>NC_062228.1:4671987-4991602 GCF_902686445.1 Sciurus carolinensis
CCTGCCTGATTTGTGTGTGTGTCTGTCACTGCCTGTTTGCTGACACGCATGCTCCTAGCGGGCTCTGCCTGGGATGAGCTTTTCACTGAGGCATCCGTGTGTGTGTGTGTGTGTGTGTGTGTATGTGTGCGCGCGCGCACGCGTATGTGCTCGGAAGTGACATGCCTCTGTGTGACGGGGGCACCTGGCAGCCATTGTACCTCATGTGACTGACAGTCGCAGGCCGCGGGCAGATCCGGGTGCCCCCGTGCTCCTGCACGTCACTCTGGAGAGCACAGGCCACACCCATGTGTGGGTTCTCCTTCCACTCTGGATCTGAAAGGCCAGCAAATCCCCCTTTTCTCTCAGATGGAAATGGAAGGAGAAAGTGCTCGTGGGCCCAGCTGGAACTCTCTAAAGAACGGCACAAAAGCAAAGAATGGGACTTAACACAAGCACAGGGGAAGGGAGGAAGTGGGGTGAGCCATTGTGTCCCTTTTAGGAGTGAGTCATTTGGCTGTGGGTGGCCTAAAGCCAGATCTAAATGCCCACGTACACTCAGTCACTTCAGATTTCCAGATTTGCTAGATGCATACAGACGTCAAATATCCTCTCACATCAAACACAAACTCACACACATCTGTGGGCTCACACACACACACCCAGGCACACACACCAGAATGCGCTTACAAGGTCACACACATGAGTGGATTTATAGCAACTCCTTCATTCACTTACCAGTGTCTTCAAACAATACCTACTGAGCCCTTCTCTAGGCACCTGGGGTGGCAGAGCATGGCAGAGCAAGGCCTCTGTGCCCAGGGAGCTGGCATTCCAGAACCAGGGGGATACTCAGAGGGACACAAGGGGCTCAATAGCCCCCAAAGGGAGGACCTGGCAGTGCGCAGGGAAGACGTCCTGACCTTGGATGAGGCCTGGAAGGACCAAGAAAGAGGCTTGGAGGACAGAGCAGGAGGAGCCCGTGGGCCTAAGGAGGAGGGGCTCAGCCGCAGAGGCAGACCCAGGAGGTCCCCACGCCAGTGGGCAGCACCTGGTCTGAGCAGGGTGCTGGGAGGGCAGGAGGCAGCAGGCCCCAGAGGGGGCTTTCCATCCTGCACAGCTGTGTCCACCGTACGGCCAGCTCGGCGCTCAGTATGCATGAGGTGCCTGTGAGCCAAGGGAAGGTGGAGAGCTGAGGAGTGATGGAGCTCTGACCACGGGAGAAATCAGGGCTGCTGTGTGGTCAGACAAAAAGACCGGAGCGAAGCGAGGATTGCTTCCTCCCCCACCCCGTCCTCCGGGAACACCAGGGCCTCCTCAAATGCGAAGCTGAGCATTCGACTAGCGGAAAGAGAAGGAAGGGGTAGAAGTGCCCCCGCTGGGCCCTTCTCCCCCTCACACTGTAATAGTATTATTGAAGTATAATTTAAATGCCATAAGTTCACCTGCTTGAAATGTGCAAATAATCCTAACGATTATTAGGAAATTCCCAGAGTTGCACGATCATCACATCGAATTTTAGAACATTTCTA
Source organism: Sciurus carolinensis (assembly GCF_902686445.1). Taxonomy (NCBI): domain Eukaryota; kingdom Metazoa; phylum Chordata; class Mammalia; order Rodentia; family Sciuridae; genus Sciurus; species Sciurus carolinensis. The sequence continues at coordinate 4,673,499 of NC_062228.1, forward strand.
CCACCCTGGAAGAAACCTCTTGCCCATCAACCATGCCTCCCCCTGCTCACCCCAGCCCTGGCCACCCAAGTCCCCTAGCTGGCTGTGTGCCTGCATCTTCTCTGGACATTTGGAAGAAGGAAGAAGACATTATGATCCCATGGAATTTTCATGGACTGCTGATGCGGGGACTGTGGAACAGAAGGGGAAGCGGCGAGATCCGGGACTGGTGTGGGTGCCTGAAGGCCTCCCGGCGACTGTGCTCCTGGCCACCCCCAGGAGATTCTCCACACCTGAACACAGGCCAGGAGTGGCAGGGACCTTCATAACCCAACACTTGAACAGCGGGTGGGAAGTGGCCAGAGAATGCCCAGGTCTCGCCCTTGGCCCTCTGGTTTCCTGGCCTTTGTCTTCACTCTGTGTAGTAAGCAAAAGGAAAACCACCCAAGTCCTATAAAGTCCTGTAAGAAGCCACAGCTTCGGTCCTACATCCCCAAGTTTCAGGCAAAACTGCTGAGAGGAGTGATTTGAACATGGCAAAGCCCTGCAGATACCGCAGCATCTGTGGCAGAAGGGAGATTCCAGAGGTGTCCAGGCCACTTGTGGACAGCCTCGTGGGTCAAGGTAGAAAGACCATGCTTGTTCCCAAGGCAGTGGGACCATTGCTCTTTCCACACACAGTTGTGATGCTTTGAGTTTGACCTGAAGAACCAAGGACTTCTTAGGAGAGTCTGAGACTCACTCTCCAGCCTCAAGACTCAAGATGACACCAGTGGCCTCTCTGATCTTCCTAACTTGGAGTTGGCATCCTCACCAAGTCTGCCAGAGGAAGTGCCGCCATGTGCCTGTCACGTACCAGGCATGTGGCCAGGCACCCTGCACTCATGGCAACCATCCAACACCTTGCAGGTAAGGTCATTATGGCTGATTCTCCCCCAATGTCACTTAGCTCCTCAGTCTCAGTGACTCCAGAGCCCCCATGCTACGAACATCTGTGCTAGGGCTGCTGGTGGACACCATGACAGTCCTGCTAGGGAATCCTTAGTCCACTTAACCAGCGTCACTGGAGAGTCACGACTATAACATTACGGAGGAGAGACAGCAAATCCTAGTCAGCCCCTAGTTAACCAGAGCAGCCACCTGCACTGCAGGGGACAGCTTAATCGTTTATACGTTTCTGCACATGAATGGACGGCAGAAGCCAATCTGCAAAGCATTGCCTTCCTGCACTGAGCTCGTGGTGCGGGAGTTGCTAGGAGGGGAATTCTGGCCATTCTGTTCACATTTTGCATGCAGTCAAATGCATGCTTCCGTCAGCTTTGCTGGACCCAGGGCAAGATTTAAAGTTTGCTTTATTGCCTCCAGGGGCTGAAGTTTTTCTACTTAAGAAAGAGACGGTCAACGAACACCAAACACGAAACTTTTTGCATCAAATTTGGAGACTGGAGAGCTAAGATGCTCAGCTAATTTCATTTCCAACTCTCTCTTTTCCCAGTATTCTGGAGGCCAAATGTCAGCCAAGCTGAGTCATTACTGAAGATTTATTTACTGGATGGAGTTAATCTGACAGTAAAAGGGAATGATGTGGAAATTGCCCCCGTAAGTCCCACGCCACATCTCATGGAGGCGAGTTATGGGACCCATTTACAGGTGGGGGACAGGGAAGAGGAGGGCTGGTGGGCTTATGGGATGGCAAGAGGCCAGTCTGCTTTGTAAATGTGGCCACACACTTTTCCAGGCTGCTGGCGTGCAACAGGGAGGAATGGCTGTGAGACCGTCCCGTCTCCACTCAGGAGCTTCCTAGAAGCCGTCACAGCCCATCAGAACCAGACTCCCTAGCAATGATAGGCATGATCGGAGGCCAGTCCAAAATCAAAATGGCCTTGCCCGGGAGGTGCCATCGCCAAGCAGCAGAGCACTGAGCTCGGGAAGGAACGGGCTCCCAGTGGCATGGCCATGACCTTTGCTTCTGATACCAGGTTAGGGTGCCAGAGAAGTTGCCTTGGCCAGAGGCAAGAAAGAAGCTCAGGTTTCATCAGGGGAGTCTGAAAAGTGGCTGGTGGCTCCAGAAACTCTCCTTCCTGCAGCCAGCAGATCTTCTAATGGTCCTCTCCCCCATTAACAGGGCACTGTGTCTGTGGCAAATGACAAAGTCTCCAGTGTTAGGGAGGCAGGAAGACCCAGCACATCTGGCTTCAAGGACAGTCCTCCTTGCTCTGCTCCTCAGCTACAGGAGTCCCTGTGGGTCCTCAGATGGCAGGTGCTTGTCTGAGGGCCTTTCCCTTAAGGTTCCTCGGCTGGGCCCTCCCTCCTCTGCCTGGCTGTCCCCATCCACCCTTCCACTCTTAGCTCAAACACCACTTCCAGGCCCCTCCACTGTCTTTCCCTGGAACTCTTGGCCTCCACCTTGCCCTTCCACCTTGACCTCTGGCTTAGCTTCTGACTCTCCGCTCACCCAGTGCTGTTGGTTTGCCAATGTCTCTTCCACACAAGCCCCCAGCTCCAGGACAGGCACTGCGTCTTGCTGGTTTGATGCTCTCTGGCCACTTCCTGGCCCCAGGCCAGGTCTGCCACAGGTGTCCAAAAGAATCTTAAAATATTGTTAAATAAAAATGCTATTAACTTCAGATTACATAGAGGGAAATGAGGAGGAGGGGGGTATGAAAGATGGTGGAATGAGACAGACATCATTACCCTACGTACATGTATGATTACATGAATGTTGTGAATGTATGTTGTGCACAATCATAGAAATGAGAAGATGTACTCCATTTGTGTACTATGAATCAAGATGTAGTCTGTAAAAATAAAAAAATAATTTTAAAAAGCTACTAAATGAACATAGGGTTATTGTAGGAATTAGGGTAATCAGGTACTGAGCTTGGCATGGCGCCCAGTTAGAATTTCCACCTGAGAATCACGCCTGGTGATTAAGTGGACAGGGTGCCTGAGATTCTACCGTGACCTCCTCTTGGATGTAGGAATACCCTCTAGAGCAACAGTGACAGGCCACAGCGGTTTGGATTCCTTCATCCTGGGATGCCAGTGCCTTGCACAGCAACCAAATCTGTAGAACCACTTTAGAAACCTCTTTTTCTTAAGCTGAAGTCCCCTCGGGGATCTTGGGTTTGCTTTCTGGAGTTGCCTGGAAGAAACCGTCCCTTCTGCAGGTGATGAGCGTTGCTCCTTCAGGTCGGCCAGCACTGCCCCTGTGCCCCCCACTCCCACAGCCTCCTTCCCTTCTCTCCTCGTGCTGAGTGTGCCAGTTCCCAGAACTGCCGTCTCCCACGCGGATTCTGCACACTTCCTCTTCAGCAAGCGCTCTAATTTCTAAGTTGCTCCTACAGTAAATTTCCTCCTCAAATATCCCTATGTCCTCTTAGCAGTCCAAAATGCCAAATATAAAGTTGGCAAAATTTTTTTAAAAACAAAGTACAAAAGGTCCACGAGGCTCTTAAATGAGTACCTTTATGCCTCAAAGGTAAAGAATTTTTTTCGGAAAAATGATGAGACTACGTATAATAGCCGCTAATGTATTCATAGTCTTTACTAAGGAATTTAACTTCTAGGACTCTCACAAGGAAACAATCAATGCCTGCTCACAGAATCCACTCATAAAGGTGTCTGTAGAATATGACGAGTAAAGGAAAACTGAAAGGAAGTGACCACATTGCCCATCGAGAGGGAGACAAAGGGTTAAAGACCACTGATTTTTGCTATTTCTTCTTTCAACCCATAAAGACCTAAACCACATTCACTCCTCTAAAACAAGCCGCACACACAAGAAAAATGTGTGTCCATGTTCCACGAGGAAACGCAGCTTCGTAACCCCCAGGAACTTCCTTCCTCCATCTCTCAATCTCACCTGCTCGCTCTGGAATGGTGGGGTTGCTGGACAGGCAAAGCCGGGTCCCTGAAAGTCTGACCCCCGCCAACAACAGTGGGTGTGCTGTGGGTTGCTGGTTTGCTAGAGTCGGTGGAATACGCTTAATTAACAAAGACATGAAGACAGATGGAGAAGACCCCCGCGTAGGTCAGATGAGAAGGCCGGGTGGAGTGCGGGACGAAGCCTCATGACTCTGGAGGACTCTCTTCTTCAAATTCCATTTCACCACCCCCGCTGCAGCACATTTTCCCGCACGTTGATACTTGAGGAGCAGGAGTGGTCCGCTTCCGTCACAGGATGCCGTGCTGAGGCCCAGATCTGGGCTCAACCTGCGTGAGATGTAGCAAAGCGAGACTGGGCGCTGAAGCACAGGGGCGTGTCTGAGCGGCTCTGTGCTTCTTTGGCTTTTAGCTTTTGAGATTTTATAAAATTATGGAACGGAGAGAAGGGGCTGCTGCTGTGAGTCCTGGTTGAGGTCCAGTTGCGATCTCTCTTGACGAGGCCCCAGGGCTTCGTGACGGGCTACAGCACCTGCCTCCCGGGTCTGTCTCACCTCCATTCTGCAGCCCAAGTGCAAGGCCCGCAGGATGACGTGGCCTCGCTGCTCCCCGTGCTCGCCACTGACCCTGGGACAGCCTCATCGCTGGATGGCACACAGTTCTCCCCCACATTCAGCAACACATGCTCATGCCAGCCATGCCCCTGCCTTGGGGCACAATGTGATCCCTCAACACTTCCGGCTTCCCCTCCCCATCCTTTGCTTCTTGCATCTTGTAAACACCTGCACGTTCCTTGTGTTTTCCTCAAATGTCCCTCCCAGGAAGGCTTCCCTGACCAGACGCTCTAAGTGCAATTCCCTTCCTTCCCCTGCACACTGGGCACGTCCTATCATGATGCTACCTTATAATACTATACCATCAAAAGGGAGGGGCTCTCTACTCTCCCCAGGACTGCAGCCATACTGAAGGCAGGTCCTACTTCTTCTCATTTCTGCATATATTTAGGCCTTTACTTAGGCATCCAATAGATTTTATTGACAGCCTTCCAGGGACCAGGCATGGTGGTCTCTGCTGAGTAATGAGCCACCTGGGAAAGTCCACGCTCCCTGGAGTCACCCATTTTGAAATGAAGACAAAGCAGTTAAACAGGTCATTGCAAATAACTCAGTATTCTAATGGCACAGACATAGACAATGAATGGAAAATGAGACGCCAGCGTTTCTGTGGGTCAGCCAGGCGGGTGGGAGGGAGGAGTGATCCAGATGTGTTTGCCTGGCATTTGTGCAACACAGCCTAAATCACCCCCGGGCCATGCAGCAGAAGCTCATGGCTTCCTGGAATAAACAGCAGTTAGGCTAAGAGGGAAGGGTACAGGAATTCATCCAGAAAAAGGGAAAGGCAGGGCTCCTGCCTGAGGTCAGAGTGAGAGCAGACACAGAGGCAGAAGATCAAAGCCCAGCAGGGATGCACTGAAAGGGCAAGACAAAAGAAGCCCTGGAGACAGGGAGGCCAAGCCAGGGGGCTGCTCTGAGTCCTGAGGACTTAGAATCCTCAGCATGGCTGTGGGCAAGTCTGGGACCTGGCCTGGTCTTTGGTGGTCCCTCTTGGGGTCATCGCCGGGGGACTTTGCTTCCTGCTCCTCGTACTTAATCCACCTCCACATCTGAAATGTTGAACTGAAAATGAAAATGCAATGGTGACAAATAACGACCCGACCTGTCCTACCTTTCTTTTTCTAAGCTGTCAACTTGCCTGCCTTTGAACGGCTACTTAAAAAGTCAAACATGAGCATGGATTTTGGATGAAAATTGGCCAGTCACATGCCTGCGACACGACGGTCTCTGAAACCCTTCGTGAGGCTTGCGGGAGTGATAACAGCACCCACCAGGACCTGCGCGTGTCACCGGAGGTGAACAGTGTTTTAAGCATATTCGGATTCTTTAGTCAGAAGTCCACTCAACCACGTGCAGGTGACGGGAACATAATGGATACAATTTCCCTCTCTCTGCTGGCATTGATCAAATATTCATGTTAAACAGCTACTTCCGAACACCTGGAGGCGGCTGGCCGCATTCTGCAGATGGGCTTGTTTTTCTAACACACACAAGCACTCCTGCCTCCGCAGCTGCGAGAATCCGAGTAGGATTCTCATTGTGGGAACAGAGGCCAGGGTCCGCGCCGCCCTTGTCTGCAGGGGCTCACACATGTGCAACCCGCCTCTGAAGAAAGGCCTGTTAGAAACCTGCGCTGGAAACCCAGTTCTGTGCAATGCCGGGGGTGCTCCTGGGGCTTGGCACGTGCTGCCCTGTGGGGTCCCATAAGAGGTGACCAGCTGCAGGCACCTCAAACTCCGATTGCCTCGACTTCCCCAGATCACTGTCCTGACACCACCCGGCCCTGTGCCAAAGCTGCAGCCTTTGCTCAGCCGTGAGGTCACACGCTTGCATCTTAGGGGTGGAGGCTTGGTTTCCACTCCACGGTGTCTCCAGCAGCTTGCCAGCCCCACGGATCCCACCTGGGGAACTTCCCCGGAATTCCTCTTTTCCTTCCCTACGATGGCACATCTGCCCTGATGGCTTTTCTGCTCAGCTACAGCTCACTGAGGACGCTTCCCTCTAACCTAAATCCCTCCTCCCTGACCCTTCCTGTCACCCCAGCCTCCTCTACTGCCTGGCAGATGCACATGCACACAGTAGGTGCCCTTATCCATTTCCAGTGTCACTCTGCAGCTCAGTAGGGATAGAGGCTTCAGGAGAGTTTCCATCAGCTCTGCCTATTCACATGCAAATGCGGGCCTTACTTTTTAGCTTTCATCACGGGGCATCTATTTAATAAGCACCAGCTAATATCCCGCGAGGAGTTGATAAGATCTCTGCTTACTCCCAAGGTGCTTTTGAGATTTCCCTCCTTGGGTGGCCTCCTCCTCCATGCCCCGGGCATGTGACCAGGAGAGCAGGAGGGACACCCTTCTCCTCTCCCTTGCTGCTGAATGGCCCAGGGACTGGCAGGAGCCAGCACTGGCTGTTGATGTGGGTGGCCCGGCCACCTTGTGACGAGGTTCCTTGTCACTGTGCCAGTCAAGGAAAGACTGACGGGGAGGGACGGTGCCGGGTTATTCTAGGACCGACCGGGAGGAAAGCAGTGGCATCATTGGCTGTGACCCAGGGGCTTCTTCCGTTTGCATCCTCAGGAAACTTCAGCTCCCACGTGGGATCTGAGGAAAGCGGGGTCCCCAGTAGCTTCCCTACCACCTGGTAAGGTGGGCCCCTCCTCAAGGGTGGGGTTGCTTCCTCAGAGGCAGAAACAGAAGCAAGAAGGAAGCAGGTCCCAGTGTTTAGGAAAAGGCCAGCTCCCGGCTGGACCCCTCCTCCGGGTTCCGTCCACTCTCGGGTGCCTCGCTCCTCCCGTCTTTACCTTCTTGCCCTGTTTAGTTGTTGACTTCTTTTTTATTTTTTTTAAACAACTTCAGTTTTTAACAATGGAAACATTTTGCCATTTGAGAAAAAATTTTTAGGGGAGAAAAATCTTCCCTATGAAAATAAACTCATCAAAATGATAAATATTGTAACTTCTTTACTTCGGCAATTGAAAATGCTCCCCTGCAAGCAATACCACCCCCTGGCTTCAGCCTTGTTGGCCTCTTGATGTTGGGAGGCTCGCTCTGAAGTTAGAAAGCCGAAGTCGACGGCCCCGCGGCTCAGCCAGCGTTTAAACATGACTGACCCTGGAGATGGGGCTGTTAGGGGTCTGTGCTCAAGTTCACCCTAAGCCACCCTGTCTTTCCTCTGCGTTTCCCCTCCCACAACCCTGCAGCCGCTCCCTCTTTCTTCCTCGTGGTCGAGGACTTTTAGTGAAGACCCCAGGGTCGCGGAGGCGCCATCTGCAGGCGTCCCTTCTGTAGCTCCCCTCAGCGAAACCCCGAGTCAGCAGAGCGTCCCGCGGCCCGGGGTCTCTCTCTCCTGCCTTTGTTCTGTGTTTTCTGTTGATTTCAGAGCCGCGCGTTTTAACTGAGCCCCAAACTCGGGTCCACGCCACACGTTTACACCAACCAACTCCTCTTGCGAATGACGGCGAGGCGGGTCCCCCCACACCATTGATTGCTGCGCCCTTTGAAGGTTCAAAGGTACGTCAGATCTTCCATGAAAAAGGAGAGGGAAAAAGAAGAGGCACGTCTGATATTCTCCGGCTTCTGAGGCTCCCCGGGCCCCGGGGTTTGATGTCAGGATAGTAAGACAACCGCTTCAAGAAGGGGAGCCGGTGAGATCCCCCTTCAGTGGCCGCTGCCTGTCCCGGAGAGACGCGCCCGGCTCCCTCTTGGACAGGGCTGGGCGTGCAGGAGCAGAGGACCGGGCTCTGGAGATCTGCCTGGGAGCAGATAGCGGGCCTGGGCAGCCCGGCTCCTCTGTGCACTGCCCCAGGAGGCGGAGGGCACACGTCACTTGCTTTTCCAAACCTCTGTCTTCCCAGCAGCAAAGCATCTTTGAAAACCCCCCACTTCAATCACCAGAGCACATTTTCTGAGCACTTGCTATGAACGGACCCCGGGTCTCGCCGATGCTTTTCTCCCTGGTCACTTCCCGGGCTCAGGGACGCAGTGTCCTTACTGCTCCAGCTCAGGGGCTATGAGCCCAAGCGCACACCTGTGCCAGGGAAGAGCAGGGCTTGCACCCAGGACGGTTCTGTCGGTGCCAGGGCTGGTCCCCACCTACCTCTCGCCCCTACCTTTCCAAGGGCTTCCTGCAGTTACCGAGGGAGGTCACTCAAGATCCGGTGCAGCTAAGCCCGCACGCACTACCTTCATCCTCATCGGGTGCATTTTTGTCCTCAAAATGCACCAAGGATGCGACTCTCACTCCCCTGCCCCCGTCCAGCGGCCAGTACCCTGGTCCAGGCAGCATCTTCTGTGGCCTGGGCCATGGCACAACCTTCCCAATGGGCCCCAGCTTCTGGTCTTGCCCCTGCATCTAGCACCCTCTCCCTGCCACCCACCAGTGACACCTCTCCTCTGCTTCACAGCTTCCAGAGGGACCTCTAGGGTTGGAGGAAAGTTGTGTCCTTGTATTGGCCTACTGCGTGCTATACCACCTGCCTGGCTAAGCCACCGTCGCTCAACCCAGTAGCGCTGGTGTCCTGGGGCTGGTCGGCTACGCTCCCACTCCAGGGTCCTTATCCTTGCTGTTCCCTACAGGGAATGTTCTCCCAGACAGCCACAGAGTTACTGTATTCATTTCCCGCTGCTGCTGTAACAAATGATAAAAAACTTTGTGTCTAAAAGCAAATGTATTTATTGTATTTCAGTCCTGGGAGTCAGATGTCCCAAAAGATCTCAGGGTGGACTCAGGTAGGGAGGCTGGCTCCTTCTGGAGGCTCTGCAGGAGACTCAGGTGCCCTGCTCTCCAGGCTTCCGGAGGCTGCCCACCTTCCTGGGCTCATGGTCCTTCTTCCACCTTCGTGGCCAGCCGGGTAGCATTTTCCAGTCTCTCTCTGATCCCTGCTTCCTGCTCTCTCTTATAAAGGTGTGTGTGCTTACATCAAGCCCACCAGGGAAATCCAGGAGTCTCCCACTGTCAAGGTCCCTCACTTGATCACCTTTTACTTTTGCCCTGAAGGGCGACATCCTCCTCGGTTTCAGGATTGGGACATGGGCATCTCTGCGGGCTCTTATCCTCCCTACCAGGCAGCTCCTCCACTTCTCTCAGATTGCTACTTCAAAGTTTCCCACTCCATGAGACTCGCCCTGGCCACTCCATGCAGTATTTCGGAAACATTTACCCTTGAACTTCAGACTCCTTTCATGCTTTATTTATCTCTTTTTTTTACAATAGAATGATCTAACGTACTATACCTATATTTATTTTGGTTTCTGTCTCTTCCACAAGAATATAAACCCCATAAATGTAGGGCTTTGTGTCAATACTCCACAGCTGTATTCTCTGTATTCAGCCTAAGATCTGACATATATTAGGTGCTCAATAAATACCATCTTTGCGTAATAACTTATGTCCTTTACCATGAGCTTAAACACAAAGGATCTTAATCATATTAGGAAATGAAAAATGAGAAAGAATTTAATCAACCATGATTCACTGACCCTATTATGTGACTTCCATTAGTTAAATGGTGTGTGAAATACAATATTGCATCAGAAAGGCCATCAGGCTGCCATGTATTATGGTGAAAGTTGTGCACTGCACAAAAGCTCTTGGAGAAAGTGGGTGAGAATGAAATTCACCCTCTGTTCTGTAGCCATATACCCATGGGGGCTGGATCCCCCAGAGGATGACTGTTTCTAATTCACGTGAAGGTACAGGCAAGGGTATCCTACCCTGGAATCATTCAGCTGGCTGAGCTGGCCCTACATTCTTACTTCAGTGAGGTGTTAAAGCTTATTTGAGTCAGCAAGATTGGGCCATGAAGGAGGGAAAGAATCCAGAGGAGGTAGAAAAAGGCTGTTTCAGACATGACGGATGGTGAAGGGGACCCTGGAACACTGGTTTCCACCCAGGACCATGAACTGAGCTCAGTCTGGGTCTGCTTAGAAAGATGTCAGACTGGAGCTGGGGAATTGGGGTTTCCTGTGCAGCCTCCACGGTATTAGGAAAGTCACTCCACTTCCCGGGGATCGGTTTCCTAGCCTCTGAAATGGGTGAGATGACCCGCCACACAGTGAGGTCTAACTGCCCCGTATCCTCAACCTCTGCCCTCCCCTGCTTTGTACGCCATCTAACTTACTGACTTACGGCTTTTGTCCCCCTCTGTCCCCATCAATGAGTGGGAGTCATGGGGCAGGGATTTTATATTTGTCTTCCTCAATCGCCACCTAAACCAGAACAACCCTTGGCACCTGGGCTGTGCTCAGCGACATATGCATTCAACGAATGATGGATTAATCTAGTTGAAAAGGCAAACCGCACCCCCGTGGGGCAATGAAATCCGCTGAGATGCTTGGCTGTGCCCACCCACGGTTAGCAGAAGCAGAGGCTGCCCGGCCAGGGGTGCTGGCTGAATACTCACCCAGCTTTGCAGGACAGCTGGGCTGGTGTGGATGGTCAAGGTAGGAACTCCAGGTGGAAAAGTCACGGTGTCGACCGTACCAACCACGTCACCCCCACCCCAACCCTCCCCGCAGGCCAGGCCCTGCGCTCAGCACGTTCCAAATAGATCAACTCATTTAGTATTCAAATCAGCATCTTACTATTTACCAGCCATTATTAGCTTCATGAGGATGAAGAAGCTGAGGCACAGGTAGGTGATATGAAGGGGTTGTTCTAAGTTCAAGGAAAGGAAGGTTTGGAAGAGTGTTCGGGGCTGTCGCTCTACAGATCTTAAGGAGAGGAAGTGAAGTTCTTAGCTTCTAGAATGTTCTCATTAAGTGATGTGTGTCATTATCAGAGTAGCAGGGCAGAGAGATTACACAGAGCATTTGGGGTTCCTTCCTTTCTTCCTTCTGCCAGCGGCTGACATGTGGTTTAAACTTGTCTGTGGACTCCCTCCCTTTCACCTGAAAGAGTTCCTGTCTTCTGGGTAACACACTGGGTAACCCCAAAGACTAGATCAGTACTAAAGTGCTTATCTAGAAGTTCAGCTCCAAGATTATAGGCATTTGTTGTTTGTGATAACAGCTATCTCTAACCCAGAGGCTGGGACATCAGTCAGGAGGCCATTGTCCTGAAAGAAGCGTCCTCTATGTCTGAAAAAGAGCATTTGCTTGCCCCCTTATGTGGAATATTTTTAACAGAGCTGCCTCTTGGTCTTGCTACTGCTGTACTTGGCTACCATTGTCTGCAAGAAGCAGCTCAAAACAGTGCTTGAAGGTGTGACTGTTAACCTGACGGCCTGCACTCAGTTTCCAGCTCTGCTGGCTGATGACAGTATGCTAGATAATTAATAAGTGGCCCTGAAACAGTTTTAACATGTATCGAGAATAATACTGCCTGTATCGTAAGGTAGTGCAGGTCTAGAATATGTGTGTGTAGACACACACATAATAAACACTTAAAGAACACTTACTTTGTTAAGCATCTACACTATGTAGTTTAATAAGCACACATTACATATATTAGCACAATTTCTCACATTATCTAGGAAGATAGATTATTGCATATTTATTAGAACAGCATCTTTGGGTGTGTGTGTGTATGTGTGTGTGTGTGTGTGTGTGTGTGTGTGTGTGTGTATACACCCACACATATATGTGTATGCGGTGCTCTTTATCTGTTAGGCAATACTTTGATTTTAGGGTCTAATCTGGGCTGGTGTTTCTCCTGCAGCTGAAGAGATGGTTATCAATGGCTCACCGAAGGAAGTACTGATTATAATTAACCCTGCAGGCTCACCTTCAACTGTTCCCTCAGCTCACACATGCTGTTTCAACAGTCTCTTGATTCACCCCTCAGAATGTCTTATAATCAAATTTCTTCAAACCAGAAAAAACAAACTCTCAAGAGCCAGTAGGGGAAAAAGAAACACAGTGCCCAGAGGAACAAAGATAAGGATGACCATGGATTTCTTGTCACAAACCATGTGAGTCAGAAGACAGTAGAGAAAAACCTTTAAAAGATTCAAAGGAAAAAGTGAACTCAGAATTCTATACCCAGCACAAATACCTCCCCAAATTAAAGGAGAAATAAAAAGTACTTTTTGGGATATACAATGTTGAAATGACAGCATTACAAGAACTTCACCATAAGAGATGTCATAGTCTCCTTCAGGCCGGGGGAAAATATCAGATGAAAATACGGATCTACACAGAGCAATAAGCAGCACAGCGAACGGTGGAAACGGGTGAATATGTTGTCTTTCTTATGTTTCTTAGTCTCCAAAAGCTAGTTGATGGCTTAAAACAAAATAATAATAATACCCTGTAGCATGTGCAACACATGACAAAGCAGAACGTGTATGGCAATACCACCAGGAGGAAGCGGGAAGGGCATGGGGTTAGCTTCTCCTACTGCGTGGGGACGGCTGAGGTAGTGTCCGAAAGCAAACCACAACACACTGAAGCTGGACGCTCTAAAGAAACCACTACAGACAAAGCAGCAAATGTTGCTTGAGGCCTTGGGCTTCAGCTTGGTCCCAGGACCCCATGTTACTATCACCGGCCAGCCTTGGGGACCAGCGCATCCCTCACCTGCCTCCCCGCCCCGCATGATCGCATCCCCCTTCAGTCCAGCTATTGCTCCTGACAGACCAGGTATTAAGAAACACTGCTTTTCAACAGTCGCTTGTAAGGAAGCACACCGTAGGCGCTCGGGGATACCCCGGTTGGGGTCTGGAATGTCCCAAGTTGGGCAACGCAACAATGTTCAGAGCTGGGCAGACTGGATGGTGGGAACACTGACCCCATCTGAAGATTGACGCTTTTGATGGGTCACTAATTTGAATGGAGAAAAAGACTACAGGCATGGGAAAGCTATGGTGGTGAACCTTAAGGCTGGTGGGCTTGGGATGCCTGTCCCTAGCACCCCCCGCCCCCTGCTCCCTTCTTCCTGGCCGCAGCCAACTGAGCAGCTTTCCTCCACCTTGCTTTTCCGCCATGATGTTCCTCCTCTCAGGCCCCAAGTAATGGAACCAGCTGACCAAGGACTGAAACCTCTCAACCCATGAGCCAAAGTTGGATTTTCCTCCTCTAACTTGCTTGTGTTTTGGTCACAGCAACGAAAAGTTGACTAACACAGTGGATATTTGTTGCCAGAAGTGGTGAAATGCACGCAGGAAGTACTCCTCTTCTTTGCTTGTAGTGTGACCTACCGTCCTCTTAACCTGGCATCTAAGGCCCTTTAAAATCGGAGCTCTGGCAACTCTTCTGATTTCCTTTTTCCTTTGGAATGATTTTCTTTAGACTGAATGCTACTGCGTGCTGGTCACTGAACAGGTTTGATGATTTCCTCCTTTGTACCTTGCCCGGTAGCATCCATCCTACTTGGAATGCTCTTCCCACACAAACTCCAAAGGTGCCACTGGCTCTCAGAAGCCCTCCCTGGTCATCCCAGGAAAGTGGTGGAAGTCAGGGAGGGAGGCACCCAGATTGCTCCTGGAAACTAGGGGGAGAGAGGCCGACCCCGTGAGACCGCCCTCGGGGACCTGCCCTGGTAACTCTGCTGCAGCTGTGAGATGGCTCATTATTCTACCGACTCCGATCATGTCGACACTGATGTGTTGACTTTTCATCTTGCAAAGCCTTATTTAAAAAACCAGAAGAGCGGTGTAATAAATGGCAGCCACCCCATAATCTTGGCCTCTCTCAGGTCTTTATAAGGGATAAAAAAGGCGAAACTCACAGGGGAAAGATCAGCATTACAAAAGATTAGAGGCAATTGGAGAGTATTTGAATTCCGGGATTGTGCATTCTTACCACGTGAGCTCGAACAGGTCTTGGTTGTAGTATGCACAGGCAGGGATTTTACTTTCGTTAGACTCACTGAACTTTTTAATGATAAAAACAAAGGCAAAGTCATCTCCCTTCTGTATGATAATACTGATCTTTTTAAGCAAATCTGAGTTTTATCAAGGTGAAACAGTTTTTCCAAGTCACTCAGAGGAACGGTGACAAGTGGAGACTACTATTGATTTGAGACTATATCAATGTTTCTCCAGTGGGAGGGACACTTGATCTTGACATTGTCAAAGGACAAGATTAAGATTTTTTTTTAATTTTCAAAGATGATCAGAAGATTTTTTAAAAATGAGAGACTTGGAAAATACTTGGTCATATCCCTGACTTTCAAAGGCATAGACATCCCTTCCATTAAACAAAAATTCAGATATGAAAATCCTGGAGGAAAAATGATCATTTTAAACTATAAACTGGACAGTAGTCTTGAACTGCTCTTGTGGTTGACCAGGAGCAAAAGCAGAAACAAGACCCTCGTTGCACACGGTGTTATCTGCACAGGCTCTCTCGTTGCTTCTTGTCCTGCACACAATTCTGGTCAATCAGTCCAAAGGAGTTAAACCCCAATTGACTCGCTCTGCATAGACACATGCCTGTAAAGCATGGGCTCTTGGTAAGAATTTAAATTAGGCTTCAGCTGAGATTCTTAGTCCTGAAAATTGAAATCATGCATCCTGGTGGCAATAAAATACTCAGGGAATGTGGTCATAGCCCAGGGATGATTTTTCTGTAATTGCATGTTCATTTTTGGGATTGGTGTTTCAGCTATGGTGCAGAATGGATGCTCTCCAGCTCTGGTTACAGTAGGTACTGGGAAGCTTCTCCAGGAAAGGGGAACTGTATAAGTGTGCACACCCCAGCTGCAGGTCTCTGACCACGTGCTCTCTCTGGGAGGGTGTTTGATACATTCCCTGTTGGTCCCTGGGTTGCTCTTGGAGGCATGTGGGCCTAGATCTCAGCCCATGATGGTTGTTTGCTGAACTCCTGAGACTTGACTAGGTGAGCAAGGACAAAGTCCATACCTAGAATGGTGCACGGTGACAGCGAGCACAGGCTGATGCCCTAAGGAGGCACCCCCGCCCCTCTACCTATTCCACTGTTATTCACCTGCAGAGCTCCAGACCTGTGGAGCGTAACGTGTCCCCGCTGCACCAACCGCACTGCCTGCATCCTTCTTCCCTGCTGCCTCTGAGACACATGCCCAAGAACAACCGAAGTACACTGTCTTGTGTGAATTCACCGATCCCCTGAGGGTGGCATTACTCTCTCCTTTCTCTGTGCGTCTGACACCCTGTTTTTGAACCTCTCAGTGTGTTCTCTATTACTGCATGCTTCTTACTGCTTCTATGGGAAGATACATTTGGGAGCTACGTGCTTTGTCCCACAGTGCTGATCACAGGGTCTTGGGCACGACATACCGCTCAATAAAAGTTTAATGAGCCCCACCCTGCGAATTCATGATTCTTATTCAGTTAACTAGGGTGTAACTGTTTTTGCAGTGAATAAGTCAATAAACCTGTACTGAGCATTTATTGTATGCCAAGGATTTGGGCCAGGTATTGTGATGCCATGTGTTATGACGTGAAAGAAGTCAGTCTGCTGGGGAATAAAATCAATGGAAATGTCACATGATGAGACACTATGTTTACAACTTTAACACAGGGTTTCTAATGAGAGGATTTGTTAGCATCTACCAATGGGGCAGGGGTAGGTGTAATCCTCCCAGAGCAGAAAAGTACTTTGTCACTGATATTAAAGTATTACCAGCACATGGTAATAATAACTGCAGAAATACATTCAGTTTTATTGTTAATTTTTGTCTGTACCTGGGCTGGATCATTCCTATACTACCACCCTGATAGCCTTCGGGACATGATTGTTGAGGTGGAATTTGAGGAAGTTTGGGTGATGTGAGGAAACAGGAGACACACACCATCTCTTCCCCACTCCGTGATGTTATGTCAGTGGCCTGCAATCAGCCTCATGTCAGTATTTACACCACTGTAATTGGCAAACAGAACGAACTGTGTGGTTTTCATTCTTTCTTTCTGGAGACCTGGTTTTAAAACATTTGATAGCACATTATGAAGAAATCTTCTCAAGTTGAGAGTGAAGTTCATTTTGAGGGAAAGAATAAAATTTTTCCAGAGGTAGGAGAAGAGATGTATCATAGATTACAGATACTTCTCTAATGTTTCATTCCATAGGAGGACCAAGATAATAATTGTCAAACTAGTTTTCAGCAACTTAGAGAACAACTGTGACTAGGAGCTCCATTGTCCTAAAATGTATTTGTAGAGTTAATCATTTAGAATCTATATCCATCAAAGAAATGTTTTTGTGGTCTCCTCTTTGACAAGTCAGAAGGAAGTGACTGGCTCAGAGTGCAGATGTATTTCATGGGGAGGGGAATGGTTGCTGAGCATGCAGTCTGGTCACAAGACCGTGCTGGATGGCATCATATGCCATGCAGCTCTATAAGGACCGAAGCCTGCATTCCCAAAGCTGCTGAGATGTTGGCAGTCAAGAGCTCACTGATGGACTTGACCTATGCTGAAGATGACCACTGCTAAGACTCCCCACTTCCCAAGACAGCCTACCTTCACTGACAAGTCCACGTGGGGGTATAAAATTGTGGCTCCTTGGGACAACTCTGAGGGGCTCCCCATGGGGTCAGTCAAGGTCTCTGATGTCAGTGTCTCATAGACCAACTCCCTCCTCCACCCAGCCCTCATCTTCCCTGCCAAGAATAGCCAGTGCTGTTCCTGAGAACATTTCCCAACATTTCCTGCATGCTGACCACCACAGAGAGACGATTTCCTGGTACTCCAACTATAACAATAAAGGAGGCCACATAGGGGCCAGACACAGTCAGAAATCTTCATGTGCAGCACAACCCTGATGTGCTGGACTCATCCAAGGGTTCATCTCCATTCCCAGTTTCCTCTGGTAAGTTGGAGTCACCACGTAACTGGAACTTTGGAGCTATTTATAATAGTAATGGAATTAGTTGCTGACTACTCTATACTGTACCTTTAAGAGAAGTCTCAAATATCCTGACCTTAAAAACAGGTCTGACCCTTGGTCTTGCCTGTTCTTAAAGGCCCTGCTCAAAGTCCTCCTTGTCCATGGACATTTCTGTAGCTCTTCTCTCTAGGAGTTGTCATCCTCCTGCTTGACCATTTTCAGCCAGTTCTTTCTGCCTGTCTCACGGGGCTTCCTCTCTCACAGTGCACGGCTGCAAAGCTCTGGGGACTTATTTCACTTGGTAATTTGGGTGGCCATTTCTTTCCTTGTCTTATATCTTCTTCTTGACTGGGAATTCCCTCAATAGGCCCTGGGAAGGAGGTAGGAGGTAGATGCTTCCAGCAAATTCACGAGTGAGGGCAGGCATGGAAGGGACCATGTACTTCAGGTTAATTTCCATGTCACCAGTAAGAAGTCAGCATGTGAAGCAGCTGTGGTGCTTCTTCAGGACCAATCCAAGTCAGAGAGATCCGTGTCACAGAGCCCATCATGCTCATACTGTAAGACGTGCTGGAGAAGAGAGAGGAGGCGTGGATGGAGAGAGAAAGCAAGAAGTTCACCCTCACCAGATACAGGCAAGGTGAAGGCTGAAGGAATGGGGGCCCTAACAGAGCCAAGGAGCCGTAATGGAAAGGAGAGAAGGACTGATTCCACAGCCGTCCTGGCTTCACATCCCATCGGCAGATGCAAATGCTTCCCCACAACTCAAAACATTTTAGCTGCTGTGCAAGGCTTGGGCAAAGCTTGTGCAAAACAGTATCACCTTAATTTTCATAAGTGAAAGAATTCTTCAACACTCATAGATACTCACCCACATCATTTATTGAGAAATGTTACACAAGAAAAATTAATTTGCTCCATGTGTGAGCTCATGGGAGAGCCTAGATTTCCTGGGTGCATTTAGAGAAGGCCAGCTTCCGACTCCGGAACAAGAGTTGACGTGTTTGTGAGAGGCTGAATGTGCCTGGTTTTCCCATAACTTCAAACGCACAGAGAAAACAGAATCACACAGCCTATAAGAGGGATGAGAGGTTTAAAGTGGCAGAGAGAGAAAGTGGTAGTAACAAAAGAAGAAAGAAAAAGAGGAACAAAGGAAGACAGATGAAGCCTGCTTAAGGCTTTTATCGATTTGCACTATTTTATTATATTAGTATGGTGCTCAAAAGCAACTAGGGCTGACAAGTTAATGAACTCTAGTTAGAAATTTCCAGATGAAGCTGAGACTGGCATTAGCACCTGCCTTGTCCTAATCATCCGAGACCTTGCCTTGTGAAAGTGTTTTGATCATTACAAGGGAGCCCAAATTATCTGCACTAACAATGACCATCAATCAAATGCTAAGAGGCAAAGGTTGTGCAAACCAGTGGACCAGGAAGCCGTTAGCACATGCTGGACTCGAATTAAAGAGCCAGGTTCTCATCCCTGTTCTGCATTGTATAAATGTGTCACTTTGGGTAAGTCTTCGGAATCTTTCTGAGCCTAAAATTTGCTGCTATAACAAAGGAATAATAATACCAATTTTGACAGGCCATAATCAAGGTGGGATGTGACCTGGATTACTCACTATTTCACGCTTCGTCTACTTGGTAGGATGATGTCACTTGAATAAGAACTTAGAGGCCCTTTTAAACCAGGGATTCCTAAGGTTAGCATTACCTGGTATCAACAGAAAATGTCAAGATTCTTTGGACTTTCTGAAATTATTTGTGAAATTATATTTATAAACATGCAGTTGGAATAAATGCATTTATTCTCAAAAGGCTTAAGAACCACTACTTCAAACTTTGGGGATTAAAGTTGTCTTCTTTTTCTTTCCGATCTTTTAAGTTTTTAAATGAATCATCAAGCATAAAAAAAAGTATTAAACACCTTCCCTGTGCCAGTCAGTGTTGTAAATGCTGGGGTCACAGCTGTGTATTTGAGAATCACAAGAATGGAAAGCAATTCTCAAAGACTCACCTGTGGCTTAGTGGGCGCGCTAAGGATGAGGATCTGGCTTGACTGACTTCATCTTCAGTTGGGACTCACTCTCAATGCCCCCAGGAAGGAAGGCAGGTGTCAGAATTACCTGGTTGGCCAGGTAGAAATGGAATGTGTTGGAGATTCTCATGGAGTATGAGAATCATTTGGCCATCGAGTTTTTCCTGAAAGGCAAACGTGCTCCTCCTATTGACTGAGAATTTAACCTAAGGACATAATTCCACATATGGTAAGAGGTTCCTGCATGTCCCTGGATGAAGAAGATGAAGGAAGAGGGAGTAGAGAGAAGCACACGGAAGCCACAGAAGGAGGGGAAAGGAAAATGGAAGGGAAGGAGGGAGAGAAGGAGGAAGAAAGAAGAAATCAAAAATGGAACCCACTGAAATGTTTCGCAAAGGAAATGTGCTCCATGTTTGCAAATACTACGACTTGTCAGCTAGAAGAAATACTGTGCAGGCTTTAAAAATAATGAACACAAAGCTCATGCAGCAACACCAAAAATACCCATGGTATAATAAGTGGAAAAGTCCAGTATAGATTTCTACGCATGTGTTTGGATATGTGCAACACACTCGGGTGAGGAATGAAAGGGTCTTCCTCTGTGCTTTGCTGGGGGATCATGAAAGCCTTTCCCTCCAATGTCTTTAGAGCTGTTACAGGTTTTACAGCATAAAAGCTTAACAGGCACATGTTCCCCGATTCACTTTTATTAGTCTGTATTGTAATGAATGTTGAAGTCTGGTCTAGAAACCAAATTTTCTTTGAAAATAAAGGGTCTAATTATTGTTCTGATTTAACTGCCAGCTTGTGCAGTCTGAGCAGACAGGCTGGGAAGACGGCAAGAGGATCTGACAGAGTCAGGGAGAGCGAGACTGTGCTGGGAAGGCTGCTGCCTGTGATGTCTCACTTGATCTTGAACAGAGAACAGAGGCTGCTGGAGCAGGTCCACCAGGGTTCTGGCTGCCATGGCCTCAACCCCAGGGCATGCTGGGCCTGGGCTGCCATGGCTTCAACCCCAGCATGCCTGGGGCTGGGGACAAGGAGGAGCCTGAAAGCTAGGCAAGTGGGAAGCCAGTGGGAGGGGAAACCAGGACGAGGACTGGTGGACAGTGTAGACTTGTGTGGAGGAATGACCCCCAGCCAGAGCCTCGCAGCCACCGGGCACCCTTGAGGTCTCAGGCTGGGCCTAAGCTGACCTGCCCAAGCCCTGAGCTTAAAATTTAAGAGTCCACCCCCATTCCATGCTCCCAGCTTCAATGTTGAGGGACACTAGAGAGCCCTGGACTATTCCCTGGTGCCTTGATACTCCAAGCATGGTCCCTGGAGTGTGGCCTGGGGTTTTGGAAGAAATGCTGTGTCCTAGACCCACCTCAGAGAAGTGCCTTGTACAAGATGCTGGGCATTCTGTATGGACATCTGAGATCCACTCATCGACTTCGGTCTTGAAACCTCCGACTGCATCTCTATTTACTCAGACCCCTTCTCCTACGACCAGCCCTCAGAACAGAGTCAGACAGACATGCATGGCCAAGAAGCCACCCTACCCAGTAGGCCTCCAGAGCACATCAAGTTGAGAAGTCGAGAGAGTCCCCTGCCGGCCATCTTCCACTATGCTGTGAACCCCTTCCCTTCCTTCCTGTCCTCCAGGGTGGGGACCAAGAACATGTGGTTCCCTATCCAGGGGGCAGGATGCTGCGCCCAAATGGGGTCACACTTGGTGAGCCAGAGTGACGAAGGACAAGTGCTGTAAAGGTGCCCAGCGTCTGTGGTGTGCTGAGAGCTGGAAAGGGGCTCTGCTGCAGGAAGCCTCCCGTGCACAGCATGCTCTCGTGGCTGGAAGGGCCTGGACGTCCAGCAGGAGCTGAATGAGTGAGGACAAAACATGGCCTGCATGAATATATAATGGAAAATGACATCTAGAAAGCATTTGAAGGTGGAAAGCCAATTGCCAATTATGGGACGGGGTGATAGTGGGCTCCAGTTAATGTTGGCCTTGCTTTCCAAGAGCTGAGCGCCTTAGTCTACATGGTGGACAGTGGGGATGAAACCCTCACAGACTGCTATGATATTGAACCAAATACGCATTTAAGAGCTACACCTATAGACACCGAAGGCAACAGGCAAAACCAACCAGGGCTCAGAAAATTTGTCTAAAAGGACCACATGCTTTACATTTTAGACTCTCTGGGCCAGACTATTTCTACTGTAACTACCCAATTGCCCTTGTGCCAAAGAAGTCATTGACCATATGTAACAAAATGGACAAAACTGTGTTCCAATAAAACTTTATTGATAAAAGTGGGAGGTGGGCTTGTGGACTGGGCTGGGTAATCTCTGTTTTAAACTGCTGTGTATATTAGTAATCACTACTTACAAGCTTCTAAATGCTGTCAAGAAACTTGTCATAGAGCTCATTTATTTGCTTGAAATATTTTCTAATCTATAAACTTTCAAAATATCAGATGAACGCACACACACAGAGCTTTGAAAATGCTGGCCCATGTGAAGGATTGATCCCATATTTTTGGAGGGGTCCCATCTGTATGTCAACACTTAATTCTTAGCAACAACCCTACGAAGTGGGTAATAATAACCTGACTTTATAGGACAGGCACCCAGGCTCGGAGTAGGATCCATTTTACCCAAGATCCTATCAGAAATGGCTGTAGCCTTAGGAGCTGCTGGGCCTGGGTCAGGACACACTTTATTAAGTTCTCAGCTTTGTGATGATGTTTGCTGGGCAAGTATCACCTGTAAATATGAAACAGCTGCAGGAGAAGGGGGATTGCAAACTGTGTCCAAAGAATGTCCATTGTGACAGTGCCAGTCTGACATCTAACGTCAGAGCTCTGTGGCGTGTAAGTGCGGTCAGCAGCAGGGAAGCACACCGACCACGAAATCAAGGAGACGCGCCCAGCATCGGGATGAAGGTGGCCGAGCTGAGTCCGCCCTGCGTCAGCTCAAGCTAAAGATGGAGGAATTGTGAGGGGTCTCCCTGCCTCGAGCCACAGGGGGTGTTCACGTCTGAATGAAGGCCAGGTGAGAACAGCGGGTGCTCTCCAGGTACCTCTGCATCACTCAGGTGCAGGAACTGGGCTCCCACAGGAGGTCTTCCCAAGAGGATGCTACTCCGGGCAAGTGAAGTGAGACACGTTCCCTCCTCTGGGATCCACCCTGCAGGGGGGCCCCACTGTGCGCGAGCCCGTTCTGATTTCAACAGCAGGTGCACCTCAGGGTTGGAAGTAGCTGCTCCCAGGTTTGGAAGTTCAAGGCAAGCAAGAGGAGGTTAGTAAATAATCCTGGGGGCCTGTGAGTGCTGTGGGCAGTGTGTTGAGCGCTGTGTACCGAGTGTGAAACGTCTGAATCCCATTATCTGATCTTCGCCAGTGGTATAGACATATTTCAAAGCGATGACAATGAATCAGAATCGTATCCACAGTGTTCACCTACTAATATTTCTCAAAGCAAACTCTATTAAGCCAAATTAAGGCTCTGATCAGTTTTCTGCACAGCATAATTTCAAATTAGAAAAATCAATTCTATATTGCTGAAATTATTTTCATCAGGATTAATTGTTCTTTATGTAAATTTTATGCCAGTTATTTGATTCACTGATTTTATTTATTTATTTGCCAAATTAACTTTTACCCGTGGTGACTTCTGACTTGATAGGTTCTTTTTTGTAGCTTGCGTCTACCAAGTCCAATTTTTCAGTTTTATCTTTTTGACAAGAACTTGTGATTCTTGCATCAATTTCCAGTCAATAAGAAAATTTCCTCTGGTTGGTTTAGGCCATTGTCATTTTGTTCTGTTCTCATTCTTTCTACTAAGTCTAATTTCTCATCGGATATGTTTGCAGTTTTTCCATGATGCCAGCAATATTTGATCTTTCAGTCAATTTTCCTTCCCCAACAAATCTTTCTGTGTCATTTTACACAGTTTTATTTTGTCTGTGTTATTCCTAGCAGCAATATCATGAATTGAATTCAAGACAGTGGTTGTACTTATTTCTCGGAGCAAATACTATCAGTAAGGCAGAAACAAACCCTGACTTCAAAGAATGGTCCAAATGCCAAGGCCACAGCAGCAGTGTCCAAATGTCTTGCTTTGAAATTAGGAGCTGGTGCTATGCAGAATATGGAGCCATGGGGAACTGACTGGGACTGACCCAAGGCAGGAGCTCAGCTCCACTCAGCCCTTAGTAAGGTCTGGCCGGGGCAGCTCCCCTTGCTGCCACCAGCCCTTTACAACCAGGTCTCTGGGAGTCTCCACTGTGGCTCCAGCAGCAGGAACTCTCCCTGATTTATAGATTAGGAAACCAAGTCTCGGTATCATCCAGGATCATGAACCTTATGAATGGCAGATCTGGAATTGAACTCCTCAACTCTTAGCCACCGACACGCTACCCTGTATGGACTTCAGCTGCCTCTGCATTTGCTTGAGAAGAGGTCTTGACTGTCTTATGCTCTCAAGATTAGTTCTGAGAAAACCTCTCTCTTAATTTTGCCCTAAACCTGACATGGATTTGAAGACCCCAGTGGCTGAGTTTGGTGTTCTGCTAGCCGTTTTTCACTTAGGCACCATCTACCCATCCTAGAGCACAGGCGAAGGCCCTGGTGCCTTGTGTTCTTCTCCATTACAGCCACTGGTCACTCCCCTTAGGTGTGGAAGGCTGTGATGATTTGAGACAAATGTGTCTGACTCGCCTAGTGAAAGGGTGAGCTGGGACTGATGTGCATTTCAGGGAGCCACTAGCAACCCATAAGAGTCAATAGGTAAGGAAAAAATTAAGGGTCTATAAAATATAATAACTAACCCTCATCAAGAGCCCCTTGCACCTGAGCATGTAGAGAGCCCAAGAAGACAAGAAGACAGAGCCAAGGTTCCTCAAATACATGCATGTGGCCATATGACCACAGTGACTCACTAATATTCCTAATGTCTCCACTTTCTGCTGTGGCATTTGAATTCAGATGGGGGCACCAATGGGCTGGTCACCTCTTGCTGTTTAAGTAACAAGGTTCTGGCCTAAAAGACATGAGGGACAGACCTCTTGTGGTGGTTTCTGGCCAAACACCATGGCCCACCTTTTCTCCTGACCACAGTCTCACTAATGTGACAGCTGGGTACACATCAGTCATCTTGCCACCATGAGGGGACAAGTATGAGGGTTAAGACCACAAGAGGAAGCATGGAGGGATGAAATGGAGGAACACTTGACCTCCCCCAGGTTCTGCTGAGCTGCTCAACCAACCCCAGGAGTCGCCTACCCTGGGACTGCTTGTTAAGCAAGAAAAACAGCCTGCACTTGTGCTAGCTTTCTTAGCCAAGCCTGCTGGTGGCTCGCAGCCAGACACCCTGACTGGTTCAGACTCAGTGTTGGCAGAATACACCAGCACGTTTTCTCCCCGTGATCCTGAAAGTTAAGAAGACGCTGCCTTCTGCAGACAGCTAACGGTTCCCCCCACCACAGGTGCTCTGAGAAGAGTTCACACAGCGCTTCAGCTGCGGAGCCCCTCGATCTCGAAGAGACAGCAAATGCTTTGGGATGAAAATAAAAGTAAGAAAGGCAAGAAAAGACCAACTAAAACTCCTGACACCCACGTCAAAACAAGCCTGCCTAAGTCACAGATCCTGTCCTTGCCTGCCCCAGGCTGAATTTGCCCCAGGCATACAAAGTTTCCCCAGCCAACAATGCAAGCAGGTGGCTGCAAACTTTTGTTTATGTGATCATTAGTTCAAAACAAGCAATTTATCGGCTATGAAAAATGCCACCTATGACAGCTGAATTTACATCTGAAAATTGATTTTTGTCACATTGCGATTTTAGGACGGCCTCTTCTGGTGGTTGGTACCATCACAGAATATGATAAAAATTATGATGGGCCCACGCAGCACTCTGAACACATTGCAAAGCTCCAGTCCCTAAAGAGCTGCAGAGGGTGAGTTATTGACGAGATGGCGAGACTACCTGAGACCATCTTTCTTGATGATTTAATATCGACAACTCGACTACATAAAATATAACCTGGGCTAGGCAGGGGGCTGCTGTGATAGCTGGATGCCCTTCGTTATATTCAGCTCCCTGATCAGATGATTAATATCAGGCATGTTAAACAACTAGTGAGCTGCTAAGGTTAAGAAAGTTCTGAGCATCAAGGTGTACGGCTCCTCCAGGCACAGCTCAGAGCTCACACTGAAGAGAAGTTTCCAGCCCTGGTCATATGGTGTTTCTCTTTGGACTGTCTTGTTTTCCAATACAAATTTCATTTTTCATGTTATTGGAAGGCAGCACAAGAGCATCTCAGTGGAGGGACGTGTTCTGTGGTACTGAGCATGTCGGTGACTTCTCCAAATCTCAGTTTCTCCATCTGTAACCTGGGGAAGCCATGGTGCTCCTACTCCAGCACGTAGGGCTGCACAGGTGAGTGGTGTCTACCCACCTGTTCTTTCCTGTCTCCTCCTAACTTCCTCATACCCTGCCTGTCACCCAAGGTCCTGATGTCTACTGAAGACGGTGACACCTTCAGTGACTATACATAGACACCCATTGGGGCTTTTCTCTCAAGGGTGCTTTTAGAATCAAGAAAGATACTGTATTTATCACTGTGTCCCCAGACCGGCCCATTCCCACGCCTGCTTTCATTACTACGTAAGAGTCGAAACTCAAACAGCCAATTACCATGTATTTAGTGGTGATATTTAGAAAGTAGGATAAAACATCAGCTCCTGTTGTGGATCTGAGTCATTCTTATTAAGAATCAAGTTAATTGCTCCCAGACTTATTGCTTATTTCCCCATAAAAAATCTTACTAGAAAACTCTGTTGAAAGGGAAGACACCATTCAAAACACCAGCTGGGAGTAGATACACGGCGTTTTTCCGCTTGGCATGACTTACAAAACAGCGCTGCTAAGACGGCAGCACTGAGTGCTTTGCTAATGAGTATTGACCCTGTGGTTGAGGAACATTTTCCTCATAGGGGGTTCTCGTGCCAAATCTCCTGATTCTGTGCCTTCTCGCACACCCTAATTTTAGGATGCAGTTTCACCTCTGTGGCTTCAGTCCATGGCTCTAACTTAGAGAGATCTTTCCGAATCCAGAAAACTTTCATCTCTTTTACTACCTGGTTTGAGAGTTGATTCTGGAATGAGTTAAGGCTTTGGGGGTGTTGAGATGGCACGAATGTGCTTGCGTGTGAGAAAGACATATTTTGGGGAGATGCAGGAATGGAATGCTATACACTGAATGTTTGTCTCCCCCAGGTTCTTAAGTTGAAGCTCTATTCCCTACCGTGGAGGCATTTGGGGATGGGACCTTTGGGAGGGGATTATATTCACATGAGGTCATGGGGGAGGAGCTCTCGTGATGGGACTGGCGTCCTTATAAGGAGGTAAAGGGACCAGTGTGCGTGCTCTCCCTCTCCCCTTCCCTCCTTGCCCCCATCCAGTGCATTCTCTCTCTCTCTCTCTCTCTCTCTCTCTCTCTCTCTCTCTCTCTGCTGTGTGAGGATGCAACAAGAAGGCAGCTCTCTGTGAATGGCAAGGAGAGCTCTGAACCAAGACCCTGGCCACGATGGGAGACCTCCCCCCTCAAAACTCATATTTTATTTTTTGTGCCCTGGGGATTGGACCAGGCCCCCATGTGTGCGAGGTGAGAACTCTATCACTGAGCCCTTTTTGTCAGCCTCAAAACTTTAAGAAATAAATGTTTGTGGTTGATGCCACCGGTTGATGGCACTCTCCAGGAGCAGGCCTGAGCAAGACAGAAACCGGCACTCCCCGAACGCGCAGGGTCTGAGAGCACGCTCTGGCCCTTCGCTCTGACCTAGAATGAGGACCTTGATCGAGCCGGGATGGCCCTGCTCTATGTCCCAAGCATCCGGGGCTCCCCTATTGGTGCAGTTGTGATCCGTCAGCCCCGCCCTGCCTCCTCTTCTCTACCATTCAGCACAGGTGACACAGACCCAGGCTGCCTCACTCACGAGTGGGTCTATTAGGTCTTCGACTGCAGTTGATATGTAGTATGTGCTCAATAAATACTAATGAAAATGACTAGATTGAGTTGAATTGAATTCACTTTCTTAAAGGACTCCGTGTGCCTCCAAAGAAGCATTCTTCACTTACGGACTGCGAAATAGCCCACGCGCCTTGTGCAAAGTTTTCTCCGCTGTTCACTTGATAATTTCCCTTGTGGGTTAGAGTAGCCTCCACTCACTGCTGCTCTGTGCTGAGGGAGGCTTCTCTCACTGCTCAGTGATGCACAAGGCACAGGCGGGCTTCTCTTATGCTACAGCACAAGGCTACATGTGGTCACGGGACTGCTTCCTTACCCTACTGAACCTTAGTTTTCTCCTCTTTACAGCAGGACTGACAATAGGGTGGACCTCACAGATGGGCACCAGCACTGCACGTGGCAGCCAGGGTGCCTGCAGAGTGCTGAGGAGCACACCCAGCTCGTGCAGAGGTGCCCACAGGTGCAGTGGAGGAGGAGATGTGGTTCACTCATTCATTAGGTCAACACTGGCCTGGGAATGAGGGACAGAGGGAAACTGAGCTTTCTCTACACTTTTCCCACACGGGCATCTATATTTTACTGGGTCTGGGCTCCCAGTCTCAGCAAGTTGGGGCTGAGCAGCTTGCTGTCTCCCCCCGTCTGAGAACTGCAGCTGCCCTGAATCAGGTGGAGCCTTGGGGCCTGGACAAAGTGGCTTCCCCCTGTGGGTGACCCTGAAGAGCTCTTCATCATCAGGACACTTGAGGCCCCAATCTGCAAAAGGCAGAGCCTCCTTGACCTTTGCCCAGGCCACAGGACTGCTCTGAGGAGCTTAATGAAATAAATGTGATGAAGCACTTCGCCTTCCTTAAAAGGGAAGAGCAGATATGCCATTTTTATTAGTCCAAATAGGAAAGTGCTCTTAATGAGCATCCAGCTTCTGAAACGTGCTACTTAACTTGGCCAGGGTGACATTATCCAGTAAGCACTAGGCTTCAAGTAGAAATTGGTGGTTTTGTAAAAATTTTCTCCCAGAGACATTTATATAATCTAGATATATAAGTTACTATCTTTTCCAGAAACCATGACTCATCCAAATAGTGACTTATTGTTTAGTATATTATGTAATCATTAAATCATGTTCTTAAAAACAACTTGATTAATATAACATCCTCATGATATATTTATTTATAAATATAGACTCATTTGCATACAAGTCAATTATTTTCCAGTGTTTTATTTGTATGCTCATGAGAGGGGACAACAAGGATAATGACATCATCAAGGACAAGAGCAGGCTCGTGTTCAGTCTGAATTAATCGCATGCAGAGCTGTGCCAGGATCTCTAACTACATTGCTTCATCAAGTCCTTTCTTGCAGTCTAGTGCAGAGGACTTATTTCTCTGTCTCAACAAAGCTCATTGTTGCTGTTGCCCCCTCATCCAACTTTACAGATGAGCACACTTTAATTCAGAACCCTCGTCCCTTGCTGCAGCATTGAATCCAGTATGCGTGAGAGTGAGGTTGACTTTACATCAAAGTTGTAGCAGAAAATGATAAACATGAGTAGCCATCAGCATAAGACAATGTGAATGAATGATATTCTGGAAACACTGAAGATGACAGTGCAGAGACCCTCCTCTTGGTGTCACTGAGGACTTCCTACCTGGCCAGTGCTCTGGGAGGAACCAGCTGTAAACTCTTGACCACCTGTCATCAACTCCCCGCAGGGTCTGGAGAGTGAAGTTTGAAGTACGAGGGGACTGGAGGGGGTTAAGCTTGGAGGAAGATGGTGGCACTTGGCCTTTCCCATGTCACGGCTTCACCAGTCACTGGTAGGTGGGAACTAAGTATCTGAAAACCCACAGTCCTGCTGTCTTACAGGAGAAAGGACCGTTTAAGAGCAGCATCCACAGGAAGATAAGTGGGGAAACCCCAGATTAGAAAAGCTCCAGAGCAGGGAGCCCGACCTGTGGGTGCGAACTCTACCCCAAGCTCCATGGATGCCGACCCCTGAACCAGGCATGCCTGAGAGTTCCCAAGGGTCCCTATTTGAGCTGACACGCAGCCCAGGCATAGAGTGTGAAAGTGTGAATTTAACCAAACTGAAAACAAATAAAATTCTCCCTGAGAGACAGAATCCTGATTTTCTGAAACATGTCATTTATAATGTTCACAAATAATCCAAGATTTACTTGACATAAAGAAAAGTAACAAGAAAATATGACCCATTCCTAAAAGAGAAGGCCATCAATGGAGACCAAATCTAATGCTAGAAAAATTAACAACTTGAAAATAGGTATAACTATGATCAAAGACATAAAGGAAAATATACTTACAGTAATGAAAGGATAGAAAATCTAAGTAGAGAAGGAGAAACAACAAAAATGGATTAAATTTTAAAATTAAAAATTAAAATGAATAAAATAAAATATTCACTGATTGGTCTTAATAGCAAAATGAAAATGACTGGATATTGTCTGAATATAAAACAAGAGAAATTATTAAATAGAAAGAATATAGAAAAAAACCACAAGAACACAGCTTCCAGGGACACCTGGGAAACATTGATAATATTTGTGTTAGGGATGAGGGTAAAAAATAATGTAAAACTATCACTATAGTAGATAGTGAATGACAATTTCTCAGAAATGGTAGAAAACATAAATTTACTTATTCAAAAGAACATCGAGTTGGGTGTACTCCTGTAAGCTCAGTGACTTAGGAGGCTGAAACAGGAGGATTACAAGTTCGAGGCCAGTCTCAGAAGCTTGGCAAGGCCCTAAGCAACTGAATAAGACCCTGTCTCAATATAAAAAAATAAATGAATAGGGCTGGGGATGTCACTCAGTAGTTAAGCGTCCCTGGTTTAAATCACTGGTACAAAAACATACAAACAAACAAAACAAACAACAAAGACAAGAAAATTTCATACAATTCAAACAAGTAAATATAAAGAGAACTACATGTCAAACTGCTGAAAACCCAAAATAAAGAGAACACTTACTGATTTTTAATTTCAGTATCTATATAGCATATATACACCATCATTGTGTAAACAAGAGAACAATAATCCAAAGTTATTGCTGCATCTTCATCAAAAAAAATCTTTTCCAAAGAAAAACAATTCATTTTCCAGTGACCCTCCAATGTGAAAAAATAGAATAAAATAAAAACGCGCTATGGTGCTACATATGACCTGATATTGAATGGAAACCTGAACCTTCAGGGAGGATAAGAAGTCAAAGAATAGGGCAAAACATGGATACACATTAAATACTATTTTATTCTCTTATTTAAAAATTTGTATGTCTCTTTAAAGAACAAATTTTAATTTTGCATTTTGAGATATAAAATATATTCAGGTGTGACATGTTACAACTATCACATGAAAAGTGGGGAGTAGTAAATAAATCTATAAACTTGCAAATTTTCTAACTTTTATATAAAATAGCACAATGTAAATTCTGTGAAAAGTTAATAGTTTGCACTACAATCCCCCAAAACACAGCTAATCTTCCAATAGATGTAAAGTGGAATTCTTTAAAAATTCAAGAAATTTTTAAAAAGGCAGAAAAAGGGGAACAAGGGATGCAAAACCAGAAAAAAACAGAGGGGAAGAACTGTAAATAAAAAATAAAATTTGGATTTTAAGTCCAGTCAGATCCACATGTATATTAAATATGAATGCACTACACCTCCAGCTGCAGGACAGAGATTATCAGCATAGAGAAAAGACACACCCAACTACTTGCTGCCTGTAGGAACCTTCACTAAAAGTGCACATTTGAAGACATTGTTGTCTAAAGTAAATGGATGTCTGCAATGACAAGCTTAGGCAGGCTGTGGAAGTCATGTAAAAGTGGACAAAGAGCACTTGATCACAAACCTATTGCTAAAGACAGAGACATTTCTTAATGATGAAAATGTCAATACCTCAGGAAGACAGAACAACCATGGATGTATATCACTTAAATGAAAGTGCTTTCAAGACAGGAAGGGAAAGATGACAGCTAACAGAAAAATCAGACAATTACAAAAACAGGGCTTAACAGGAAAACTAGGCTGAAAATATCACTGATGTATAGAAGGTCTGCACAACATTTTTAACATTTTTTTTTCTAATTGATATTTAGAGCTAACAACTAAAATTATTATTTTCAATCACACCTGATGCAGATTGATCATATCAATCATACAGTGACCATGATACATATTTTGGCAAATTTGAAAATGTATCCTTTAGTCATTATAATATTAAGTTGTAGTAATAATAAGACATATTGAAACATTCCAAATATTTGAAAACTCAAATACACATTCATAAATAATCCATGGGTCTAAGAAGAACTTACAGGGAAAATCAAAAACTTACTTTGTGAGAATTAAAACATGTCAGAATTGTGGGATGCAACTAGGAAGTGATTAAAAGGAAATTTATATACTTCAGTGGTCAGATCAAAAAATATGAGAGGGATAGTATCAATGACTTCATGAAACTCCAGGAAGCTAGAAGCTGAGTTGTAGAGCAAGCAAGCCTTGGAAAGCAGAAAGAATGAAAAAGTAAAGAATCAGAAGAAATCAGAGGACAAGGAAACAATCCAACAACAGAGAAAATGAAGCCAAAAGTTGTCTAAAAATTGAAAATGATAAATCCATAAGATAAATCTTAGCTAGACTGATGGAGAGAGAGAGAGAGAGAGAAAGAGAGAGAGAGATCTAAATGAAGCAGGCAATATATTTATGGATTCTAAAATAATAAATCATTCATATAATAAAAATCATTCTATACCAACAAATTGGTAAATAAGAATAAAAATTTCTTTAAACATTAAATTTTATCAAATAACCACAAAATTAAACATGAAATCTGAATAATCCTACATCTATTAAAGAAACTGAATTTGTTACAGCACACACCTTTCCACCAAAGAGAGCTCCAGGTTGTATATTCTCATAGATCAAATCTATCTGCCATTTCAGGCAGATATAATACCTATCTCAGTTTTTCGGAAAACAAAGGGAGTATCACTATTCAACCTGTTTTATGAGGACACAATAACCCTAAAACCCAAATTTCACAAAACTTGATCACAAGATATATTAGTGAACAGCATCCCTAGTTAACACACAAAGTCCATGATAAAATAATAGAAAGTTGAAGTCAGCAATATGTAAAACGTGTCATCACCAGCTGGGCTTTATCCTGGAAACACAAGGCTGGTTTAGCATCCAAAATTCCATTAATGAAATCTGCCATTTAAACAAAGTAGAGGGAAAAAATTATGACCATTTCAGTAGATACTGAAAAACAAGGGGGCCAAATTCCACATCCACTTATAATGAAAACAATCAGCAACAGGAGGTATGAAATATACACAATGAACATGGGTAACAGTGAACAAAATACTTAGAACTTCCTCTCTAATCTCAGAGAAAAGGCACAGGGCTCAATATGTTCCTTCCATTTGACATCAGACTGGGGGCAAGTGAAATCAAATAAAATCATCAGTATCATGAACTGAGAAGTAAAACTGTCTACACTGTAAGTTGACACAGTTGTTTAGGTAGAAAACCATATCTATAAAATAACTACTAGGATAAGCAAATTTAGTAAAATGACCAATTGCACTGAAGAATCAATTGCTTTTGTATAATAACAACAAATATTTTCAAAATAAAATTTAAAAAACTGATTATAATGGTATCAAAAAATACTTAGAAATAACTGTAACAAAAGGTGTTCAAGATCATCACATTAAGAACTAAAACATTGCTAAAATTAAAGAGAACCTAAATGAATGATGAGGTATACTATGTTCATGAACTCAGTACTGTTGACATGTTAATTCTCTCCAGATTGGTTCACAGACTCAACACAATCCTAGTCATAATCCCACCAGGCTTTCTCCGGAAACTGGCAAGATGATTTTGAAAGTTATATGGAAATGCAAAGAAATATCCAAATCACTTTTGAAAAAGAAGGAGCTTGCCTCAGATATGCTGTAAAATGACAGTCATAAAACCAGGGTAGTACCAGCATCTGGACTGACAAAGAGATCGACCGAGCAGAACACACGGCCTCGCAACAGACTCCTGTAGTATGGTCAACTGACTTGACAAAGGTGCCAAACTAATTCAGTGAAGAAGGTGATAGTTGTTTAATTTCCCACCAACAAATATGCTAGAAAAACTACATCCACAAGGGGAACAAAATAAACCCAAACTTCTTTCTCGCCCCATTCATGAAAATGAGGTCTATTGGATTGAAAATTAAGTCTAAATATAAAAGTTTATAGGTTTTGCAAGAAAACATAGGGAATGCCTTTCCTTTATTGTGTAGACATATATTTCTTAGCCTAGACACAGTTATAACTGTAAATGTAAAACTTTCAAATTAAATGTTAATAGCATTAAAAATCTGTCCGTCCAAAACCACCATAAGAAAAGGAATAAATAAGTCACAACTTGGGTCACGTATTTGTGACGTATCAGTGGCAAAGGACTAGTAAAGATATGTAAAGAACTCACATGTCAATAATAAAAGACAACCACCAACCAACCAAAAATGGGATAAAGCAAGTAAACTAAAATGTAAAATATAACTGTAGAATCTAGCTTATGGGTGCATAGTTGTTTGGCATAAAATTCTTTCCATTTTGTGTTTAAAAATGTTCATAATTAAATGTAGGAAACAAGGGGGTTTGGAAACAACTTTATGAACGGCCGGGTGGGTCCCTAAGACTCTGGATGGATCTGTGTCTTGCTAAGGATACTGGGTCCTGCAAGGCTGCCCAGCCCATCACCCTGATAAGCTCTGAGTGCACGAGACCTGGCAGAGGCTCCCTGCAGCCCATGGGGATGCACAAAAGTGCCTCAGTCATTTCCTGGTTTTATTCAAAACATTTGGGGAACTTGGCTCCATCGTTTTCTTTTTGGAATGTTATCAAACGATGCTCGCGAGCTCCTTGTGCCAGAGGAAACAAGCCTGGTCATGCGTCATGCTGAGTTTGGTGTCCATATGGGCAACTTGGTCTTGTCAGAATTCTTGGTTTCTTTCTTCCAGTTTTCCGTTCTCCAGGCAGGGTGTCTGGAAGGAGCCGTCCAGAGTCCTGGCTCTGCCATTTCTCAGCTCTCAGCCACTTTGCATCCTTCTCTCAGCACACCCAGACCATTTTTCCATCTTTATGCTTGGGTTTGTCAGTTCTGCCCCTTAAAAGTAATATCTAGTGTTACGTCTGCATTTAGGAGAGTTTTGTGCAGTTCTGTCCATAAACATGTTCAGTCTCAAAGCGTTGAACTGGTTTGACTTCTAGCACATACTCTCTATGGGCAGAGCTAATTCATGAGCCTGTAACCTTTGCCAGGAGCACAGGGAAATCTGATCACGCAGGGAAGGAGAAAAACTTCCCAAGAAAGATTGCTACGTCTCTATCGGAAAACTGAGAAAATCCCAAGCGTGGCACTTTCCTGCAGTCGTTTTTCAGGGACCTCCTGAATACAACTGTGCAACTGAATACACACCATGCTGAAGCCTGCCTTGTGGGAACATCAAAGGCGACAGGCAGCCGAGGTCCTGGCGGTGCACATGTGGCTGAGCAACCACAGCTGTGCTCCCTCCGCGCATGCGCCACCTGACCAGGGCAAGCCAGCTGGGCCCACAGGCCCGGCTCACAGCTGCGTTAACTAGCGCCGAATGGGAGCCTCCTGCCTTGTCACAGGGCGCCTTCATGGGGTCCCCAGACTCCCCCTTAGGGGCCCCTCAAAGAAGACGCTGAGATAAGGACTTGGGTAGAAGTATTTTGGGGGGATGAGCCAGGAATGCAAGTGAGAGACGTGGGTGCAGGCGGAGAAATGGCGTGTTCATGGGGGGTTTCCACTGTGGGCCACAGGACCTCAGTCCACCCGAGCCCCCAAGAGAGCCTGGAACCTGGCCTGGCACTGTCCACTGTGGACCAAGGATGCAGCAAAGCTCATCCAAGATCTCATCCCTCACTGACTGAGGGCCTCTGGGACATCTCTGGCCCAAGAAGCCATCAGGTAGTCAGGTCAGCGTCCCAGGCCACCAAGGGGAGAGCTGCAGGCCAACTCTGGTGTCCAGGCAGCAGGGTGGGGCCCCAGGGGCGCTGCAGCAATCCCTTTCCCCTCAACTGAGTATTTCCCAGGCAGAGCATGTAGCATCAGGAGTGGGCAGCTGGGTGATCAGATGTCCCTGTGCTCCTGGCAAAGGTTGTGGGCTCATGAACTAGCTCTGCCAATAGGGTGCATATAGGATCTGGAAGGGCAGATCTGGTTCAAATGGATCGGTAGGTTACATAAACGCATTGCCCATTCACCCATTCAGTTGCCAGCAACTCACTTATGCTATATGCTGCAGTTTCCTCATCTGCAAACGGGGCTAACCTCTTACCAGTGAGGGTGATGTGACATGATGCCCACAAGGGAGCACCCTGCAAACCCCCCCACTTGGAAACCAGGTGGTGTGCATAGTTGCTGCCTCGACTCCATGTACCTATGCGTAGCCAGGCACCACTATGGGGTGTATCTATCTTACTCTGGTATACTCATGCTACATCAGGCAGAACAGGAACTATGCTACCAGATTTGGGGGATGGTACCAGGGATTGGACTCAGGGGCACTCGACCACTGAGCCACAGGGTCTCACTGAGTTGCTTAGTGAGACTGCCTTTGAACTCACCATCCTCCTGCCTCAGCCTCCCAAGTCACTGGGATTACATGCGTGCGCCACCGTGCTTGACCGCTAGCAGATAAAAACATCACCGTGGAGAGCTGTGAAGTCAGGGTAATCTGCCTAGGATGCTTTCACAGTCAGGGAGACCACAGCTTCTCTCCTCTTGTCCAAGATCAATAGATTATTTCTAGTGAATAAAGTCTGCACTGGGGACTCTGAAAGCAGCTTCTTTAAATGTAGCTGGCGTGTCCCCCAGAAATTTTAGGGAGTGCTGACGTGGAGGAGGATGTGGGATGTGCTCATTACCACGTGGGTGACTGTCTGCCTGACTTCTGTGACAGGTAATTAAACACACAGAGGAGTTCAAGTTTCCGGCACTGGGTAGAAGGTGCAGTGACTAGGATGTTTGCACACACACTCACACACCACAGAAGGAGCCCAGGTGCTGGCAGCGAGTGACCGTGGTTCCACTGCAAGCTGTTTCTTACTGGCGCGGTGACTCAGTGCATGCTTCAGAACTGACACCGGGGGCCCAACCCCACTGCATGTTCACTGTGCAAGCCTGCTGGGCTCACCTTGCCTCTCCCACTCCCGCTTCCTCATCTGTAAAATGGGGATTGTAAATAGGGCCTTGCGGGGTGGTGAGACACTGGGGACCTGTCAGCACAGGGCAGCCCGCACCCTGAGCACAGGGCACACGTGAGCGCTGTCAGCACTGGAGGTGGCTCAGATCCTAGGAGAGGAAACCGCTCTCTGAAGGGCCACACTCACGTGAGACACCTGCCTTTCAGTCCAAGGGAGGAAAGAGAAGAATTTTCGAGTCAGGGGATTTAGAAGTCTTCCAGGGCAGTCTCTTGTTCCCCAGGGATCTCATTCAAATGCAGCGTGAGACCCAGTAAGTCTGGGGTGAGCCTGAGTGTCCACACTTCTCACAGTGGATCGAGATCACACAGCTAGTAAAAGAAGATGTGCATGCAGAGGCCAGGTGTTTGGACTCCAGGTTTGAGCCCACTGACACAGGAACACGAGTATCTTAGCTCCTGACGGAAGTTCTTCCCAGTTGGTTGCAGGGAGGACAGGCCTTGGTTTTCCATAGAAGGGGACACCCCAGGGGGAACTGGTGCTGCTCACAGTGTGCCAGTACGGGAGCCCTCAAAGGTACAGTTCAACTGTAGGCAGGACTTGCGCAGGATACATAAACGCATCATGAGTTCAGCCATTGTCGATGGGTTGATGCAATTATTGGAAAACTTTTTAATGTCTTGGGAACACCTTGGGCATATGAGTGCTGTTTTTCAACTGTCAGGTTTATGAACTATGAATACAGATCAA
Source organism: Sciurus carolinensis (assembly GCF_902686445.1). Classification (NCBI taxonomy): domain Eukaryota; kingdom Metazoa; phylum Chordata; class Mammalia; order Rodentia; family Sciuridae; genus Sciurus; species Sciurus carolinensis. The sequence goes on from NC_062228.1 coordinate 4,710,782, forward strand.
GTATTTCCAGTGAAAGTTTTGCAGGCAAATTAAAATGTGCTCTAAGAACAAGACAGATGCAAGATTTCAAAAGCTAAGCACAAAAAAGATATAAATTAATAATTTTAAGTCGACTATATGTTCAAGTGAGCATATTTGCACGTATTGGGTTAATTGAAATATATCATTAAATTAAATTTAGATGTTTCTTTAGTTTTTTAAAATGACAACACAAGAAAATTTAAAATTACATATGCACTCTAAATTATATTTCTACTGGACTCTGGTTCAGTCAGATAAATGGAAAAATAGTTGTATAGATAAAGAATGGATAGCCTCAAAACTAGGTATTAATTTATAAGCTATACATAAGTTAGATATGTATAATCCTCATACATATAAACTATTTTAGAATTTTCTCATACATACCCTTCCTCTCAAATTGATTCCATCAGCACATATATATGATATACATTTTAAAATGTTTGTTCAAACATTTTACCTTGTTAAATTTCCCCGTATATTCTTCGCACCTTAAGTTACTCTACGATGTTTATGACTTGAAGCAGTAACCATTCGGTCCAACATGCTTGTACGTGAAACCAGCCTCCCGAGTTAGCAGCTTCCCAGTGGCCTGGGGAGAGTGTCTGCGGCTCCCCAGCCAACGTGTCCCCTCCCTATGCAGGCCGTGCTGCTCTTCAGCATGTGCAGTAGACTCTCTCCTCCCCTTGGGGAGTAGACAGTTCAGAGCTTTGGCCAAGACCGAGGGCGCTCAGGTAGCAGCACTGTGGCAGTGCGACTTGGCTCTTCAGAGGTAGGAGAGCGCATGGGGCACAGTTAGCCTCCTTGATTCCCAGTCGTCTTCTCTGAGAAAAGGGATCACGGAAGCTCATGCCTTATGGGGTAGCAGGGGGACTGGGCAACACATGGCTGATGGGGTCTTGGCATACTGCCCAGTCCAGACCAGGCATTCGGTCCACACTGGCTATTGTGGTTGAGGCTTCTGTTGCTCGAGGGCACGACTGGGTCTGCTCTCTTCTGAGCATGTGCAGAACTGCACTGTTTTCCCCCCTGTGCAGTTGGATGGGGCTATGCCATTGTTAGGGTCCATTAATTACAGTAGGACCTTGGTGTGTCACTTCTAGCCGAGCACTTAGCAGTGCAACAAAACCTGCACGTGCCCGTTCTTTCCCATGAGAACACGATGCATCGTGATAAACCCGTGCTATCGTGACCTGTGTGGCATGGCTGCGTGGTGCATCACTCCTAGCTGTAACCATTATGAACCAAGAGCAATAATAAGCTTCTGGTGTTTACGTCATTGATATTTGGGGAGCTCTGTTACCGCAGCATGACCTAACCCAGCCTGATTCAGATACTGCCCAAGGCAACACCTGTCCTGAGCCAGGTGTTTAAATTGGGTTCTCCAAGGCTTTCCCTTGGTTTCTGATTTGCAGCCTCTCACTGATGAGTCTGAAGAATCTGGTCACTCTCTTGAGAGCAACCGCAGTCCAGGGTCATCCCGGGAAGGCGTCCTCTTTGTGCAGCCCCAACCTCGTTCCCCTTTCTGAACCAAACTACTCCCAAGAAAGTGGGTTATATAAGCCGTGTTCACTTTTCTAAAACAACTTCGGCTTCTAAAACAGATTTTATGACCAGGATACTTTTTTTTTTTTTTTAATACTGCACCAGGGCTATTAAAAAGAATGGAAACTACAGATCATAAAGATGTCAACAGTGAAACACTCATTTCCGTGCGAGTTGTGAAATAAAATCAATATATGTTAACCTATTCTTTAGAACAAAGAAAGATAAAAGGAAATTTCAATATATTTTTGGTGCTATTTAGTCCAAGTTCATGGCTTATGGCTAGAAGGGACCTTGGAGGTCATGGTATCTGACACCCTCAAACTGTCAGTATCAAATTCATAGTGGCTCATGTCAAAATATTTAGATAAAGAGGCAGAGATCACATATATTTCCAATAATACATTTTTAAGGGATAGTTAATGATTTTTACAGTTTTCCAGAAGCTAAAGAAACTGAGATTTGTTGCTGTGAGAACAGAATTTCCTAACAAGCATGCCAAGAAGCAAGAGGACTCCAGGACAGCTCTGTGATATTTTAGGTGAAAACAACTTTTCTATCTAAAGAAGTATCAAGTTCCTTGGGAACAAAATGAAATTATCTTCAAAGATTTGGGGGAATTTTCCAAGTGACATTGATCCAATTTTTCCTCTTTTCCTTTCTTTTATTTCCTTATCTGGTCCCCAGTAACCACACTGATTGCTGACTCCTGCCTGCCTCTCTTGAGAGAAGACAGGCATCAACATTTGGTCTGCAAGCTTTGTGTTCCTCCAAAAGATAATTGCCTGCTGCTTGGCATGTGAGACTGGATCGGGGTTTAGTGTTCCACCTGCAGTCTAGGATGGAGATGCACAGACCAGGCTCTGTTGGTGCTGACCAGGGTGATCACTGGTTGGGTGTCAGAGTAAGTGTTTAGTGAGGGCAGAAAAGGGTGAGGCTGGCCCCAAAGCAGAGAGAGGCAGGTCGGTGAGGCCAGAGGATGTGGTATTAGCCTTTCTGAGAACTTAGAGCCAAATGGATAAAATTCTGGTGCCAGATTTTCCAGGTTTGATTCCTACTTAGCTCTGAATATTTGGATACATGACTTTGCATGGTGACTTAACCTCTTCATGCCCAGTTTCTCTTCTTGGAAATAAGGAGGATAATAATGGTTTCTCCCTGAGGGGGATGTTAAATACTTGTAAAGCACATAAAACAATAGCTGGACTGTAATAGGTAGTACTTCCACAGGGGCTTCTTAAAAAGAAAGTGGTGTTGACAAAATGATGAGCTCATGTTTACAAATCGCATTTATGAAAAAGAAATCTGAGGTTCACCTTCAGCATTATGAATCCAGTAGAGCCAGAGGGGCAAGTTAGGCCACTGTAAGAATCCTGATAAACACAGGCAACCACATCTGAATAACGTAGGAACTTCTTACTATCCCTCTAATGGAAGATGTGCCTTGTCACAAATAATTTAAGATGTGCAATTAGGAAATCATTTTATTTGACGATTTACAGGATAATTTAAGAACATGCATCTGAGATTATGAAAGCCTATCTTAAATTAATACAACTGATGCTCCTTGGGCTTGAGTATTTGGACACTGAGCTGTGGAGTGTGGAATTGAACTGCTTCTGCCCCAGTCCAAACCTTAGGAGTCTCTGCAGTGCAAACATTCTTACCAGTTGGTGGCGATCGTGTGTCATGATGCAAAAGACCACATTTCCTTTGGGATATTTAGACATTGGGCAGAAATGGAAGAATAAAGTGGGTGGGGAATAGCTAGACCGAGAGGAGAGAAGAGTGGTGAGCAGGATGAACACAGTCCCTGAGATCAATGAACTTGCAGCCCACAGATAAACCATGACTCCATAGGGACGTCAGACCCTCCAAGCCTCTCATGCCAGCTGCCTGCCTGATTCTTGCAGAGCTATGGCATATTAAAAATAATATCATTAAAGATAAAAATGAAGACCATGGAGGCCAGTCTCTGTGGGTGGTAGTAATGGCTCATTGGTGAGGTATGGAGCTGTCAGGTGGCTGGTTCCGAAGGCAGGGCCTTTCTGCTTAGAGACGCAGAAGTAGTTCCAGGGCAGTGGAAGGTGCCGCTGGGGTGAGAATCCTGCTGCAAAACTGTCCTTGGCCAGCTCAGGCCACAGTTCCCAGATTCTGAACGCCACCTGTGACAAGGCAGCATCCTCTTCGTGAGGATGGCCTCTGTCATTAGAGAGTCCTAAGATGCTCCCCTTAGTGACCTCCTTAAGTCAGCCAGTTATCAGTTTTCATCTGTGAGCCTCAGCGCCTCTTCCATGAGGTGGAAATGCAAATTGTTACAGCGCTGTCTTAGGGTTTCTCAGACCTTCTGTGAGTCCACGCTTACAATGCCTGGTACTCAGAAAACATAAGAAATGATCATTCTGGCCCCAGTGGAAGCTGGTGTTGGCTGCAATTCACCTCTGAGGTCTGACCACACCCATGTCTTTGGTGTCCATTTGGGCTAAGGCTGTCGGTTTGCTAAGTCCAAGTTGTATCTTCCATTAAATGGCACCATCCAATAGAGCAAGCAGCCCAGAAGGTTCCCCAGGGTAACGGGGGCTCCTGCTCCAGTAGCCCTGCAGCTCGGAGCGAGAGGGATGGCTTCCTAGGCACAAGCTATGGACACAGCCTTGGGTCCTTCTTCAAGAATTTGGCCAGAGTGAGTGGCAGATTGGAGGAAAGAGGAAGTCTAAAGCTGAGGCACTTCAGTGTTAGAGGCGGGGGAGGGCCCCAAAGCCAAGCAAAGGGGCCCCGACACTGGCTGGAAAGGAGAGTGCAGCCTTTTCTTCTCCATCCAGAGGATTTCCTTCCCCTGCCTGCTTGAACATGTTCCCAACTCACTTTTGTTATTTAATCATGCTTCCCCTGACTCTAATAAATCAATAGCTCTAAAAATATTATGGGGTGTACACGTTAGGTAGTAAAACATTAATATTTTGAAATTTTGACAGAAAACGATCATCACCAGTTGGTTATTTGCTCTCATTTATTAAGCTATCTCTACAACTCTATCTCTACAGCCCGTCCCTTCTTGTGTTTGCTACTTCATACTCGCCACAGCTGACTTGCAAATTCTCATTTTACAGATGTGGAAGTGGAGGTTGGAGGGGGTGGGAGGAGTGGCCCCAAAGAACCCACCAGAAGCAGTTGCTTCTCAGTCCTAAAGCTGCACCCCCAACCCCTGCACCAGGCAGTGTCTGCAGTGCTGATCTGGTCCTGAGGGACACAGTGTGCTGCTGCCTTGGCCCTAAGACTGGTCGGAAGGGGATGACGCCTGCCCTTTGGAACAGAAGATCAATGTGACAAAGATGATATGTCTTCAGGGAGGTGAAACTCGACTGCTGGCTGGACGGTATCCTCACCCCTGAGGGTGAGCCAGGTCTACAGAGGTGAGTCACCAGTGAAGGACAGGGTGGCTTGTGGGACAATGCTGGCAGCACCCATCCTGGAGGCAGGGGACTGCTGAGGCAAAGACCCCAGCATCTGGCACCCAGGAAGATCTGCCTGAGGGTGAAGTGGCCAGCAGGCTTTCTCAGCCCGGTGCCTTCAAACATGCGCCCACCAGCACGCCCTGCTTGCGAAGCAGCCTCTGCTTACGACTGGCTTTCCATAAAGAGTGGAGAGACACACACGATGGGCCGATTAGTGACTCGGAGCATCCCTGGCTCTGGGAACCTAATTTCTCTTCGTAAATTGATAGACGGACTTTATGCGGGGAGAGAATATGCCGATCCCGCGGACCTGTGTAGCTCAGTGCCTGTGATAGCCATCCCTCATTATAAATGAATAGACTGGCTTCACAGAGAAGGGAAAAAAGTGCTGTCATTGGACGCTGAGTTTTCTGTCCTGGTCATACTGACGTCTCTTTGCTAAATAACATATTGATGATGAGGTTTTTTTAGTCCCTCTTGTGAGTTATCAGTCCTAAGAGGTGGTCCTTCATTTGGGGTTGACGGTCTTGGGAGGTCCTTGGTGAGAACCTTCCAACTTGGTTGGGTGGCCAACTTGTCACTGTTAACCAGGACTTTTCCTGGTATTAGCACTGAAAGTCCTGAATCTTGGGAAACCCATCTGTCTCTGGAAAACCAGAAGAGCTTGCTGAGGACCAACCCAATTTTAAAACTGAAAGTCTCCTATCTCAGGAAGCCCCTCAGGCTCCTGGGACTTAGGATGGTCGATTCCTCTGTAGCCTAGCCACCTATGGAGGAAATTTAACCTCACCACATATCTGGGAGAAAACAAGCACTAGAGAAACTGTATGTGTGCCAAGTTCAAGCTTCATAACTAGGTTGAGAAGGACCTTTAAGCTTCCCCTGTCTTATGACTTCAATATATATCCAACCACAATATTTTGTATTTTATTTTGTAGCTTTTCTGCTCAAGATGTTTTACAGAAGTAAAAAGCCAGTCCAGTTGAAAACTGCTAATGTATACTGTAGTTCTTCAGCATAGTGCAGAAAGTCATCTAGAATATCTCGTTGCTTTCATATTGATTAACTAACGGAATAGCTATTACATGATACATCCTGTTAAAGAAGATATTACTGAAATGAATTTTCCTGCTTCTTTTCACCTCTTAAATGTGACTACCCGAAAATTTAAATTTACACACGCAGTTCATTTTATATTTCTGTTGGACAATTCTACTGTAAACTCTCCTCCTAAATTAGCTCAGCAACCCTCACATAGCTGCATTGATTGATCCAAGGCATGCACTTCCAGCATGAAAGTGAGAGTGAGGTTGTGTGTCTGACTTTTCTGGACATCTCCTTTTGGATGTTTCACAAATTTCTCAAACTTAGCTAGATCAAATCTTGATTCTCTCCCCTTAACTTGCCTTTCCCCAACTTACCCCGCTCCCAGTTCCCAGGACTCCTCGCCAATAACAACAATAACAAAAAAAAAAAAAAAAAAAAAAAAAAAAAAAAAAAAAAAAAAAAAAAAAGAAGAAGAAGAAGAAGAAGAAGAAGATGCTACACAATTGGCTTCAAAGTTGGAGGGAACAGAGCCTCCCTAGAACCTTCCCAAAGAATCACACCTGCCGACACCTGCTGACATATTGGCTTTAGCTTCATGAAACACGTTCAGAATTTCTGACCTTTTAAGTTTGCATTGTTCAAGCTGTAACATTTGTGATAATTTTCCGTGGAGTAACAGGATAGCTATAAATGGGTCCTCCCTTGTCTAATGCCTCAAAACAACCCAACGACCCTTACCAAGTCCTGCCGTGCCTCCCTCCAATTAGACAGCCAACCCACAGCTCCCCACTCCATTGCCAAACCACAGGCTGGACCTGCTGTGACAACCTCTAACTGGTCTTTCCTTGGGATGAATGGAGTACAAAAGACTGCAAATTGTTTACTAATCTTCCCATCAAGAGAAGTAGTCTTTCTCCTCCTCTTGAATTTGAGATCATCCCAGGCTGCTTGGAGAGCACAGTGGCCACCATGCTGTGTGACTGCCAGACCTGGGCCTTAGGAGCCCTGCTTCCCCAAGCCTGGACCACTCCCTTTGGAAGCCAACCGCCATGCCAGACACTGACTCACTGCGAGGAAGCCTGAGATAGCATGTGGAAAGAGGCCACATGAGACAGGCCCTGGTGCCAGATGTATGAGTGAAGCTTTCCTGGCTCATGCAGCCTGGCGAAGTCACCAGTTGAAAATAGATGACAACCGGCAAACCCTGTTGGGAGAAACACAACCAAACAGAATGGCCATCATAGAAGCCTCTAAGTCTGGGATAGTGTGCACACAGTACTAGGTGGTAAAGCACTTCCTTCCCACCTGTGTGACTTTCCAATCCACCTGCCACACAGCAGCTGGCACAACCAGCTGACAGTGACTGATGGTCACTCCTTTGCTTCTGATTGCACAAGGAAGAAAACAGCCTGTGTCCTCTGTCATTCTGCCTGTAGATCCCTGGAACCCAGCAATCAGATGTCCTGAGAACCACTGGACACTTGTGGTCCAACACCTATTCATTTGGCAGGACCCTTGGTAATTCAGTCTCTCTGTGGTGTGCTGATCACATACCAGGCACTAAGTGTGACGGACACTAGAGAACCGATGGGAATGGAAAATGCACAAAAATCAAGAAAGGAAACAATGCTTTTAAGAATTACAAATTATGACAAATGCCAAGAATGGAAAGACACAAGTACACACTCTCGCACATCCTTGCAAAGTGCTGTGGCAGAAACTTAACAAGGTGCATCCAGTTCCAGTAAGGTGACGGGGAAGGACTCTTGAAAAGGTGGCATTTAGCCAGACATGAGGGAGAGATCCACAACACCGTTATTCCTGGACGAGGCTCCTTCCTCCCAGATCAAAGCCTGGAGCTGCAGTCCCAGGCAGGCCACCCAACAGCACCAGGTGCTGAGTCCAGGCCGTCCCAGGCCATCTGCTTTGCTGCAACACCTCCTTCATTTTCTTATGCTCCATAAATTGTCATCCTGCCCAGATTCACCATCTCAGCTTCAGCCCCTGAGCCAAGAAGGCCCTTCTCCCAGATCGTCATCTCCTGGTCACACGTGACATTTCAGAGCCAGCATGAACTGGACATCAGTGCAAGCTCTGGCAAACCCAGAATCTGACTGCCTTGCCTTGCAGGTTCACTGGGACATTGGGATAAACATCATCATAGTGTCAGATTTGAGATGGAACTTCTTTATTTTTGTTTTTATTTTTCTGCTCGTTTTATATATTTATAATCTCTCTCACACACACACACACACACACACACACACAGACCCCATTTTTAGTTAGTTTTGTGACTGGAGGTCTCCAGTTTCATTTAACTGTGATACAAAGAACAAAGAGATCTCTACACTGTCAAAGTCACATGGTGTCGATTTTGCAGGGGGTGTCCTGGGTCCTCTGACGTGTCCCTCAGTCCATGGAGGAGCATCTTCCTAGCACACAGTGGACGGGGGTGTTGGGGGAAATTTGAGCTGAGAAAGGCATCGTTCCCTCACTGCCTGCATGTAGATCTGACAGTTCCTCATCCTGCTGTATTTTGGGGTTGGCACAGGAGAAGGTCAATGGGAAACCATTTCGGAAAGAAGATTTGCAAGAATTATGATGTGATTCTAGGAATCTGCATAATACAAGAAGTCCACCCAGCCCACAGAGCTCCTCTGCTGCTCTGACTTGGAGCCTCCCCTCCAAGGACTCCCTAGGAGTCCCTTTTTCAATGACTCAGAGGGGGCCAATTAAGCCCCCCTTGTCTATGGGAAGGAAGCACACACGGTTAGAGACTGAAAATACACTGGACGAGCGCCCCAGATATTTGAGCTCTACCTCCAGCTCTCTCCCACCACGCTGGGTGACTCTGGGGAAGACTCTGGTGTCAGACAGACCCAGAGAAGCTCACGTCCACCACCCACTCCTGTACTCATCCTGCCAAGGGACTGGCATGAGCACCCACTGGGTGCCGGGCACCCTGCAGGCTGTGTAGCAATAGCACCACCAGCACTGAGCATGAGCTCCTTGGCAACAGGCACACTGTTCACAGGCGAGGGAAACTGGCTACTAGGCAAGTGGAGCAGGTTGGAAGGTTGTTCAGGGGGAAAGCAAGGGAAGGCCCAGAGGAGGCCATCAGGTTCATGTGGAGGGTGACAGGGTCCCAGCTGGAACCTTGGGATTCATAACAGACTGTGAAAATAAAGTAGGTATGAAATAAGGCATTTTTTAACCAACTTCATCATTTTACCTAAACCAGTATGTCTGGACCCAGGACCTGAGGTGCTAATGCAGTGAGGGGAGGCAGGACAGCCTGGGGTGTGGGCTGTGACTCTAGATGCCACTTGAGCTCCACTCTCCAGGACGGTTTCATGAAACTGCCATAACCGGCTTTATTTTGGGGCACGTTACCTGATCTCTCAGCAACTCAGTTGCCGGTAGTGCCTGTTTGTGAATTAGATGGAGCTCTTTAGTTAACAGAGGGACTGTACCCTGCACAGCTCCTGGCTCCCGGTGAGGACTTGGAAAGCATCAGAAGCCTCCCATGTTTCTCCCTCCCACCCCTCCTCTTCCAGTAGAGTCTGCAATTCATAATTCAAGTCAGCTCTGAGTTCTATGTGAGAGGCTAGATTTTCAACGATATTGATCTATATATTTGGGGACAGATTATAATTTTTGATCGACTGTCCAGGTCAAATGGTTTTCTCTAGTTGAGTCCAACAAAGTCATGGCAAAACAAGCATCAGGTCACTATCTATCTTATATTAACAGATAGATAATAAGTTGTGGGGAGGTTGATGAAGCAGGAAATTAGCTTCTTCAAGAGGACTTGGGAAGCTATGCAGCTATTGTGCCTTTAGATTTTGAAGGGCAAAAGTCTTGGATTCACAAAGGTGGCAAAGCTAGAAGGTTCAAGCAGGTTAAGTAGCTGGTCACTCTAGGAGAACGTCCTGGACTCCAAGCTCTGTTTTACTCAAGGATCCAGAAGGTCAACCCCACAGGCCTCCTAGGAACTGTCCTATAACTGAGGTATCATGGAGCAACCAGGCTTGAACCACATTGATGAGCACACACCTGTGACTGCTCAGAGCAGCAACATCTGTCAAGAGTCAGATCTCCCTGCAGAGACCCGGGCTGTGGCAAAAGCCCAAGTGCCCAGGTCACATCTTCTTGCTGCCTCTGACTTCACCTGCAGCTGTGCTGGACCCTGGTGAGCTCCTCCATGGGCTCGCCTGGCCGTAAGTCATTCTGCCCTGCCCTTCTCTGACACAGGAGGATCTTGTCCTAAACGCAAGGCAGTTAACGCACCCAAGGCAACTCTCAACTCATGGGAAATGAGGAGCCTGAGGAAGGGGGCTCTAGGTCCTCCGCCTTTCAGGTGAATGATGCTGGGGTGTATTCCGCAGGGTTCTCTGAGGCCTGAGAACTGAGGAAGGGAATCCCACTGTGTATGGAAGCCACCTCCATAATACACTTCTGAATTTTTGTTGTTGTTGTTATTTATCCCTGTTACTCTCCCCTTTGACTCGCTTCTACTCTCTAGGACCACCTCCCAGAGAATGGGTCTGTCCCCAAGTCCTTGTCTTGGGCTCTGCTTTCCAGTGACTCAAACTAAGGATGATGCTGTGTAACCTATATGTCCATCTTTGAAAGAAAACGGATTAGCACAGAGTGAGGGGTCTCACCAGGCAGGCGAAAAGCAGAGCAAAGCAGGGATATAGCCTTGCCCCGCCTCCCGAGTCCTCCAGGAGAGGATCTCCTCGCCAGGTTCTGTGAGGTCAGTGGTGTCAGCAGTAATTGTTTTTCTCGGGCTGCACATTTGTTTCAGGAGCAGCCCAGATGCTGACTTCAAAAGCTTTCTAGTTTGTAATGTGCTACCTGAGACTGTTTCTTCTCTTTCCCGCGTGTCCAGCTCCATTTCTCCAGGAGACACGCACAGCACAAGAGCATCATTATAGAAATGTCATTGCTACTTCTCCCTCTGCGGTCAGGGAAGTCGGAGAGACAGCTCCCCAAGCCAGGCCTCCTCCACCCGCCATCCCTCAGCACAGGGTTGGAACTCGCACCGGAGTGCTGTCAGAATAAGAAGCACCTTGTGGTCACGGAGGTCTGAGGACATGGGCATGGGGGAAGATGAATGGAATACTGGACATCCACATGTGAAGCAGGAAAAGAAAAACATCAGAGAGCAGATATTTTCCTAGAAGATTTAGCCAATGGCACACATGGAAAAATCCCACTTGAATCAAGCAGAGGATCTGCTACCCAGACCTATTTATTTATTTATTTTGGTACTGGGGACTGAACCCAGGGATGCCTTACCACTGAGTTACAACCCCAGGGCTATTTTTAATTTTTCTACTTAATTTGAGACAGAGCCTCACCAAATTGTGGAAGCTGGCTTTGAACTTGGGATCCTCCTACTTCAACCTCTGGAGTTGCTGGAATTACAGACACGAGCCTCCATACCTGGTTCCTCCAGACTTTTTTTTTTTTTTTTTTTAATCTAACATGTGAAGTGAGATCTAGTTTTTCCATAATACACAGCAAAGATGAGAAAAACCCAAAATGAAACAGAACAACAACGACAAATTCATCAGAGTTCTGGTGCATGCAAAAAGGGGAGGAGCGAAATTATACCCTAAGTCCAATATGGCGTTTAACTGAGAAGAGTCTCTACCCAGTGTTAATGCTCTAAATTTAGGGAGGCATCCCATAATGGCTGTTAAGGAGACTCTTGACCAGGTTCCAGTGTCAGCATGGTATGTAGGATGGATGCAGAAGCACTTGGCCTTTGCTGTCCTTGAACTCCAGTGCTGGCCATTTCCAGAAAGGGGGGCTGGGAAGGGAGCTGACTCTGGTCAGGAAGGGCTCTGTGAACCTGGCTAAATCCCCAGCCTTGGTGGCAAGTTCATGCTCATTTTATACCAGAAAACAGCAGAAAGACTATTAACTCACTAACAGGAAGAGTCATCCAATCGCCATTTTCTTTTACTTACTTTTAGCTTTTGAATTGGAGTATAATACGTATCATTCACGTATGAAGCTACAAAGACGTGAGTGTACACTTTGATGGATTTTTAAAATGTATACACAGTGAACACACCTGCGCTGCCACCATGGAGATGACACACGCCACTGCCGTCAGCCCTGCAGGCCCCTCATGCCCCTGGTAGCTCACACCTTTCCCAAGGTGGCCATGGTTCTGGGTTCTCTGCATCACTAGAGATGAATTCCACTCATACTTGAATTTCATCCGCTTGGGTGTTCACCTCGACTTCTGGATTCCTTCACACAACATTGTGTCTGTGAGGTTCAGCCACGTTCTTGGGCACAATAATACTTCTTTGCTTTTGTTTCCACATACTATGCATCTTATGTGTCCATCTGCATGGGTCCACTTGACTCCTAGAGGAGTCTTGTGATGCTTCCAGTTTTAGGCTAAATGCACAGTGGTTTGTCGTTTGGTGTGCATGCATACACATATCTTCCAGGTGTGGCTCTAGGAGCAGAATTTCTAGGTCTCAGTACATTCGGCATTGCACTATGTGAGAATCCCGGCTGCACATCGTGGCCAACACTGGTTATTGCTAGTTGGGTATTTTCCCTAAGCCATTTTGGTGTGCATGCACTCATGCGCCTGTGAGTAATTGTGTCTCTGTGTAATCTCCTAGCAATTTTGCATTGCATTTCCTTAAGGATTAATGACATTAAAAGCCTTTTTATATGTTTAGTGTTCATTTAGATGCTCCCTTTTGAAAAGGGCCTGTTAAAATCCTTTCCCCATTTTTAAATGGGTCCTCTGCCCTTTTTTTATAGTTTTGGAGCAGTTGTTAGTGTGTCCTGGATAAATTCCCCATAATGGATGCATATATTATAATTATTTTTTTCCTAGTCAGCAGCCAACATTCACATTCTCAATGGTGTACTTTGATGAGAACGGGTTTTTACTTTTATTGAAGTTGAATTTATTCATCTTCTCACGTACACTTACAAGAGACACTGGTCTGTAATTTCCTTCAGTGTCCATGTCAGCTTTGTAGTGATAAAGGTTATGTTGGCCTTATAAAAAGGAGCTGGAGTTTTACTTTTTCTATTTTCTAGAAAAATTTGTATAGGATGTGGTTTAGTTTCTTCTTTAAAAATTTGGTAGACCTCACTATGAAGCCATTTGGGCTTATATTTCTTAGGCTTTGGAGTTTTAACTGAATAGATGTAGGACTATTCAAAATTTCCATCTTTTTTGTGTATTTTGGCACATTGAGCTTTATAATTCGTAGAAGATTTGTCAATTTTAATTTTCAAACTGATCTTCATGAATATATTTCTAGCACTCTCTTCTTGGACATTTTATAGTTGGAGGATCATTAGAGATGCTTTTTTTACATTCAATTTATTAGTAACTGTGTCTTTCCTTTTTTTCTTGTTGACTTACTAGGGGTTTATCGAGTTATGCATCTTTCAAAGAAACAACTTCCTTGTTGCTTGATTGATTTTTTTCTGGCTATAGATCTACTTTCTATGTTATTGACTTCAGTAATTAATCCCCTTTACTTTCTGAGAGTTAAATTTTCTGTTCTTTGATTTGTATGTTCACTTAGGCTAGAATTTTTTCCTCTATCAGCAAGATACCTACAAGTTTTAGTAAGTCATATTTACATTGAAAATATTTTCTAAATGATTTACCCACAAAATATGTCAAAATGAATTGCTTAGTTTCCAAGAAGGTGGAGATGCTACAGTTCTCGTTATTGATTCCTGGTTTAAATCCTCAATGGTCAGAACGCATGCTCTGAATGCCCTCAGTCTTCTGGAAAGTGTTTAGATGTACATTTTGACCAGCACACCATGTATTGGTAACCGTTCCACGTGTGAAGTGGCTTTTCCACTTGAATGTGTATCCTTCAGCTTTTGCATTTATATGAGTTACTGGAATTTTCATTATCCCTGTTTATATTTAGATTAATTGTGATGTCAGCTATAAAGAGTTGTGTTAACATTTCCAGCTACGATTATGGGTTTTTCTATTTTCTACCATTACTTCTACTTTATATATTAGTTTGTTTTATGTATGTTATTCAATGCATTTCAATTTAGGATTATATCTGCCTGTTGTATAGTTTTATAATAGTGAAATATCCCTCTTCATCTCTAGTAATTCTTCTTTCCTTAAAGTCGTTTTCCTTTGATAATAGCACAGTCATATAACTTACTTTTGTTTAATACTTCTACATTTCTTCAAATTCTTTAACTTTCAATCTTTCTGCATCTTGCATTTCAGATGTATCTGCATGAAGCAATACATAACTGTAATTTTAAAATCCATCCTAATGACCTTTGCTTTTAGTTGGAAGACTTAACCAATGTACGTCCCTGGGTTCTTGTGTGCTCCTGAGCACACCCCCCTTACTTTGGTAAATCATCTCATTGCAAACAGATCCTGTTTGCGTTATACTAATCTGAGTGTGTCTTCCGATAACAAGGAGAGACACCGTCCAACAATGAGGCTGATAGAAGGTGGCAAGTGGATAAAGGAGATCCGAGTCCCAGCCTGTCCTGAGCCTACAGCAAGGCCTCGCTCCCCTGTTAGGTGATAGGCAAAGCCAGAATGGCTGTTTCTTGCTTTGGTCATGACTGGGCACGCCATGCTAACATATCCTATAGCACCATTCCCTTACTAGTTATTGTCACTTAGAGCCACCGTCCTGAGGACCACGTGTGCCCCTGCAAGCAATTCAAATGTTGCCTCAAAGAGGTAAACTAGTTCTATTCCCATTTCACCAAAAGAAAAAGTTAAGTCCTAAAAAGACTAAAAGAATTTGTCCCAAGAGACAAGGCTGATGAATTCCAGAATTGGGACCTAAACCCAGGAAACCTGACTCCAGAGATGGAGCTATTAATTACCTCCCTTCACTGCCTCATTCACTTAGGTGGGAAGAATCACCAGGAAGCCCTTAGATTTCGGCCCGATCTCTGAAAGCTATTTACCTCCCCAAAGATTATTTTATAAAATGTCTATTTTATTAATCACTGCTGATGGTCTGTCTTTTCTATTTTCTTATTTAAGATTTTATTTCTGAAGGTTTCATTTTTGCTTTGCCAAATGTTCTTAAATGTTTTATGGGTCTTCATAGCATATTTTCTATAAAATATATGGATTTTATTTTTCTGCCATGTACGGTAGAATTCAGGGAGAGATGAAAATACATGACCCTGAATTGTTAATCTTACATCTTATTTCTATAGGATGCTTTTTCTTACCAAAGAAACGTTGACAGTTTGGATTTATAACAATGTCTTTGGAAACCTTGAAGTTTTATAACAGAAAATAATGTATCATTAGGCACTGTGAGGGTATAATGAGGCATTTACTACTTCTTGCTCATTTTGGTGAAGGTTTCCAGAAATAAACATTAACTTGTATGGATTCGGCATAGGGATCATTCATGGAATAAGTGGAGAATGCGTGACATAGTTAGCTGCTTGAATTACTTCTCCATAAATTATTCATGCTTCTAATTTATCTAACCATTTCCCTCCTTTACAATATCTGAACTATTCTCATTTCTGCACATCAGGAGTACATTAGCATCAACAAGACAAAGTTAAACCCCTCCAAAAAAAAATTAAATGGTTGACCAAAGAAGCCATAGTCAGAATACATCAGGAAGAAAGAAGCCCTAGAAAATGCAGCAGGATCTCTCAGGGGAAACAAGCACATTTTTTGGTCTTGGTTTCCCCTGAGGATTTGAATACTTCATTGGTAATGAAGCAATAAATAAAGTGATAGGAGCTGCGAGCTTTAACTCCAGCTACACTTGAAAATGGGTAGATGAAATTTGGATCCAGCTGTTGCGGTCAATGAGCACAGGTTTGCTGAGATATCTTGCTCCGAGCAAGAACCTGGCACGTGCATAAAGGATCCAGGGCATACGAATGAGAGTCCAATTATAGAGCTCCCAGGTCCCTTCTCTGTGAGTTGTGCAACTGTAAGTAAGACTTGCAAGCATGTTTCTAACCACGATTAGTTACAAATTTGAAAAAGAGAGAGAAATCCATGGCAATGGATTCACCTATTGGCATACAGCATTTGTTTGGCTAAAAATATATCTTATTAAACAGTAAGCTGAGAGTCAATGGTTCTGTTAATGTCAGACTCCTAATCTGGTCCTCATTGGTGTAAACTATTGCAGCCCACTTATGCCACCCCTGAGACAGAGGCGTGGAAGGGTCCACGTCATTTTACGCCAATGTGGAGAGTAATAGCTTGGTTGGTGAGAATCACTGAGTGGGGAGCTGGGAGGGGCAGGAAGGAGAAGGCCATTGGGTCATCCTCAATGCTGTGCTAGGCATGGGGACCTGATGGCCTTGGAGCAGGGTGAGAGGTGATCCCAGGCATTCTTCAGAAGTCACCTTAGCAGTCATAGGCATGTGGATGGGGACACAAGGGGAGGGATGAGGCCAGACCCAAGAGGGAGAGGCCCAGCCATACCCAGAGAAGGAAATCATGCTTGTACCAGGTTGCCCTGACCTGTGAAGAAGACAGCAGACAGAAACCACGGGGGGGCAGAGGAGGATGGGCGTGCCCCTGACCTCTCGGGTAGGGAGGTGGTGGACATGGATGGGTGTCTGGGAATCAGGGTGCTGCAAAAAAAAAATATAGAAAACCCAGGAAGATGGGGCTTAGAGGGTTATGAGGGGAGGTGTGGACACACACACACACCAACCTAGGGAGGCAGGTGCGTGGTACAGGTGGCGATGCCAGGAGAACCTAGGTGTGAGAGCTCATGGTCCCAGGTTCAGCTACAAGCTTGGGGACATCCTGGAGGGGGGATACAGTCAGTGCACATTACTGAGGAAGGGAGAAAACAGCAGAGGAAAGCCAGGACAGAACAGGCCCCTGCAGGAGGAGCTGGAGGAGGAGAAGCAAAGGGGGCCGCCCACGTGGGGAGCAGGAGGCCGCAGGCGCAGCCTCTGAGGGCACAGGCGGTGCTGGGAGGAGCCAGCTGCCAAGCTTGGGGGCAGGTGGACGGTCCAGCGTTGTGGAGAAGTTTGCTGCGTTCTTGAAAAGTTTCACAGAATTACCACCAAGCGGGCAATGGCACTCCTGGGTGTAAACCCCAGAGGGGCAGAAACCAGCATTCCAACAAATACAGCTCCAACACACGCCCGCAGCAGCGCCGTTCAACAGAAAGAGGTGGAAGCAGCCCAGTGGATATTCACATGGACGAATATGTGTGTAAATTCTCATCTACACACATCATGTCATTCAGTCCTAGTGAGAAATGAAGCTCTGGTCCACCCACAATGTGGAGGAAGCTTGAAACATGCTGAGCAGAGAAGCCGGCTACAAAAGACCACAAATCACATGACTGTGTTTATGAAATGCACAAAACAGGTACAGGCTGGTGGTTGCGGGAGACCTGGAGGGGACTGTGGAGCCCCTGGCCCCAGTGGGGGGATTCCCGTCATGGTGATGATATTTTGGAGTTAGATAGAGGTGGTGGCTGCACAATACTGTGAGTACATCATGTGCCACCAAAATGTTATTTAAAAGGGTTAATTTTATGTTATGGGACTTTCACTTCAATAAAATAAGTATAAAAGATCAATTGCCAAAAGCTTCAGAGAATTCCAGCAGGAAAGGAACTAAAAGACATTAAAGAATATCAGTTGTGTGGTTTCCGGGAGTTTCGAAAGAGGGATCTTGGAGAGTTAAGGGTGGAGTGGGCGGTGGAGCGGTGGGGGTGAAGTCAGCTCTCCGGAGACTGACGGAAGATGGAGGTGATGTGGCTCTTGGGAGTTTGCTTTAGCATGGGGCCAACTGAGCACTTGGGAAGGTGACCAGGGCCTTCAGAGAGGAGGCGAGGATCGAAGCTGTTCTTAAGGAAAAGGCTGAAAGGTGTGGGCTCCAGGGAACAAGTGAAGGGAGGGGTCAGGAAGGGGAGAAGAGCGGCTCTTCCTCAGGGAGGGAGGGCGGCAGGGCTGGAGGAGGGGACCCAGGTGCTCAAGAGGAGCCGCAGGCCCTTCGCTCAGCCTAGAGAGACAGAGGCCAGCTATAGGGAACAGTGGGCTGCGGGGTCAGGCTTCTTCCTTCTGGCCAGTGGAAGAGTCTTGGCATGGTGCTCAAGGTGACAAGCATCAAATTAAGGATGAAAGTCAGTGGCGAGAAGGGCAGAAAGCTGCGGGCGGGAGCGGGCACAGTTCAGCAAGCGTGACCTCAGCGAGGGAGCTTCCCACACCCTCGGTCCACTGCAGCTCCCCACGCGCTCGCCCTGGCCTGGTGCCTGGGGAGCACAGCCTCTTAACTCTGTCTCCCCTTGTCGACACCCAAGTTCTTCTGGAATCTCGAGGCTGCCCTACAAGGACTCAGAGCCACCAGAGCCACCAATGCTCCTGTGAGTCTTCGTGTCTCCGTCCCCACCCTGGGAAGAAAAAATCCTGCAGGTCAGGCCCGCAGGCCGAAGCCGTCCTCAGGCGGACAGGTGACTTGCGGGCCTCTTGGACACAGCTGCTCAACCAACTGAAGGCTCCGCGACTGTGAGAAAACTCAGCTCATATCTCTCTATTCCGACAAGGACAAGATGTCCTATTAAATGCTTTCTGAAGAGTCTGAGTACAAAGCAGGACTCTGAAGAGTTCCAGCGCTGCGACCTTGGGTGCCTCACCTCTTCCCTCCCTGTCTCCCCATTTGTAAAATGGAGATAACAGTATCTACTTTGTAGAGTTGCTATAAAGATTAAATGACTTCCTATAAGACCATAGAGTGGTCTCTGGCACAGAGTTTGAGCTAAATAAATGTTGGCTATGATCCGTTATGAACATCAATATTCATTCCATCTGGGGAATTTGTTAAGGCCTTAAAAAAGTTATTTATTTGGTGCCAGATATTGTATTAAGTGATAGATTTGTAACAATGAACAAGTCAGTCAGGTGCCCTTCTGGAGCATGTAATTTTACTTTATCAAATAAACTAATACCAAATTTGTGACATTTATATAGAATTTAGAAAAATATACAGATTAATTTTTTGGCATTTCTTTTTCTTTGACTCAATTTCTGGGTCTCCTTTCTTACTTTCTTCCCCCTACTTGAGAGAAAATATTGTCCAGAGGCCTGAATGAAAGAGGAAATCCAGGGCTGGGGTCGTGGCTCAGGGGTGGAGCGCTTGCCTGGCACATGTGAGGCACTGGGTTCCATCCTCAGCAACACATAAAAATAAAAATAATAAATAAAATAAAAATATTGTGTCCATTTACAACCAAAAAGCTATTTTAAAAAAATGAAAGAGGAAATCCTGGATAACAAGGCAAAGGAGATGGTGCTCTCAGGGTGTGGCTTTACTATCAAGGGCCAGATTGACTTGGAGAAAAAAATCAGCCACATCTCAATTGTCTGTGTTAAGCAGGGTTTATGAGAACAGATAACACAGGAGGAAAAGATGGGTCCTGATTTGCTGTCACACCTTTGCAGCAGAGGCGTGAACAGAGCAGCGTGCACAGGCCTCTGGAGCAAGAGGGATGGGCAGTCAGGCGGTTCTCAGAAAGCGTGGTTACGGTTATGCAGCCATTTTGGGGTGTCTTGGAGAACTTACATTGTTTATAGCTCTATGTCTTCAAAGAAAAGAAGTCGTGAAAAGTCGCTGTCAACAGAAGTCCGATTCACCAGACATGATGAAGGGTTTGGTTGACGAAAGGGCACTTCTTGTCAAAAGGATTTGCTGTGCAGAGATGGGGAGTCGAAGGATCCATCTGATTTCCCTCAGAGCTGGGAGGCGGAGGAACCGCGCAGACCACAGGGGGAAGGCGGCCTCTCGTGGACCTCGGGTCCCATCTTCTCTGTGGGCATCAGGAAGGTCCCACGTCCTCGTGTTCAGACCATAGGCTGACAGGGCTGGCTGGGGCGAGGTGCGTCAGGGCCACAAGCTTGCCCAGCTGCAGGCTGCCTCAGGCTCAGGGCGCACGTGTTGGAAGGGTTGCTCGGAAAACAGTCTCAAACCTTCCGAGCCCCTTCTGCGCTGAGCAGCCCTGGGATGTCTGTAGCTACGCGGCCCCCAGGGGAGACCCCTTCCACCTGGCTGTGTTCTCCAGCCCTTGGCGACCAGAACTGCCAAGAGCCTGAGGAAACCGTCACTGGGCGTCGGCAATTAGTCTCTACAGATGTGCAAGATCCTGAAAATGTTTGGGGAGGATTACTCAAAGTTCTTTTTTTCCCCCCTAGAACTGATCTTTCTTCAATGATAGGAATAAAAGAACAAGTTTTAGCAAATTTGTTTTCTGCTAAAAAAATAAAAATAAAAGCAACCGTCTTATGCTTTGAGGACCATGTACACATAACATTTACTATTTGATTGTGGCTACTTTTTGGCTTATAAAGAAAGACAGACACAATTCAGCAAATAACAGTGTCAGCCCCTACCATGGGCCCCAGGGAGATGTGAACACTTATTTTTTTTTAATGTAGCACCCACCCAGGGTTATGGGCCAGAGGGAAAAGTCTCTACTTCTTTAACAGGAGCCAGAAAAAAAAAAAAGAATCAAATAAACTATAATAAAATTAGGCCCTGGGTCAGGATGAAAGTGCTCCCTGTTTGTCCAGGTGGTAGCTTGAGACAAGAACTCGCTCTGCCTGAACGAGTGATTGAGTCGAGGATCAAACAGCACCCACAGGCTGCCCCGGGAGGAGCTGTGACTGGCATCTGTTCTAACTCATGCTGAGGCCCCAGGTCCACAGGTAGACACCTGCAGTTTCTACCCCGTATGGCGGGTTAGGCGAGATGGTGTGCCAGAACCATGATGCTTTTCTTTGCCAACTTTTGTACACATGCCCAGGCTTCTGCCTTAAGGTGTGGCTGAGGTCACATAATCTGAGTGCCCCAAGTGCTGGGTTGAGGAACTAAGTATATGGCACATCCTCCCCTTTCCTTTGCTACCTGACTTTTGAGCATGGAGTCGGAAGAGCCCACTGGGGACCACCCACAGTCTGTGCTGAGACGTGGTCTCCCATCACCAGAGCTGCTCCCCTGGGAAATTAAGACCAGACTCTGCACAGACTCCAGAGTGACATGTGGACACTTTGTACTGTTCTGAAAGATTCTATTTCCAAAGGTTTTATTCATAGAGAAATTTTTTTGTTAAAGCAAAATGACAATACAGCTTGTCCACCTACCTAAAGTTTTCTCAGAAGCATGGCTCAGTTTTGCATTAATTCTGATTTCTAAGTCCTTTGATTTTTATGTCATTTCATCTGTAATCAGAGCATCCCTGCTTACAGCAGACTTGTGGGGACCAAGTGTCTCCATGGGAATCGCTCCTGGAGTTCCAGATAAGAGGGGATCTGAGAAGGAGTTTCTCCTCCCTATATTCACATTGAGAATTCAGTGGTATTTGGTTGACGGTCATGGTAAACCACAGGAGGTATTAGAGCTGGAAAGCGTGTGTCAGAGCTCACAGTTGCATCCTGTCTCTCACGGCAGGGCACAACCATTCCATGCACTTGGGAGGCCCCGCCCCTGGTGGGGAGCTAACTGGCAAGAACAATGGACTAGGAGAATTCTGAGGACTTGCATGGTGGGGCTGCTACGTGACCAGCTCCTTGACCTAAGACCTGCGTCTATGGGTCTCAGTTTCTTGGTTTGTAGGACAGAATAACATCATGGCTTGTAGGCATTGTTGTGAGGATTAAATCAGACCATGCATATAAAAATAAAATAACAAATTGCAATTCATAAAATATAAATGTAATGCATTTTCCCTAGACTTGGGACTATGAGGATGAACAAGGATCCTGACCTGGCCAAGAATTACATTAAGAAACCTTGTGCTGTTCCCAGGAAGTTCTTTATCTGAAGGTCCCACTCATGGGGAACATCTTTTTTAAAGTGTCATCACAACACAAGGCTTGTCTGACTACCTGAAATTTCTCTGGGAGTTTGGCTCAACTCTGGGCTCATTTTTATTCGTAATTGCTTTTTAATTTTCTTATGTCCTTTCAGGTTTTCACTGAATAATAACAGCACCAATGAAGCTGCAAATGTCAGTTACCAAAATAGCAGTGGTGACAGCCAAACAGAAGGCCCATCTCAGCTCCCAGACCCACCACCCGCTGACAGGGGAGAGGAATGCAAATAATACATCGTTAATGCGTGAGGCCCCGGTCCACTCCCTGGCACCTCAAAAAACACATTAATAACGTTCACATTGATTACTTGTTGAATGATACTATACATATATGATATGTACATACATATAGAGTTAAATGAAACATTATTAAAATTGATTTCCCCCATTTCTTTTCAACGTGACTACAAGAAAACTTAAAAGGACAGATGGTGGCTCACAGTGTATTTGTGGGACTCTGATGTTGTGCAAAATGAAATTGAGTTTTCACAAGCCAAAAAGAAGTCAATTTCAGTTATCTACACTTTCTATGGGATCAGTTATTTCCCCCCAAGCATTTCAATTAAAATTAATCTTCAGAATATAGTTTTTGTAGATTCTGACCCACAAAGCACTCTGTT
This sequence comes from Sciurus carolinensis, assembly GCF_902686445.1. Lineage (NCBI taxonomy): Eukaryota > Metazoa > Chordata > Mammalia > Rodentia > Sciuridae > Sciurus > Sciurus carolinensis. Next base: position 4,733,348 of record NC_062228.1, read on the forward strand.
ATCTACTTAAGTTAATGAATCGGAAGATGTCTTTTTATCTGTGTTTGAGGAGTATCCTGGAGCTAAGAGCTATAAACCCAGCAGTTTAGGCATGTGTCAAAACCTAACAGCCTGATACCCTATTTAAGGTCCAATTCTTGGATTCCTTCAATAATTTTCAAGCTGTATATTTTCCCCAATTTGGGTGACAGTTAAATGGATACTAATTTTCCTTGGTAGTAACTGGGGAGGCTTTTGCTGTGGAGAGTGGTAATTCACAGGGTTTTGAAGTTATTGCACTTGTTAAATCAGTGCATATTAAGTTTCTGCTCATCATTTCTTACGATCACAGTAAATGCACAGATTGGTCATCCACTGGGATGTTTGTAAAACATATTTCATGTAAGCAAGATCAATATAATTGACTGACTCTACAGACTCCACATCAGACCACATCAGTGTGATAAGGTCTTGAGACAAGGCAATTCATTTCACTGTAGCTGACCAATCTCATTTTTAAAGCATCTGGGCTGCTTTGAAGAAATGGAGTCGGGTCACCTGTGTGGTGTGGTAGGTGTCCTGGAGGTTGGAAGGTATGATGGCCAAAACAAACTCTTTTTTAACCTCTTAGGGTTAAAAAAAAAATTGAAGCTTATCTCACACGTAATAAATGTAAAGAAGTACTTTAGTTTAGAACCTGCGATCAAGAAAACAAATGTATAGACATGACAAGGATTTAGGTGACTTTGCAGTACCACGTGGCTGATTGCTGGGAAATGTGTGATTTGATACAAATTTGTGGTGATTCTAGATTCCCCTTAATAATGTCCACACAATTTGGCTAAGCATCCCCAGCACGTTTGTGGACAGAAGTGTGCCCTTGGCCACGGCTTCAGGGTTTCCCACCCAGGACCCTGTTAGGTTCTTAGCAAATGGAATCTGAGCTCTGGAAAGGAGTGGATACAAACACCCAGCCCCCACAGGTCAAGCCACACACCTGCCATCCCCACTGCTCTGGGTGTCTGGTTGTGGAAGCCTTGTTTAATAATTTTATTTTAAAAGTTAAAAATAAAATCAACTGTTTCCCTCAAGTGGCTCCTTCCTCTTGTTGCTCCTTTTATTTTATTTTTTGGGAACTACTTCCAAATTGACTCTTGAAACTGGATTAGCAGCCAAATTTTTGTCTTTTAAATTGTGTGTTTATGGTGATGATGAGCAGCCAGAGAGGAAGAAGCCTTCAAGTTACCCTTTTAGTATCTGTCGGCACTTTCTGCCTTTTTAAGGATTCTTTTTTAAAAATTAATTTTTATTTGTTCTAATTTGTTGTACACGACAGTAGAATGTATTTATACATTTTGATAGATCATACATAGATGGAGTGAATTTCTTATTTTTCTGATTATACATGTTGTAGGATCATATTGGTCATGCATTCATACATGCACATGAGGTAATAATGTCTGTCTCTTAACATGACAACAAGGTACACTCGCATTGCTGGTAGGACTGCAAATTGATGCAACCACTCTGGAAAGTGGTATGGAGATTCCTCAGAAAACTTGGAATGGGACCACCATTTGACCTAGCTATCCCACTCCTCTGTTTATACCCGAAGAACTTAAAATCAACACACTACAGTGACACAGCCACATCAATGTTTATAGCAGCTCAACTCACATTAGCTAAACTATGGAACCAACCTAGGTGCCTTTCAACAGATGAATGGATAAAGAAAATGTGGTATATACAATGGAATACTACTCAGTTTTAAAGAAGAATGAAATAATGGCATTTCCTGGTAAGTGGGTGGAGTTGGAGAATATCATGCTAAGTGAAATAAGCCAAATCCAAAATATCAAAGGTCAAATGTTTTCTCTGATATGAGGATGCTAATTCACCATAAGAACCAGGGAACCTGGGGAGGAATAGTTACTTTAGATTTGGTAGAAGGGAGTGAAGGTAGGGGAAGCGGTATGGGGATAGGAAGTAGAGTGAGATAGATATTATTACCTCATGTACATGTACGACTGCATGACTGATGTGATCATACAAATTGTACAATTAGAAAAATGAGAAAGTACACTCCATTTATGTATGATCTATCAAAATGTATAAATGCATTCTACTGTCATGTACAATTAATTAGAACAAATAAAAAATTAACTGAAAAAGGGATACAAATACTATTATTATTGTTGCATTTAATTTGAATGACTTGATTAAGAGTCCGATTTCCCTTTATCGGGTCCAGTTCTCCCTTGTATTGACTTCTAGTAAAGAAATGTAAAGTGTTCTTAGTTAACTTTTAAACACTGCCAAGGTTGCTGGTGTTTATTGGGTGGGCTCATAGGAATGCAGAATCCCTCAGTACAGGATCCCCTAATCCAGAAGGACAGGCGGTGCTTTACATAAAGTGGGCAGCTGAGGGACAGGTGGCCGCAGTGCAGTCACCAGCTGTCCTGAATTCCACAGGGGTGGAAGTGATGGAGTACAGTCCTGTTGGGCGTGGGTGAAGGACTGGGTCATCTCCATTTGCCTCACGTATTTACTGAGGCTCTGGCTCTGACGATCCAGTTATGAGGAATAATTGTCATCGACATGACACTTAATGTGCCGGTCGCTTTGCTTGTATTATCGCCATCGGTCCTCACAGCGCCCCACGAGTTGATACCACTGTGAGCCCACGTTGCGGCTCAGGAAGCTGGAGCAGAGGCAAGAGTAGCCCTGGGATTGCCCCGAGGTGCTGACTTCAGACCCTCCTCTTAGTCTTAGCTTGGGTGCAGGGTCCCCATGCTCAGGGTACCATCTCAGACTGAGATGGGTATGGCACAGATCAGCAGACGGCTGAGTTCAGCCAGTGAAGGGGAGGTCCAGCAGGCTAGGAGGGGTATGGAGGAGGGAGGTTCGACTGGCAGAGGGTTGGCAAGAGGTCTCCCCGAGAAGGAAGTCTTGAGCAGTCCTGAGGAATCATGGGGTCAGCCAGGTCAGCTGGTGCTGGCGGCGGCTCCAGGCAGAGGCACGGCCGGCGCGAAGGGTGGGGACGCCTGGCTGATCCGAGAAAGCACTTGCGGTTTGGTGTTGGGGAGGCAGAGTAAATTAGGGAGGAGTGTTCGTCCTGCTCATCCATTTGTTCAAAAGACATGTATTGAGCACCAACTGGATACCAGGCACTATGTTGGGTACTGAGGGTAGAGCAGTGAACTCATGCATGGAAGGCATGGAGGGAGGGAGGGAGGGAGGGAGGAAGGAAGAACTTGGAATGCTTCCTGCTGTATGTCACATCCATCCAAATCCCCGCTACCTGCCCACCTGTTCCTATGATTTTAACCCAGCATTTTTCTTCCAGCCTCCCCTGACCCAAAGACTGGCCCCTGGGACACTGACTGCTTGCTTGTGTGAGTGTGGTGTGGGCAGGACAACCCGTGGGGGACAGGGCATGGCAAACTGTCTCTGCAAGTGCAGGGCTCCTGGCTGAGGGCGAGGAGGGAGCCAGCCCCGTGGCACACAGTGGTCCTGCCGTTACAGCAGCCTGAGCAGAGAGTGCAAGGGGCAAAGAGGAGCGATGCCCACTGGGGCCAGAGTTTGCAGGGAGCATCTACCAGGCCCGAGGACACTGAGTGGGAACTGATAATCCACCAGCCTGGGTCGCAGGCCCTGCTGTCGTCATTGTGTCTGTGGTAGATGATCTTTGGGCACTTTGCTCTGCCCCAGAGGTCAAAAGGAAGGGCTACAGAGCCACAATGCTGGGGTCAGCCCTGGCTCTGCCACCTGCCTGCTGTGACCAGTGCAAGACAGCCTCACTGCCTCTGGGTCTCCTCACCCATGAAATGCAGGCTGCAATGGCACTAATAACACCCCACTCAGCGTGGGCTGAAAGAGTAACCCAGCAGGCTCACGCATCGCAGGCCTCCATAAGCATCGGGGTTGGACTTTACTGCAGTGTCTGCCAACAGTAACCAATACCGCTCCCTGTGTGGTCTCATCTGACCCTCAAGAAGATCCTAGGAGTCCTACAGTCACCCCCTCTTTATGGATGACAATCAAAACTAAACAGAGGCTAACTCGACAAAGCAATTTGCCCCAGGTTATACCGCTAAGGAGACATACACTCCACAGGCAATGAGTCACTTCCCTCAGGAGTCACATCCTCCCCAGGGTCCACCCTCTAAAGGGACTCACCCCCCAGGGAAGGGCGGGAGAGCACCCTGGAGCCCTCAGAGGCAGGCACTCAGGAGCCAGACTGCCTGGGCCTGGTCTCATTGCCTACCTGTTCCCTACCCTTGTGTGACCTTGGGCAGGTCACTGGCCTCTTTGTGCACCAGAATGGGACAGTAGCACATTTCAGGAGCCAGCATTTGTAGCACTAGAGAGCAGCACCCGACACACAGCATGGCCCCTTCCCCCGACCCCACCCTGCTCCACAGTGCGGTGCAGCGGCCACCTGCCTCCCTGCCTTACCCATCTTGAGGCACACTCATTGTCCCTCCCCAGCCAGGTACTGAGTCAACTTGAATACGCATCAGACCCCTGAGCCACACACAATCTGGCCTTAAAAACCACCAACTAAATATCTATAAAGGTCTGTGTTCTCTCCAGAGGGATTCATCTGCTGCTAATTTTGTTTTCCTTTCATGCTTTTTTTCATTTTGTGGGGGGTTTATAATAAACACATCTGGACATCTTCACAAGGCCAGTTTTCAAACCTTCTGGAATTACCACGGTGGCAGCGGAGTATCCCCTTCTGCTGGAGTCTGGCATGCTGAATGGCGCCCAGCCTCTGCTTACAGGAAGCAGAGAATCGCAGCCAAGTTCTGTGGACCATGCATTCAGAGGGAGGCGAATGACAAGCGGCGGGCTTGGGGGAGCTGGATGCTGCAGAATGTCTCACGGGGCCTCGAGGGCCTGGCATTTCCTGGTCAAGCCCCTTTGCTGCAAACCCCAAGCCTCCCAGACCCTCAGTTTACCCTAGGAGGTGCCCAGAATCCCTCCTGTCCTCTTTCAAGCAAAACACTATGGCATTGTCTTCTCTGGCTATAAGGAGCCACCAATCATAATGAACTTCTACCATGGAGATACTGTAGAAATGGCAGTGACTAAGTACGAGGAAATCTTGCCTTTGTGGTGCTGATGAGCCTCTTGACTGGTCTGCACCTTCACCAACATTCCATTTTCTTTTAAAGCCTCAGAGACACTGTAGATTTGTTGTTGGGTTGTGACGTATCTTTAACTACAGATTCACAGCTAGCAGGGGGAATTACGGAGTGTGTCCAGTTCCATCCCTAGGAATGTCTCTGAATCATGAATTGACAGTAGGTTCTCGAAGCACTGCTTCAGAAGGTACTCAGGTCATGCTGGGGGTGATTACCTGCATGAGCATGGTGAAGAGTGGGACAGTTCCTGGGCCACTGGCCACTGAAGTGCCACCTCAGCCTGTGCACCCTCCAGTCCACAAAGAAGTTCTATGACTGTCTCAAGCTCACAGAGCCAGCACTGCATGAAAGCCACTTTCACAAGGCCAGTTGTACTGTCTCTGCTCCCCAGCTGTGTGACCATGCTCACTCTACCACTGAACCAGAGCACAGATAAGGAGGGTCAGGGGTGGCAGACAGAGAAAGGCTATGAGAATCCCAGGCACTGAAAGACTAAGGAAGAAAAGGACCACACAGAAAAGGCCAGGCACACCAAGCTCGGCCACATTGTTACACCATTAGTTTGCTGAAAAGTTTTCAAGATTCTTTAATCAAGAAACCAGAGTCTCTGAGATCCTGGTGAAGGATAGGTGAGTCAGTTGCATGCAGCACAAAGCCTCCAAGTGACAAAATCATGAAGGCCAAGAGGCAGTGTGTGGCACTCATGTGCTGTATATGTGTGTGGGTTGGCAAAGGCTGGCATATGCATGCATCTGAAGGGAACAGATGACAGTCCACAGCAGAGGAGCAAGCAGCGCCATATGCAATGGCCTTGCTATGCATCTCCAGTGGGCTGCCGCACTCTTCCCTGCCCAGCGTCCATTCCTCTTCCTCTGAATACAGCTTCTAGTTTACTTCATGTGATTACCCTTCCTTTACTCCTAGTCCACGTGTTCAGAGGGTGGGTTGACCCCACCCTGGTTTCAAGAAAAGACATGTGACCCTGACACGGCCAACCAGAGCATCACAGTCCAGTGGACACAGAGTTAAGTACAGAGATCAGGATCTAATGGGAGCCACTGAGATTTAAATCTCCATTATCATCATCAAGAGGAGATAGATGCTCTCTCAAGTGGCTTCAGTCTGGGAGAATGAGGTCAAGCTGCAAAGCCCTCCATCCTGGGAGGCAAGAATGGGTGGGCCTCTCAAAGTGGACCCAGCAGAGCAAGATGTATGCAAATCAAAGTTGTTGCCATTATTTGAGCACCAGTACATAGACATCCCTAAAGTGTAGGGTTACGTGAATCAATAAATTCCTAAGGCTCCTCATCCACCATCTTTTAAGTTGAATTTCTGTCATTTGCAGCAACAATAACAAAAATAATCTTGGCCAACACAATAAAGACCCATTTTGCACATAAGACAGAGACAAAATTCAATGCTCTCCCTGCACTCAAGGTTACCTGAAAGGAACTCTGGACGTCCTTCCCGCCGACGATCACAAGTTCTGCCATGTCCTCAGCATGGGGAGTCCGCGCGTGCACGAACAGGGTCCTGCCCACTGCAGTTATGTTTCTCAGGGCAACTAGGCTGCCGTCACTGTTCACCTTGAAGTGTGGACTTGACACCTCATAGCGTAGCTTGTCATTTCCCTTACAGTCGCTGAAGGTCACTGGGAATAGAAAACAACAGGAAAGCATGGGTATGTTGGACAGTTTTGTCCTCAAGGTATCTCTCACCTGTCAAGTGCAGGTCACCTTGACACTCCCTACTCACAACCCTTTATCCCACAGCAAGCCACTTGTGCCTGGGTGACTGTGACTGTGCAGATGGGCTTTACTCAGCCAAAATACACCTTGATCACCTCCCAGTTCAGAGCTGGTATAAGCCCTGAGGCTGTCAGGATGCAGGACAGGCCCTGCCCTAGAGGCAGTGGCTGGTGCGAAGAGGGACATTTAGGGAGGTGACCTAATTCTGGTATATATGAGCTGCTGGGCAGAACCACAGAGCCCTCAGGAACATTGCAGACCACTTCGCAGAGGCCACGTTTGAGTTGGAACTTGAATATAAATAGAGGCCCTTAACAGGGTGGAGGCTTCCTAGCATATTCCAAGGTGTGAATTCAGGGAACAAGAACTGGGGAACTAGGAACACTTGGATCAGAGGCAAACTGGAAATGGGGCAGGGATGTTGGGAAGTAGAAGAGAGGCTGGAAATGAAACTGGATGATTGTCTGAAGACAAATTGGGAAAAGCCAGTAAGTTATGGTGCTTCCTGATAGCCTTGGGCTATTCTTTATTGTGTCTAGGATCAGGATCCTGTGTGCGCTGTGGATCTAGTGGAGAGCGGCATTTTCCAAGGGTTGAGGCACATAAGAAACACATGGGAGCTTTGGAAAACTCTAAGATTATAGTTTAGCAAATCTGGGTTATAGAAGAGAGGCCCAGAAAGCCAGCTGGCTTGGTGTGTGCTAGTGATCCTGGCCGGATGAAGGTGGTGGTGTTGGTGATACGGGAGGGAAACGGGAGCTGAGTTCCTGCAGCTATAGCTCAGCCACACGTGGGAGGCAGAGGGAAAGTGGGCCCCTGGACGAACCCATGGAACGGAACACTGGAGTACTGCCACCTGCAGCAGTGCGACCCCGTGTGGGGGCTCTGGTGTCTAGCACAGAACTCCTTGATTAGGGCTCCCACTGCCCACCCTCTGTGCTGTTGGCCTGTCTTCCTTCTGCTGCGGACCTCAGGGTCCTTGCAGGTAAGCCGAGGATCAGACTGCTTTCCCCTGGAGCACAGAAATGTACAACCATAGTCCCCATGACCTAAGGGGGACATATTCCAAGACCCCAGGGGATCCCTAAAACCCTGGGTAGCACTGAATCCTGAAGAGACTGTTTTTTTTTTTCCTATGATGAAGTTTGATTTATAAATTAGGCACAGTGAGAATTAACAACAATAAAGATAATAAAATAGAATGATTATAATAATATACTGGCATAAAAGGTATGTAAAAAATCTGCGTAACAACATATTGCAATAAAAATTATGTGGACCAATCCCTGCTTTTTTTCCATTTAATATTTTCAGCTCATGGTTGACCATAAGTAACTGAGATCAACTAAAGCAAAGCCATTGGGCAAGGGGACTACCGTGCTCTCTGCTGAGAGGCTTATTTATTTGGCAAAACTTTAATTGAAGCATAACACAGATATGGAAAAATACATGAGTCAGATTGGGTAACTTGATGAATTTTCACAATGTGGGCACCTATGTGCCCATCCTTCAGACCAGGACACAATGTATTACCCTCCCTTCCCGGGTAAACTTGCTCCCCTCCTCCCCAGAGGCCGGGTTCACAGGTAAGGTTCACCTGAGTTTGCTGTGCAATGTGCCCTTTGGTCTTGGGCTGCTCTCATCCTACACCACAGTTTGTGAGCCTCATCTGCAGGACCCCAAGTCACACAGTGTATCCTAATCACCAATCACTCTGTAGTACTGGACACAACACCTTATCCACTCCATGGCTGTGTTAGGCTTACTGATTCTACTCTCAAGGGGCTCCTGATCTAGTTCCAGTTTGGATCACTTAAAGCATTGCTGCCTGGAACTTTCTTCTATATGTCTTTTGGTGACAACATGGACACAGGTCCCAGCTCACTGCTAAAGATGTGAATAGGGGATGAACTGAGCTGATCTTTCTGCTCTGGAAAGATGATGCCTAAGGTAAGCGTCACCTTAGCTGATGGAGATCTGGAGAGCCCTTGCCATGTCCAGTCTCAGTGCCAAGCATGTCACAGACATTTCCCACTCAGTCCTCACAAGGACGAGGAGTAAGAACTATTCTGAGTCCCTCTCCCTACAGTTTCTAGATAAGGTGACCGGGGCTTGGAATCGGTGGCCAGAACACATGGTCTGTAAGGATAAACCAAGGTCTGAACCCAGGTCCACGTGAATCTCACCACCACGGGGTCTTAGTAAGGCAGCACCTGCCTGAGCACCTGCGTCCTGGGTCCTATCAGACCTGAGTGTCCACACCCCGCGTGCTGTGCTCAGTCCTGCTCCACGTTCCCAGCAGCCCTGAAGCACTCTGTGCAGCACTGCCTGTGCCTCCCCTGGGGTAGGGCTCAGGGCCATCTCTGCAGGAACACACAGGTGGACTCCAGGGTGTCTGCAATCCTCAGGTATTTGCTTCTTTTTCTCACCATCTTGGTAGCTGAGACTACTTAGGCATGCCTGGTTTCAGCTTTTGGAATGAACTACAGAGAAACCGCTTTCATTACCATAATCAATTAGCATGCATGCGCTGGAAGCAAATTAAAACAGCAAGGCCTGCTGGGCATGTGTTGAACCTGTGGTCAGCGTGAGGGTTTTGGCCCTGGCCCTGGTCTGCGGACAGGATCAAAGTAGGTAGTCAACTGAGGAGGGTTGGGGACAAGGGAGAGTCCTACAAACTGTGTGGGAGTTCTCGGTCACAGCCAAGTTCCTTCCTCCCTTCCCTCCTTCCCTCCTTCCCTCTTCTCCTTCCTTCCTTCTGTCCTTCCTTCCTTCCTTCCTTCCTTCCTTCCTTCCTTCCTTCCTTCCTTCCTTCCTTCCTCCCTCCCTCCCTTCCTTCCTCTCCTCCTTCCTTCCTTCCTTCCTCCCCTCCTTCCTCCCCTCGTTCTTTCCCTCCCTTCCTTCCTTCCTCCCTCCCTCCCTCCTGCCCTTCCTTCCTTCCTTCCTTTCTTCCTTCCTTCTCTTCTTCCTTCCTTCCTTCCTTCCCTCCCTCCTTCCCTCCCTCCCTCTTCTCCTTCTCTCTCTCCTCCCTCCCTCCCTCCCTCTCTTCCTTCCTTCCTTCCCTCCCTCCTTCCACAAATACTTAGTGAGAGCTTGCATCATGCTAGGTGCTGAGGTCATAGTGTTGGACATAGATGAACACCGTCCCTAGTTTGAAATCTAATAAGGGAGACAGACATTAATCCAATACCATCATAAGTAACTGGGGTCGTATTTCAGGGAGAAAGAACCACAATATGCAAAGGTATGGCACCAGGGGAACTGGGCCCAAACCAGTGAGATTAGCAGAGGGCAAGGGAAAGAGGAAGCAAGGAGACAAGCTGTGCCCCTGTGAAGTGGGACCTGAGGGCCACAAGGCCTTGCTCCTTAGAGAAGGCCCGGCACCCTCCCCTGGCCACTGCAGGAGGCGCCGCCACCCAACTCTCCAAAGACTGCGGCCCCTCAATGCCAAACGATGCTGGGGTTCCAGGTGCCTGCCTCTGCCCTCCTGCCTCACACCTCACACCTTACCTGCACCTGCTCCCCTAGGCCCACCATTCCGTGTGCTCACCACGGTCTGGGCAGGAAGAGGACACTGATCTCCTTCCCCCTTGCTAAGTCTTGATCGTTCTTCAGGATTCAGCTCAAGAATTCTCCAAGCCCTCCGTTCCCAGAGTTTCCTGCACTCAGGGCCCTTTGTATCATGTTATATCAATATGTCTCCTTTATGTCTCTGTTTTCCCACAGAGCCAGGAACAGAAACGGGGTCTAATTCTTTTATTCATCTTTACATTTTCAGCAATAAACGGAATGCTTTTCTCCACAGGGGAGGCCATCAGTAATAGTGCCACTTAGCTAGGTTACCCTCCGGGGCAAAAGGAGGCTCTCGCAGTCGTGACTGGGCCACCCCGCTCATGCTGTGAGCGGGGGAGGCTGCAGGCAGGGCTGGGAACTGAGAACAAGGCTTCCAGCATCCTTTTGACATGGTGAGCCCAGGATGGAGGTGGGCAGGGACAAAGGAGCCAATGGCGCTCTCTCCCCTGCGCGCATCCCTTTGTGATGGGACTCAGTCTCCTGATTAGTGTTGAGTTGGGCGCTGATGAAGCCCTGTGTGCTTGCTTATCTTTCTCAGAATTCCAATAAAGCTTTGTGCAGCTCTGAAGCATGGTGGGGTCAGTGAATGAAAGGCTTTGAACAAACAACGGCTCCTACACCTACCATTTGCAGAGTGACTCTGGAGGCCGGCTCTGTGCCAGGCACGGTAAAGGCAGTCCACGCAACCTCGGCCTTGGAGCAACGCTAAGCTATAGGAATGTTTCTCAACTCCCATTTCTTTTTATTTACCTATGCCCTTAGGAGCCTTTCCAGAAATTTCCTAATTGCCTCCACTCTGGTGAAATTTTAATATCACAGATACACTTAAGTCTGCTTATCTATTGCATGTGAATCTTTGTTCTTTTTAAGTACAAATTTTTCCTTCCCCACAAGAACCTATTTCACCCCATGGGGGGCAAGAGTTCCACTGAGAAGGTACAGACTCTCTAAGCATTATTTCCATTTTCCAGAAGAGGCTGAGCCTCAGGGAGACTGATCTGTCCAAGGTCACAGATCTACAAAGGGATATTCCAGAACTTGGCCCCCGTCTGATCTTCCATCTTGAGAGCCAAGTTCTGGGCACTCTACTCCTAGGAACAGGTGAAGGAGAGGAAAACCACAGTTGCCCCACGTCAACCCCTTGGGCATTTCACAAATCCTGTGGTGAAGGCACACTGAGGGACCGAATCAATACTCGGTATCTGGCACTTCTCAGCCCCCATGCCCCATGCAGCCCCTCCCAGCCATGCCACGTAGCTGCCTGAACTTATGGGGAGCCATTTGCTAATTTTCAACACCACTCAAACTCAGGACCCAGATTCTTTCTCAAGGTTAATATCTATGAAACCACCAGGGGAGCATTTAAAAGCGTAGCACTTCCTGCCCCTGCTCCCTCTGGAGAATGTGACAGAATTGGGCTGGCGGGGGGCTGTGCACCAGAATCTTTCAAAAGTCCCCCTAGACAAATCAAGTGCAGGCAGAGCCAAGAACCAAGACCTTAGGTAGGAAATCGTTTGCCAAGATGCCAGGTTTACACGCCTACCAGTCACTCCTGGCATTGAGGGGAGGACTAGCATGCCAGGATCTGCTATTCCACCCCCTAAACAAGGTCGTCCTACCCTTAGTTTTTAAGCCTTTTTCTAGTCCTGCTCAGGCGTAGGAGCCCTGTGACCTTGGACAACTGACCCCCAGCTGATCTTCTTACTCCTCGACATCTTCAGCTGTGAAATGGATAATAGCACCTCCCTTATTGGTGCCATCATCCCTGCGGGACGCAGAAACAAGACGCTGGTGCCCACATGCATGTAGCCCTTAGGTCAGGGCTGGTGCTCCACCAGCGGGATCACCATCAGGGCCCGCAGGTCTCCCCTTCCCTACAGAACTTCCCTCTTCCAGCTGTTGTTCCACCTGCCCTGTGACCTTCTGCTTTACTCTAGTCAGGCACCCTTGCTCCAGCCTGGCCATGTGCAGTTACCATGGAGACGGGGACCCAGGGCAGAGGAACTCGGTTGATTCTGACCCAGCCTGGCCCGCCTGTGAATGCCTTGGTCTTTCTTGGTCAAGCCTTGCCTGCCTTCCTTGTACCAGAAGTCGTAAAGAAAGAAGAGCCTTAGAGGGGTGAATCCCAGGGTGCTGCCCACAGTGGACTCGACGCAGTTGTACTGAATGTGTTCCGGATGGGTTGTCTGTAAGCTGGAGAATCGCTGTCAATCTAAGGGATGATCTTTCCTAAAACAGAGCTGCTGCACCCTAGCTTGACCTTCATGACTGTCCTGAATCTTCCTTCCCATTATCACCTCTCATCAATTGTAGGCAAACAGTTTTCCTCTCTGGAAGCTGTGGATAATCCTTATCCTCACGTTGAATATGCCAAGTCTATTTTTCCTAATATGCATTAAAATAAATTAGAAGATTCAACTAAAAAAAAAAAGCCCTTGTATCCACTAAAACCCTCATAGTGACATTCACTGCATCCTTGGAAAAGTGGGCACGGGCCGCTTTCCTCCCGCCCATTCCTCATCTAGACAAAGTCATGCTTGGCTCCACCCACTCGTCTCTGCCCTTGGCTCCACCCACCCGTCTCTGCCCTAGGAGGACTCTGAGGCTGGATGGCGGGGGTGGAATAATCCACCTAACATAAAGGAAGAAGACTTGACAGAGATGCCAACCCTGGGAAAGTCACACATGGAGGTCACTCGTATGGTAGTGACTTTGGCAACAGCTAGATGACAGACCTGACTCATGGGAGGAATCATTCAGCAAAAGAGAAAGAATTCTTGCCTCCTGTACATATATGACGGCATGACCTAAGTGATCCTACAACAAGTACAATCAGAAAAATGAGAAATTGTACTCCATTTATGTATGATCTATCAAAAGCTATAATTGCATTCTACTGTCACATATAACTAATTAGAACAAATTTAAAAATTAAAGTTAAAAAAAGAGAGAGAGAATTCACCACACCTTTTCCTCCTTCTTCCTCCTGGAGAACACAGACTATTTTCCTATCAGTCATCTCACCTTCGATTCCCTAAGGGGTTCAACTGACAGAATCATCACATGGTCTCGTATGATTAGCTTGGTGGTCCCCACCACAACATCAGCGATTCTCCAACTTTTCAGCAGACATCAAAAACAATGTGTGCGTGGAGGCACAGATTTCAAAGGACATACTTAAGGATGAAATGGAATAGTTGATGACTATTTTAAAATATTTGTTTCTATAGAGACAACCTCCTAAGTAGGTCTAAATGACACCATGTGGATAACTTAAAGGAAAAAAATCTAATAAACAATTAAACTTGTGAGCAAATATTTGGAACCTTTATCTGGGGACAATGACTAGCTGTGCTGTTCTGAACCCACAAATGACTTCTGTACGTTGTTTATCATGGTGGCAGTTCAAATAGCTTCTGGAAAGGAAAAAAATTATACTTATAATGCACGGAACCTGAGGATTTATTGGAATCAATTGCATCACATCATTCTTTGCGATAATCTTTGAGCACCCCAGGAGGACAGAGAGGGGAGCGAAAACTCCCCACCTGGGGGGAAATGCAAATGAGACGCCAGGCACCACTCAGCGTTTCAATTATGCTTTCAGCGTGTTTCCACTCAAAATGTCCTCTGGGCTTAATGCAAATGTCACAAAAAGACAAACTTTAGCTGGGAGACAAAACCACAATCGAAATGGAAAGTTTGGCACGTGAATTAAGGGGCTTAATCTTCCTGACCTTGATTTTCTGCTTTCCTATTTCTTTCTTTTGAATGTGATTCTTAGGGATGCAAATCCCAAAGGCATAGATTTCTTACCATTTAGCAATAATAGGGGAAGGAGCAAATTAAGTTGTATTATGATCCCAGGAAATATGAAAATGCAGGTGGGTTTAAATTTATCTGCAAAAGACTGACTAGTTCTGGCTCATCCAGGTCAGTATGGAACCACACATGGACTCTGTGCTATTCCTACCAGCGCGTCAGTGTCCACCTGTGAGCCGCGCACTCACACCGTAGTCGGACAGATGGTCTTAAATAAGGTTGTATCCACCTGCCGAGACTTGCAAGCAGGTGTGCAGGTAGGCTGCAGAGCCTTCCGGTCTCAGTGCTCAGACTCCCTGTTTGCCTGTGCCAGGGTGTGTGTGACTCTGAGTCCATCGCCCTGGGGGCTGGAGCCTGTCCACAGGCAGGACTGAGTGGACCCACTCCAGGATCTCCAGACGCACACACCAGGGAGTGGCTGCAGTAGGGGAACACTAGTCATAGAAAGACCCTGATTTGTAGCATATGTCAAGTTCAACCACGTGAATGCTCTACACGGTGTTGACCTCAAGGGACCCGTGGGCCCTCATTGCCTTGAAAATTCTCTACCATCTTGGTGGGCCTGCCAAAGAGCCTGCACGAGCCGTTTCCCTGTGTGGCAGAATGTAAATGCTGCTTCTGTCTCAGACTGGAGGGAACCAGCTATCCCAGTTCCCCTTGCCTACTCAGAAACAGAATCCAACGGCCCATGGCCCATCCGCGTGAAGGGCCTGCATATGTGTTGATCTGCAAAGTCTTCGCGGGGCACAGAAAGCCATCTCCTGACTCAAGTAGCATTTAGATCGGAAACATCAGACGGACTCTCCCCAGGACACAGACCATCATTTAATTGCTTTTCACATTCCTCAGCACCCCACTGGCATCCAGAGACACTAATTTCCTTTTGAAGAGTACACAAAGCCTCATCCTGGGGCTCCTCGGACCTGCTCAGATGCAAAGAACAGAGAGCAGGACCTCAGTTTCCCCGAGGTATCCCTTCCTCTGCACCCTGGTGGAGGGAGCACTCGCCGCCTGCTCAGTCCCACCCACTGGGTCAGACCTGCAGGAGAAACAGTAAGCCCAGCCTTTGGCCTTGACTCCTCCACTCTCCTGATTCCCGAATGCTTTGGACTGTGTCCCAGCAGCACGTTTTGTTCAGTCAGTGCCGACAGCCACAGCTTCTGCGGGATTCTGGGAGTGCCGCTAACCATGACTGATGGACCCAGGTGTGGATTTCGCCTCCAAAGACTGGTAAATTTGATAGGTGCACACTACACATAAAATAGTCTTAATACCATCTTGCGTCAATTCCAGCTTTGATATAGAGTTTCAATTCTATCATGACAGCAGAAGATATAATGAATGATTCAGTCAAGTGATCCTCAGCAGAAACCTATTTTTGCCATGTAAACCCTTACGGGCTTCCTCTTAGAAAAAGACAGAGCCCACATCTGATTCCAGGGGAATTTTTCTGTCTCTTATTAAAAATGGAGCTGTAAGCTCTGAAGCTACTCTTTCCTGTCAAGGTCTTACAGTCTCCTCTTGCTGTGGATTCTTTAAAACATGGCAGGTTGCTTTCTGATAGGATGCTATGAATTGTCTACTCCAGGGTGGTTCTAATCACTATGAATTGGTTGTTTTAAATTGGAATTACTTTATATATAGCACAGTGCCTGACACAGTACACATTCAGCCCTGTTTGTTGAATGAATAAACAGCAGATCTGAAACTTGGCAACTAAGCAAATTTAAAATTCCCCAAACAAAACTGAGAACGATGGCAAATTCCTATGAAGATCTGAGTAAGTTAATTTGAAAGTCACCTGCTCAGCGAAACAGAAATCATGGTTTCAGCAAGTCTGAGAATCACCAAGTCTTGGATTTACAGAGATCTCCTCTGACTTTTTCTTATTGCTCTCCATGTCTCTTAAAAAGCCCTTCATTTTTGATTTACCTAGAAATGTATATGTATGCTTGCCTTCCTCCTCTGAGTTTCTCTGGGGTAAGCTAATGGAAGGAGAGATTTCTTCCCTATAATTGGAAAGTATTTAATTGTGCATCAGTAGTTGTTCATACAGCTGTGGCACGGGGTCCTGGCTAAGCCCATGTTGGGATACAGAGTCCAGTTGTGTTTGATGACTGGCAGACTTTTGACTTCCCAAGTACCTGTACATGAGCAAAGCACCTGAGGAGAATGGGCCTACAAGGATGAGACCCAGAGTTGCAGACTCAGAGAGAAAAATGGAGAGAAGAGCAAAGCACTGGTTTCCTGACCAGCCCTGGGGGTCCACAGATAAGGGAGAGAGGAATTTATGAATACAAGCTCAAAGATTCATCTGCTTCAGGTGACATCAGTGTTCTCAAGCACCATTACTTTTGTTCCTAATAACAAACTCTTACAGTGAATGGCAGTTTGGCCCATCTCTGAGTAGAACACAGTTTGGCATGGCTGTGGTGCAGAGAAGACAAAAGCAGCTATGTGGTCATCTGTTTTCTTGAGGGGTTAGTGGCCTTGGGAATTTTGAGGAAGGACTTCTCACACAGAGGGCAGCAGAAAAGACTTCCTCCAAGAGCTTCTCAGGAATGTCAATTAAGGAGACATTCCTGAGCATTTGTGGGTTCATGTGAAGATACCCTGAGGTCTTCCAGAAATTGCACAATAAAAGCCCAGAGAGAAGAATGGATGGAGGACCTGTAATTGTGCATTTGGGGAACTATAAGCCAATGCAATGCAAATATTAATATTTATTTGACATCACATCTACCAAAATACTGAAAAAACCTAAAGAAATTCAGGTTGCTACTTAGAAGTTCTGCTGCCTTCTCTATGAAATAATTTGCTTGTCACTGGACACTTCCAAATGGAACTTATATGACTATTTAGCAGTAATATTGTGAAAGAGATTCTAATATTAGATGATGTCTCTTACAACTGGGAAATTCTATTATTCTAAAGCTCAACATATTTATCCAGTAACCCATTGAAAATGTCATTTGTTCACTTACAATGTGAAAGACAGTAGGCACTAAGGGATAAATGTCAACATAAAGATGAATAAGTGTACTATCTACCTTCATGATATTTAGAGTCTGAAGGTGGACCCCAAAATTATCTGGAGAGATGTCATGTTGAAGAATCAGTGTTCCATTTTGTCATTATGTCAAAAGGCCAAATAAGCACCATATAGTGGAAATTACAAACCCACATATCATAATTCAATAAATTCTTGCTAGCAGTGAGAAAAAGTCAACCAATGAACAGGTTCACCATTCCCAGAGGCTTCTAAGGAGTAGATTATCAACTTTACTGAAGATATAAGCTCTCAAAAATTGCTTAGAAAGCAAACTTCTAATTTTCTTTTGTTATAAAAATGAATGTATCTTTCTAGATAATTGACTTTATATGTTATATATTTTATTATAAAATTGAGTTTTTTCACATAAATTTTAAATTGCCAAGTTTGGTTGAGTTTGTTTCTAAGCTACTGTAACCACAAAAGTGGACAAATTAACTGGGTATAAAAATAGGCAAACCACCAAGCTTTGGTTTATTTTGGTAGCAGAAGGTGCCCTCAAGACCACATCCACATTCATTCCACACCAGACTGGCTTGTGTAATGACTGTGGCATCAAAGGACTTTGTTTTTAAGGACACATATTGGTGATTACACAAATCATCTCCCTATGTGTCCAAGTCACTTTATGAAACATATAGTTTTGCATTTTCATATTTGACACCTATTTTCTATAATAGTTGCCATTTATAGAGCATTCTCTATTTGCCAAGCTGTGGGTCAAATACCTGATGAACACTACTTCTTTCAATTCTACAACAGTACCATGAAGGCAGTATTCTGTAGATGAGGAAATCCAAGGCTCAGAGCGATTGTGAAAAAATGTTCAGTTCAGACATGGATAAGTTTTAAAGCATAGAACTGCTTTCCACATCAATCATAAAATCCTGTCTCAGGACCCAGGGGAGAAGGCAAGAGGTGGGTTCTTTTAGGATAGTGGAATCCATAATAAATGTTGAAAGTTATTCTTAAGCCTAGAAGTACATGACTCAACAGGGGGCTAAGTGAAAGCCTGAAGTGGAAAGAGTTACAAAAAATTTGGTGAAGTAGAATCTTGATGTAAATGATTAAATCCACTGGGAGAAACCTAGAGAGTGAAAATCAGAAGACTTTGGGGTGTTAGTTTAGCAAACATTTAGAAACCTAGAGAGTGAAAATCAGAAGAGTTTGGGGGTCATAGTTTAGCAAACATATAAGTTCTGAGGAGGAACCAGGAAGACACACAGATAGTACCCAGATCCATCTTCATGCAGCCCAGAATACCTAAGCATAGTCAATAGTTTTTATTAAAATGGTTTGTTTAAAGTCTGGAAGAAAAGAGAAATGTATCGTTGTTGATCTGTACATGACTTTTATCAAAGAACTCTCAAGATTTGGGCTTTCTGCAGTCCCACACCTGCTCTTCTGCTACTTAGTCATCACAGATATTTATACATGGTCTTCAGAATGTCAAGTCTGTTTTGCATAGAAGTTGTAGCTCATCTGTAGCTAGTGTGTGCATGAGCATGTTTTGTAGAAAAATCCAAAGGCATTTTGGTTTTTTGTTGTTTTATATTTATTTATTTATTTATTTTTTACAGACTGCATTTTGATTCATTGTACACAAATGAGGTACATTATTTTGTTTCTATGGTTGTGCATGATGTAGATTGATACCATTCATGTATATAGGGTAATGATGTCTGTCTCATTCCACCATTTTTCATATACTCCTCCCTCTCATTTCCCTCTACATAA
Organism: Sciurus carolinensis; assembly: GCF_902686445.1. NCBI lineage: Eukaryota > Metazoa > Chordata > Mammalia > Rodentia > Sciuridae > Sciurus > Sciurus carolinensis. The sequence continues at coordinate 4,752,409 of NC_062228.1, forward strand.
TCTAAAGTTCCTCCATTCTTCTCTCACTCCCCACCCCACCACTCCCATTATATATCATCATCCACTTAACAGGGAAAACATTCAACCCTTGGATTTTGGGGATTGGCTTATTTCACTTAGCATGATATTCTCTGATTCCATCCACTTATCTGCAAATGCCATCAAAGGCATTTTCAGCATCCTATCCTTCATTTTCTGTAGAAGCCTGAAATGCTTCTATGAAGAGATGGACTTGTGCTACCTGGATTGCAGAAGAGGGTCAAGAAATATTTCCAGAAGGCCGAGCAGCACTTGGGTCCTCAAGGATACCATCTAAGGAGGCAATGGGTTTCCTTCCTAAGGGTATGTCCAAGTCATGGACAAGGTTGGTGGCTCAGGAACATCTAGGATGCCCAGCAAATTGCTACAGGCTGCAGAGCACCAACTTCCACACTGTGGAAACTTCCTCCTGACCTACTCTTTGGTAACTCTCCTGGGAGCTCTGTGAGAGCAAGAGCTTCCTACAACCTCATCTCCATTTCTCTGGCTCAGCACTAGATCTGGAACAGAGTTGGTGATCAAAAAATATCGGAGGATTCTTTTTGGTTGTAACCAATTAATTCATTCACCTCCTCCCTAATTGCAGTGAATGAGATGCTCATCAGCTGTGATTACAAATTGGTTCTGTCTAGTTGACAAGACTGTATCTGGAAATTAAAACACAAGGGTTTGGCTTGCAGTACAGGAAGGACAATTAATTTTTGTATGCATATATGGGCTTTCTGATGTAAGCAAGAAAATGATCAGCCCTTAGGTCATGCCTATTCATCCTCCAGTTGCCAAGAGACTTTTATTGCATCTCTGATGCCATATGGCATCGTCTCTAGCTCCAGCCTCGTGGGACTGAAGGCGGATGCCTGCCAAGAGCGTCTTGTCACTTGCTAAAGGTATTCCACTTTCCTGTGATTTTTCCTCTCCACGACAGCAGCTCTCGCACACTCCCTAGGAAGTATCATTGCAGCTGAAGGCCATTGTGCCCCGCCCCCACCTGAATTGCCACGGGAAGTGCAGGAACCAAATGTAAACCATAGCTTTCCATCAAAAGTGGCAACTTTTGCAATTGAAGGATACTTATATGGGATCTTGAATATGTTACTGTGATTATAGGAAGCCCCACGTGTCTGGAAATGATCTTTTTGCACATACCCATGGCAGGCCTAAGGTTTCTGAGATTTACTGCTTGTGCTTCTTCTTTATGTGTGTATGTGTATGTGTGCGTGTGTGTGTGTGTGTGCTTTAAGCTGAAGCATACAGTCTCACTCAACTGTGATATTTACCATAATGAATCACAGATGTTTAAATGGATGTAATCTGAAAACACTTAAATGCTAAGATGCTGGAATCTTACTGCAAACATTACAAAGTGAGGACCTTTGGATTATGTTGATTTTCAGATACTATCACTAGGATGTGACTTTACATATTCTGGAAGACAGCAGGCATTAAAAAAAAAAAGACTTTTTCTATCTTTAAAGAAACAGTGTTCCAAGCAACCAAGGAACTTCAAGGATGTGTAGATTTGGCTACTCTCTTGATAACTGAGTTTCAGCACTCCCTGGAATTATGAGAGCACTTATAATTCCCAGCAGTAGGGGCCTGCTTCTGTGACCCCATGTCTACACTAAGAATCACTGTGACATTCTGGAGAAGAATGGGGGAAATCCATCTACTGATGTGAGTCAGAATCTAACTGGTGGAAAAAGTTTTTGATAGATATTAAGATCAAAGATGTATGTACTGCACGTCTATGTATATGATTTGCAAATTTGATAGCATCTGTCACCTCCTGTAGGCTAGTGGGGGAAGTGAGGGCTGGGTGATGGAAAAACCCACCCTGTGATACAGATTATTTAATTGTTTTTACAAGTGCAAAAAGAATAACATGTAGCTGAGTGCAGTGAAATGGGAAGTATACCCATTTACCACCCTACCAGCCCTCTCTTCCCCTACTAATTGCACAAGTTACATAGAGTCCATCAAATTTGCAAATTATACACATAAATTTTCAGTTTAGTATGTAGGTTTGATCTTAGTATCAAAAATACTCCCCATCAGTTAGATAGATTGATTTACATCGGTAGATAGACCACGCTCATTCTCCAGGACTCCACAGTGCGGTGTAGATACGGCGTCGTGAAAGCAGGCCCCTACTGCTGGGCACTGAGGTGTTTTCTGTTTCATAGTGACCAGCTGTGTCACAGTGAATCCCTGTGTGCTGCCTTTGGTGCAGGTGTGCAAGGAGTTGAGGACGCCCCGGGGAAATAAATAAAATACCATTTAAAATGTATGTAGGCCCTGGAGAATCAGCAAGGTTTTATCAATTTGGACCCTGATCTAAAGAGTATGAGAGTTCTTTTTTTCTCACACTAACTTTTGATAATAAAGTGTCTATTTATTTATAAAGTGCCAGTTGGATGGTTGGAAGAAAGCACCGGGTGAATTTGCACATTTTCAAGGAATCCTGAGGCCAGACCTCTCATCATACTGCGGTGCTGGTTCCTTCTTGGGGCACTGCTAGGTGGTTGGGATCCTGAGGACTTTACTTGTCCTTGATTTTCTCCTGAGCAGCCTATGAGTTTCTGGATGGCAAAGAAGCACCCTGTTCACCGTTCTTTTTCCAGGGCTTAGCAGGTAGTGGTATATGCATTTTGTTGACTGAATATCTGCTTTTGTAGATGAGCTGAACTTCTTCTACCGCAGCATGGCTACTTAGCAGAGTTCCATTTTTAAAGGGACAACTCAACTCAACCCTCCTGCCCTAATTCAGTTCCCTCGCTACTTTCCTCTTCCTTGTGTCTCCTCCTCACCAGAACACAAGCCCCAGGCTTGCAGGAAACCTGGTGAGCCTCTCTAGCAGCAGCACAGAGCCTGATGCACGACAGGCTCTCTGCAAACACTTTCCAGAGTCAGTCTTTTATGATCCGTGGACTGTTTTTGTACAGAAGCCATGCAGGCGTCAAACTTAGAGAGATTAACTCTAGTCTCTGACTCTCTGCTTTTCTGTTCTCTCCAGTGAGAGGAACAGGGTAGGCAGATTTCTCTGGACTTTTGCTGAAGTTCTTAATCCCACTTTCCTGGGTTGGGGATCGAGGTGTGAGCAGGAGGTGCTGCTGTAACACTGGTACCTGGGTTTTGTGGCCGGTTTGTCTTTGTGTGGTAGTTCACTGGCTGACTGGAGAGTCCTAGCTGAGATGTTCAGCTCAGTGGTGAACTCACTCTCATACAGGCTGACCTGAGGACCTAAAATCACCCAAGAGAAATGAATCGCTTGTGGGTCAGCTGAAGATCACGTGCCATGCTTAACCAGGAGTTGGGACTCTACTGCCTGCATGCCAAATCTGACCCACTAGCAGTGTTTGTAAATAAAACTTTATTGGAACACAGCCACGCTATTCATGCACATGCATGGGTTGCCAGGGAGACTGACTCACTAACTCTAAATATTTCCTGTTTGGCCTCATGCAGAAAAAAGTTGATTGACCCCTGCTTTAGACCAAGGTCATAGTTTTTCAAGAGATCTATTCTAAGCCGCCACACCAGTGCTCAGGCAAGTAAACTCATATTTCACACTCTTGGTTTCATGATTAACCACAGAGACAATCAGCAGAACGCGGAGAATGACTCACACACACTTGCCTAAATGTTCTCTCAAGCTTGTGCTTTGCCTTTAATTTTCTAAGATACAATCTTCTGGGAAAAAAATTCCATTCAAAATAGAATCTCAGGAGGTTTATGTTTTTAAATACTCTTTTAAAATCCATTATCATCATTAAATATATGGACAAGCACTCATAGTGAAGATGGATATACCCTGAAGAGCAGATGGGTATTGTGTATATCTATATTTTTATGTATCTAAAGCAATAATTTAATTTAGAGCTAAGAAATTAGCTGGTTCATGCTTTTGATCAAGTTCAGGTGCAAAATGGTTTGTCTTCAAGGTCTGTTTCTCACACTTAAAGTGATCTGTCATTTTAAAATGTGACTTGTCATTAATTTTTGTTTCTTTTCTTATAGGGGCTTCTGTCATTTTTCCCCCAAAAAAGAATTTGATGTGTGACTTTTTTTTCTGCCTTCTCTAAGCAAAACTATTTGAAAATTTAGCTTTCTAAGAAATTTGTAGCAGGAATTATTCAGCCAAAAGGTGATTTTATTTATTTTTCCCCTCTGGTGAGAATTTGGCTCATTAAAAAAAAAAGCGAGGTCTTTTTTTTGTTGTTGTTGTTTGTTTGTTTGTTTTTAGCAAAGGGATGAAAAGAAAGCCAGCAATCAAAAACCCTCAAATTCTTTTACTGTCTCCAGGAAGTCAGATGCTGCAGCAGAACATGAAAAAGAATGGTCACTGTGTGTTTCAAGCACTTAAAATCCAATAAACTCAGGAAAATACCCACTTAAACTACTGCACAAATTTCCTCTGTAATTTTGTATGTTCATGTGGAAGGTTTCCCATGTTCTTCCTTGACGCCTTCTAAGTAAAGTGTCATAGATTGGAGTTCTTTCAACACTCAAAGGTCCTGAGTATCAAGTGTGCAGTTCTGGTCTGGGAAAGAGGCCCAGGAAGGAGACCAAGTGAGCTGAACTCATTACGGCTGGGTGGAGATAAAAGGAGAGCGAGGCCAGGTCTCACGCCCCTTTCACTAAGAACAACTTTGAAAATATTAACACTGCTGTGAGGACCAGACGCTTCCTAGTTCACCCCAAGTCCCCTCCGGAAGGTAGACCAAGCTAAAGTCCAGACCCATCGTTCTGCAGAACTTTTAGCTGGGTTTGGAGGTGGCAATTTGGGAGGGTCCAGCACAGTGGTTGCTGAAGAGCTCTGTCTGAAAGAGAAGCTGGAGAACCGCTCTGGCAAGGAGCGAGGAGAGGAAAGAACACTCGAGGGCTCTCCTGCCACCTCCCAGGCCTCCCCCCCTTCCTTCCCTCCCATCCCTCAGTGACTCTACCTTGCTCACAAATGTGTGTCTATCCTGTGCAAATTGGTGCAGGAGCCACGTTTTCCTATCTGGCTGACCCAGGTTGGAAAAGGTGATGGCCTTTGAGACCCAGGACATCAAGGCCAGAGGGACCGTGAGGACACAAGTCCCTGGGAGGTGGTGTGAGTTTACAGAGAGGACTCTGAGTTGTCTCAACCTACAGAAGATGGGGGCTCAACTTCACTTTAACTAGCCTGTGAGAATTAAGTGGACCATGACCTTCTGATTTCTACTAAGTGGACCATGACCTTCTGATTTCTATTAAGTGGACCATGACCTTCTGATTTCTATTTAACATGTGTGCAGCTCTTTCCACGAGGTGACTGTGTGTTAAGATGCACGCATTATCTCATCATTTTGCTGGGTTTTCACAGCAATGTGTGACACTACTATTATTTCCCAATTTACAGATAAAGAGACTGAGGCTAAAGGGAGGTCTGTGTGACAAGTGTAGCAGCACCTCATCTCCAGGCAGCTTAAAAGCTCACACCTCCCGTCTCTCACTCACTCAGCAAGCGCAGTCTCAACAAGGGTGTTGGACTCTGTATGCCCCAAACAGAACACATTACAGCCATCCTGAAGAATGGGTGGGCTGTCAGCAAGTCAGCATTTAAAACAAGGAGACAGTGTCACATCACAGGAAAGACAACAGAAGCGAGAACCCAGGCTCTGGAGAGAAACAAGTTCTCTGAATTGAGCCTGAGCCATAAAAAGCCCAGAAGAGAAGGCATTTGCTTCCCCTTGAAGGATGAGAACTGGAGTTGTCTTCCACCACTGAGACTGACTTTAAAAGTGGACAGAAACGTTTCACCAGGAGATGAGGCTAATCTCAGTTCACAGGTCACTGCTAATTTCTTTAGAGAAAAGCATCTCTTTGGTTCCGCAGGTCTCTGGGTGGATGCCGTGGGAGCCTTCCACAGCCCTGTTTGCAGCAGATTCACCCACAAAGTGATGTTTATGAAAATAGTCTGAGTAACTGCAAATACAACACGAATTTCAAAACAGAAAGTAAGAACCAGGCAGGAGGAATGCGAGGTTTGAGGGGTAGGGTTCCTCCCAATTAAGTTCTTAAGAAGGGTTAAGTTGGGAGAAAGCGTAAGAACAAAGATAGCAGCCTGGGGATTATGGTCTTCAATTAAAACAAGCAAAGGAACCCAGAGACTCTGAACTTTCCATGTCTGAGGGTTAGTTATGGATCCCTATAGTTAAAGCTTCTGCTCACCGTGAATGCAGGTAGCAAGGTGGGGATCACTCCACCAATCATTGAAAATAGTATTGTCTCATGGTCTTCAATTTGCTTATCACAAACAGGATGAGATTAGCACAGATGAGGGATTTTCACAGCATATCCAGGACCAGCAACCCGAGCATTCTGCGAGGCTGTTAGACACACAGGAGCTCGAGTCCCACCAGAGTTCTACTAAATCGGAAGCTCTGAGGTGGAACTGGCAATCTATGTCTGCTCACGTTCATGTGTGATCACTCTTAAAACAAGTTCAGCATCCCTAATACAAAAATCCAAAGTGCTCCAAAACCCAACACTTTTGGAACACCAACATGATGTCACAGGGAAAAATTCTACACCTGACCTCATGTAGTAGGATGCATGACACAGAGACACATTAAATTATTGTTCACAATTTCCTTCAGGATGTGCGTAAAAGTTGGATATGAGACCTAAATGAATTTCATATTTAGACTTGGGTCCCATGCCCAAGGTATCTCATTATGTGTATGCAAATATGCCAAATCTAATTAAAAAAAAATAACTTGAACCACTTCTGGTTCCGAGCATTTCAGATAAGGGATGGGCAACCTTCCATAGGTAATCTCCTAGCTGGCATGAATAATCTCAGGATAATCTGTGCTGTGGTTCAATGAGTCTGCTAAATACTCATTATCCAATTTTAAATATGCACTATTTGATACTAATTTTTTAAAAAGGAAAATCCGTTAACTACAAAGAGAGAATATCAGCTTTGGAGCCAGAGTGATCCTAGGTTCAGATATGAAGAGTGCTCCTTCCAGCTCGGCAAGATTTTGCAAGGCTTCTCTGACCTTCAATTTCCTGTTCTGTAAAACAGAAGTAATGATACCTATCGCCTAGAATTGTCTCAGGAAGTAAGATCCTGTGAGGCACCTGTTGTAGAGGAAGACACCTAAGAGAGTTGCGCACGTAACTTATTAAAATAATCGATGCAACCACAGTGAGTTCACTGCACGTCTCTGTAATAAACATCATAATCTAAGCAAATGAAAAATAGCTCTTATTGATCCTCTCTGCTGACATTGAAAGGGTTGTTTCTTGGCAACTGTTCTTGGGAGAAGAGAAGCCTTAGAGGGAGATATGCCTAAGCAGATATGAAAGAGGGGCTATTACCGTCGAGAGGTCCTATGAAGCGTCTTTAGTCATTCATTCTCTGAATGAGTCAGAGTCGCTGTACGAATCCTTGACATGGAAACGAAGGTGAGATGGTGGTAAGGAGAGAGGAAGGCCCACCCCGCCCACCATTGTCTTCTGCCTGGGCTTCTGCGGCCAGCTCCTCACTGGACTCCCAGGCCCATTCCGTCCAGCCTCACCCCCCGTGGTCTCAACACAGTGAGGGGAACTCCAATATGTCACTCCTCTGCCCCCAAACCTCCTCACTGGAAGTCAAAGTCAAGTCACTGGGCCAACCTAATCTGCTTTGCCGACTGCCCCGTCTCTATGCTGGCCGTCACTAGTCGCTCAACCCCACTGGTTGCTGGTTCTTCCTTCAACTCCCGGGCATGCTCCTGCCTCAGCACCTTGGCATTTTCTATACCTCCGTCCTTGGGGCGCTTCTCCTACTCCTGCAAAGCTCCTCTTCCCACACTCAACTTCCTTCAGTGGTCACTCAGAGGTCCCCTATGTGATCTGACCTTCCCTGGACATACCATCTAACCCCTCAAAACAGCCACACTCCAGCATCTTCTGCCTTAGAGTCGTCAGCACTTCCAATGACCAAAATGCACGCCACAGTGTGTTTCTCGTGACCAGCCTCTTTCACTAGAATGTACGCTGGGGACATCGGGAGAGATTGGAGAAGCGTGTGGTACTGGTAGCTCTGTGCACAGGGAAGCAATCAAGGAAGGGGTGCCCTGCCTTCATTTTCATCCCTTTCTTTTGCTAGGCTACTGTCAGCTGTCAATCACTGAAAGACGAATGAGAATTGTAAATAGGTATGTGGGTAGGTGGGATGAGTGGAGGGAAAGGACATGTGATAAACTGTATGTGACCTTTTGCTGCTGTTGTCTGCCCAGGTCTGACTGTGGACACAGGCAAGGATGAGAAAGTCAAATGCACAGTGATTTTAAGGGCTTTTTCCTACAAGATATATTTAGCCCCTAAAGTTTTCTGGGGGAGCAGGAGAGTGAGAGAGGACTCTAGAACAGGGCTCAGAGCTGATCCTGGGTAAAGCCTGACAAGTTACGCAGCTCGGCCAAGTTAATCCACTTTTTCTGTTTTACTTTGATTTTGGTTTGTGGAGATGGGGATGGAAACCAAGGTCTCCCTGGCTAGGCAAGCACTCCACCACTGAGCTATCCCCCAAGTCCTGATGTGTCCTGTGAACTTCAGTTTCCTCATCTGGAAGATGGGTTTCACAGTGACACCTATAACCCATGGAGAGGGGGCCAGAGCAAAGACCACGTGAGACTGCCCAGCACGGTGCCCGGTAGAGTGGAGGCCTGTGGGGCTGTGTCACCTTTCCTCTCAAGCCTAGCTGTTCTGGAGGAAGTGGGACAGGGGCAGAATTGTAGTGGTGAATCAGTGAAATTCAGGAACTGGAGTTGGTCTATTCTAACTCACCCGGCCATCTTATTGGAATAAAACAAGTTTCTGAAAATAAAATTGCCACCATTCTGAATATGAACTATCAGTGAGAACCCTTGGCTCTCCACAAACTCTCCAGTTATGGCTTCCCTCATCATTATTTTCTTGTTTAGATTCTCTCAGGGGCAAAATGTGATTCTAAAAGCCAAATGATTGTCACTTAGATCCCTCATGAAGATGGGAAGCACACCACAGAGAAGGGTGGACCTAAAGCAGCACCCATCCCAGGCCTGGCGGGCCTCACCCAGCTCACCCCCCACCGCACACCTGCAGCCTCTGCAGCCTCTGCAGACTCCGCCTCTGGTTGGCCCAGAAAGGCAGTCTTTGGCATTTTTCACAAAGGAGCTGCCTTGAGGGAAAGCAAGTTGTGTCATTCAAAGCCATTTAGGAGACAAGTCTGAATTTTGTTTTCTTATGCACCTGGGAGAAGGTGAGAAGGCAGGCTCAGATCAAGTTTTTCTTCCCCTGTATTGACAAAAAGTTACATTATCACTTGGATCTAAAAACACACCCCTAATGCAATCAGCTCTTTCATGGTAATTAACAATTGTGCTGGGGCCTCCTTTTCTGTCTCTCATAAATGTGACTGAGACTTGAAAGTACCCCCACTGAGCATTGAGGAAGTGGAAATTACCTTCGAGTTTTCAATTACAGGACAGCTGAGTTCAGCACTGTGCAACTAAAACACAAGCCATCATAAACTCTGACCTCGAGGACAGGGATGCAGCACTAGGCCTGGACTTAGTACATTCCAAAACAATTTTAATTTGTGTGATCCACTGCAATTAAGACTTTGTCACATTAAAAACGAAACGAAACTCTGATGCGAGGATCAAGACCTTTTGAATGGTACAGCAGACGCCATATTTTTACATCTTTCATTTGGAACCAGTTGTCAATGAGGATGGTCTTAAAATTATCACATCATTTCTGTGAGGTCACTTAAACGCCCTGTCGGGAGTTGTTTTAAAGGACCAAACCCACCATCAACAGGTTTTAAAGAAAAGAATCAAAACAAAAGAAAGCAAAAGAAACGAAAGGCTTCCCTCACCTCTGAGATACAGAATCAGCCAGGGTGCTGCGGGGGAAGGTGCCCAGCGGCTGTGGTGAGGATCCAGCCTTGCTTCTGAAGTCAAGTGATGTGCCAGACAACTGCTGGTTATTAAGGGTGTTAAAAGACAGACGCAGGGATAAATGGAGAATTTCTTTTGTCCTCTGCAACTGGACATGAGCTATTGTTCCACCTGGAAACTGAACTTCTGAAAGGCTGTGCTGCTGGTGGGAGTGACCCAGCTCAATGGGGGTTGTGGCCCTGAGCTTCAAGGTCCCTTGCCTGCAGCTAAGCCAACACTGGCACCTCAGTGTGCCCACGAGGGGCAGAAGGTAGGGAACTGGAAGGAGATGAGAATGAAGACAGGAAATCTTAAGAGTAGAGGGCCTGGGGCCTGATGGGCCTGGGCTTTGGTCCAGAGAGTCTTTCTTCTAACTTAATCTCTAAGTGGAGACTGCAAAATATTCATCCCCAATCCAGCGACGTCCCACAGTACAGAGCCTCTGGTTAGGGCTGTGCCTTGCTACAGTTGTGGAATCTCACCTCTACCTTATGGAGTTTACCTGGCATATGGCTGCTTGCCTAGAACCCATACTTGTCAGCCTCCACTGTGGCTGGACATGTGACCTGGATCTGACCAATGGGGGGTGGAGGGACACAAAAGGGTCTTACAGACAGTGTTCCTTGAAAGCTGGATGTTCTTCTCCTCTTCGCCCTGTCCCCTTAATGAAGCCTATTGACTTTCAGAAGCTTGGCCATGGTGTTGGACACAGGAAACAGGACAGCACCCCAGAGGTGACAGGACAGGTCCAACAAACTGTCAGTCCAATGCTTCTTGGGGTCAGAAGACTACTGCGACTTGCTGAAGACATGATGAAAGATGGCACTCCCCAGCCTTGACCTTTTCCAGACATGGTTTCCTGAAGGACAGTGAGGACAGTCCCTCACCTGCCCTGTGCTGGCTTGTGAGGAAGAGCACTTATTCTGTTTGTTTAAGCTTCTGTTTTTGGAGCCTGTCTCGCTACAGCTTTTAGGCAATGTCCTAACTAGTGCGCGTGCCCAGATCTGAGCTGGTGCGGCCTGTCGTTCCTTCGGCCTTTTTGTCTCCAGAGCCTACCGCGGCCTTCCTGGCCCCACTCCTTCCTCCCACTGTGTCCCTGCCATCTGCCACAATGGCTGCCGGAGAGCACTGGCCCCACTGGGCCAGGGAAGGGTCAAACCCCCTCGGGCAGCACATTGCTGCTGCTGCCGAGCTCGGCCCACAGCCCCGTCGGTAGCCATGAACCTTCATCTAGGTAGAGTTAGTTCCCCCATTGACATACTGAAGGCATCTCTTCTGCAGAGCACTGACGGGTCTGCTTCAGGCTGACTTGTTCCATGTCTCCACTCTCCTGCTTCTTCCTCTATTAGTGTGACAAGCACAGAGGCTCCCTGAGGCAAGTCCACTCAGGATTTCCCCCAAAACAAACCAAGGGAAACATAAAAGCAGCAGCAGAGAGACATTAGAAACACGTAAGTTCCTGTTTACAGAGAACTGTTCAGGAGACGGGGTGTGCTGGGTAAGCACGGTTCTCAGATCCTCAGCTCCCCCAGCAAACAGAGCAGTCGAAGTGGCCCTGGAGCGCGACCGGCAGGCTGTCAGGCCCTGGCGGAGTGGGCGGAGCTCTGCCGTGGTTCCCCACCTCCCTCGCCCTTGCTTCACCCCGTAACCTCCCAGGGACAAGTAGGCATGTAGTGATCACCTGAACCCCTGAATTCTGAGAGCTAAAGTCACCAGATAAGAACAAAGTGCCTTCTCTGCATTTTCCCCGTGGTCAGTTGCTACATCCATGATGATACGTGGTCATCCTGTTTTATCTTATTTATTCTCTTTACACAGCATTCCTTATTTGGTCTCTTTACGAATCTGGCTTTTGATATGTCAAATAAAGAATAGCTAAGTCACTTAAGGAGATAAATGATCAATCCACTGCTACCTGGGGTCACAGAGCTACCGTGACATTCTGTAGACATCATGAGAAATGGGCACCCGGGCCCTCGACCTTCTGTCCTGTCCCCCAACCCAACTCTCAATGCAAACACACCTTCACTGGAACCAGGTAAGCGGGGCGCATTAAGAATGCCACAGGGGACTGAATACTGAAGACGAGGTTTAAACAAGAAATATTTATGTGAGTCATTTGGTGGTGGGGAAAGGGCGTTGAGTTTAGCATTAAATTTTGATTCCTGTCGCAGTGCCGCCATATATGAGAGTCCTCCTGAGCCTAACATGGGTCCTCTCATCTGTAAAGTGGGGCGCTCAAACCTACCCCTCTGTGCCTTTGTGAGAATGCCATCAGATAACGCCTATGGCGCACGCTCAAAGGACGTGTCCAGTAAATGGACAGACTCGGGCAAACTTCTCCCTGATGTGCTCTTCTCATCTTTGCTTCCTTACATTCCAGTGTTCCAGGCACATTCCAGTCTCAGGGCCTTTGATGCCCTCACAGTGTGATTCCCCACCGCCCTCCCGTCTCTGTGCAAGTGCCCCTTCTCGCCAAGGTCTTGCTGATGACCACTCCATTTCCAGTGTGAACATCTCCCTCCTCCCAGTCCCTTTCTCCTGTGTCACTGCGGTCACCGGATCACAGTCCAACACCTAATGAGCTTGACCTGTCTATTTCCTGCCAGAATGAACACAATGCAATGGCAGAAGCTTCGTCTAGGGAGTCCACGGCACCAGGTTCCTGCAGCCGCTGTAACAGACCACCACAAGCTTTGTGGCTTAAAACACAACAGCAAGTTATCCTCCTAGGGTTCGGCAGGCTGCAAGAGCAAGGTCCTGCCACACTTCCTCCAGGACTCCAGGGAGAGTCCATCCCTGGCCACCTCTAGCGCCTGATGCATCTGACCTTCCTTGGCTGGGGGTTGCTTCACTCCAGTGTCGGCCACCATCTTCTCCCTGTGTTGTTCCTTGCATGTCTCTTAAAAGGTCACTTGCTATTGGGCTTGGGGCCTCCCAGACTAACCCAGGGCCATTTCGTCATGGTATCCTTAACTTTCCTCAAATAAGATCACATGCACAGGTTCCAGGGGTTAGAATATGGACACGTATTTGGGGGGCCACGTTTACCCCAATATATCCACGCCACACCATCAATGCCTACGAGTAAGTGTGGCATCTCAAGGTGCCCAGCTCATGTTTGCTTTCCAAGGGAATTCAGTCTAATACCAATAGTTTTGGGACATTGGGACTTGGACAAGCTCCCTTCCCTTTGTCCTCTTCCTGTCTTATGATGAGCCTGGGTGTACCGTTGTCCTGAGGAATTTAGTGAGAGCACAGCATATCCTACCACCTGGCAGGCCCCGTAGCTCCCCCAGTTAAAAGTGGTCACTGCTGTCATGGCCTGCGGAGGCCTGAGGACCGGACAAAGCAGACTTTACATCAGGTGTTCCCTGTCAGATGCAGTCACTGCAGGTGTAAATGGCCACATAGGACCCGACAGGAGAAGCAAAACGTGGAATTCATTTCTCAGAGTGCACATCCATTAACACAGGTGCCAGATAACTCCTCAGAACCACACTCATTTACATAAATGCCTCCTAGTCAATTTCTACTTTCCTCAAACTGAAGAGAAGTGGCAGTGATGGGATGGAGGCCCTGGCCACAGTCTGGTGGCTCCACATTCAAGCTAGCAATGGCAGTTTGAATTCTGCTCCCACTGGAGCAAGAAGAGATAAAAAATATCCATTATCAACGTGGGTCACTATTTGCTGGAACATACCCAATAACTCTTACTTGCATAGACAATGAACTCACTTCATTGGGTTGGAGGAATTCAAACCATATGAGATGACTAATGCTAAGTGGTCCAAACAGAGGGCTGTAACGTGTTCGCAGTCACAAGAAGGATCAAGAACCAAAATTGCCTAAGTGGTTTACATGAACACCACCAGCTCCTGGCCTCCTCTGTGCTGGTTCCGTGCCGAGTAGACAAGGCAGGTTTAGAGTGAATACAAGTCATTTTCTGCTTTAAGGGACTTAGAGTCCACCAGCAGCTCTGGAGGATGTCCTCATGTGAACAGTACCAAGCAAGGGCAGGGAGATTCAGGAGGCGAGTCTCTGGGTTGAGAGGTGAGTCTCTGGGTTGAGAAAGCAATGAGGACACCTGAGAGAGGTGGTGCGACTGGCTGGCTGGGAGCGGAGCTGGAGGGGAGCCCATGCAGGGAAGTGGACACCGCCTGAGAAGATGTATCTCGAATGGTGCTGTGTCCCTAAGAGACAGTGTGCAGTGGATGCACCCAGGATAGGGATGTCACAGGGACAGAAGAGACAAGATGTAACAGGGACCACTGAGGGAGCCCAGACCATGCACCAAGAGCCCTGCAACTTCCTCTGTGGAGACCAGAGCTCTTCTATGACACCACGCTGGCATCTGGGGCAGGGGAAGGCTTTGCCCCACGTGGCTGTCCTCTGTCCTGCAGAATGCTCAACGGCAACTCGGACCGTACCCACAAAACACCAGAAGCAAACCCCAGTCATGACAACCAAAACAGCACTGGAAATTGTCAAAGGCCTCCTGGGGCAAAGTCACCCTCGGTTCAGAAGTGCTGCCACCTAGTCCTTTGTCCCTCTGCTTCTTCTGAGAACCCCGGGAGGCGGCACGGTTGGCCCCACTTTACTGGTGAGGCAAGAGACATGCAGAGATGGAGGAAGTGCCAGATGACACCCTGCTGGGAAGAGACCCTTCCCTTTGGGATACGTGCTGCAAATATTTTTTCAGCAGGTCATTTGCTTTCATACTTACAGAGCTTTTTTATTACTCAGAAGCATTAACATTTTATGTGGTCAATTATATAATTTTTCAGCTTACAGTTTTCACTTTGGATGACAAGCTTAAAATCTACCTAATTGCAAGATTATTAAAAAATGCACCTCCAATCGATTTCTTCCAGTGTTTCAGGGTTTCCTTAAACACACATCTTGGTACCATTAAGAATTTATCTTGATGTGAAAACGTGTATATATACAAAAACATGCGTTAGGTACCTGTACATGACATTAGTTCCTTGTTAACCAAAATCACAGAGGAAGGGGACATGGGTATCCTCTAAAATTGTATAATCTAGAGGTGGCTACAGGCTGCTCTGTTACCAGTCCTCTGGTCGTTACTCATGTGAATGAGGAACAGTGTATCGCAGAGTGGCTTTTTTTTTTTTTTTGGGTGCTGGGGATCAAACCCAGGGCTTTGTGCTTACAAAGCAAGCACTCTACCGACTGAGCTATCTTCCCCAGGCCCCACCAGCATGGCTTCTTTACTGAGGAAAGTGTTGGGCACAGCTGCACGTGCCTGCGATCCCAGCAGCTGTAAGGCTGGGGCAGGAGGAGGGCAAGTTCAAGGCCAGCCTGGGCAACTTAGCAAGACCCTGTCTCAAAATCAAATTTATAAAAGGACTGAGAATAGAGGTCAGTAGTGGAATACTTGCCCAGTATACTTGAGGCCCTGAGTTTAATCCCCAGGACTGCAAAAAAAGAAAACTAAACAAAAAAGCAGTTAGTAACAGAAACGAGAAGGGATAGTATCTCTTGAAAAAAGAATCAAAGGAAAAGGAAATTGCAGGGTTCTTCTGCTGGGTTCCACTGAATTTAGGGGCTACCTGAATGAAATGCAGGGGAGCCTGTGACAACTGGAGTGATAGTCAGTGAGCGCGAGTAGGTCTGCATTACCCTGGGGGTGTGCAGTGTTTCCAATCCAGTCGCCCCGTCCAGGCTTCTTTGTTGGGGCGCTGGGGTAACACCCATTAGTTCACAGCAGAGGAAAGCGACCAGGAGAAGGGTCTGGTGGGAAGCCAAGAGTGGGCTGAGAAGTGGATGGAGCTAGGTCTGAGCAGAGTGAGGACCGGAGTCAAGGGAATCCTGCCCTGAGTTCTGCCTTGGGCTCCTGTCACATGGACTGTTATTACCAGGGGACAGGCTGTCCAGAGAAAAGCAGGTCACCCTAAATAAAACAAGCTAAAACATTAGAAAAGAACCTCATTGAAATGGCACCCTGCTTATTTCTGAAGGATGGAAGTGTTGGCCTGTTTTTCCCTCTGCTTTCCAGAATGTCTTCAGTTAATGCATGCTGAATTAAAAATCACACAAGATTCAAGATGTTATTACAATCGACGTGCTAATGCGTTTGAGGACATGGTAATAGGAGGGAACATGGTACAAGCAAACCAGATAGCTCCAGGGAGGGTTCCTCTGCTGAATTATAAGGAGTGCAGGGCTCCAGGGACAGATGCAGGCAGCAGGAAGCAAAAGGCACAGTGTCAAGCCAGCCTGAAACTCTCACGCTCGTCTCCAGCTCTTCTGCAGATTGGCTGACTGGTCCCCAACTCAGATTTGAAGTCCCTGTCTGTGGAATACAACTCTGATGCCCTCCACACAGAGCTCCTGAGCAGGTTGAAGGATTATGTAGATGAGGGGGTGTTCAATAAATTCACATTCTTAAAGTTCCACAGCATCATTATCACTCGAGCTGACACTGTTGGTCTGATAAGCTGCAGCTGGCAGTTATTCTCTTTTAGTCCCTATCACTTAAAAATAACTGCTGGTCATAGTGGTGCACGCCTGTGATCCCAGCAACCTGAGAAGCTGAGGTAGGAAGACTGCAAGTTCAAAGCCCACCTGGGCAACTTCGTGAGACCTGGCTCCAAATAAAAATAATAAAAGGAGCTGGGGATCTGGCTCACTGGTATAGTGCCCCTGGGTTCAATCCCCAGCATATAAACAACCAACAAAAGAAAACGATAGTGAATACTGAGTGACAGGAGAGAAACTCGCGCTAGAAGGCAGGTAGAGTACTGAGCGCAGCCTGACCGTCTGTCTTCGGTATGTCCGAGCCTGAACCCCAGGGCTTCCGTCCTGAGCTGTGTGACGGGGAAAGCCCCGAGCCTCTGTATTCTCATTCATAAGGGAGGATAAGCACAGCTCAGGCTCGAGACTATTTCAAGGATGAAATAAAATTATCATTAGCTAAGGGAAGGGCCTACGAAGCGGCAGATGGATGAACTGGGAAAGTGCATGGGTCTCTTGGGACCCCCACCTTAAATTTTGACCCAACGACAGCATTTCACTCTTTTGCTCTAGTCCTACCCCTGAAGCTAATCATCACTGAACACTTACAAAGGTAAGTGCATCACTGAGCACTTTAAGTTTTTACATTTGCCTGTAAGTTAAATGTTTAGCACTATGACGAACCTAAGGCAAGGCATCACCATCCTCATGACCACCACCATGATCACCACCATCACCATCACCACCCTGTCATTGTTACCATCAGGACCACCACCATCGTCATCATCACCATTATTACCATGGTGATCACCATCTCCATCCTCACCTCCATGAGCACCACCACCATCATCAGCCCCTCCTCCATCATGACCAACATCTTCACCACCATCCCTGTCTCCATCGTTACCACCTCCACCACCATCGTCATCATCGCCATGATTACCACCATGATCATCACCACCTCCACCATCATGACGGCCATCACCATTATCACCATCGCCTCCATCAACACCATCACCACAATCACCATCATTCTATGATTTTCCAAGTCACTCTTGGTAAATTTTGTAAGAATTCTGAGCTGCAGTTCCCTCAGTTTTACCATGAGGCTAATACGACCTCCTTATAAAGTGTGAAACTGTGTGATTGTTTCTTTCAGTGCCATCGTTAATGTTTTGGCTGATTCTAACACATGACTTGGCTCCATACCAAAGCAGTGAATGTCAGGAAATCAGAAAATTGTAACAGACATGGAGAGCAGCCAGGTAGAGCAGTAAGGCAGGGCCACCCTGGGACCTGGGCTGGCTTTTGTATGGCTGCTAAAGGTTTCCACATAAGGAAGCATGCATTTTTCTCAGAGCTGAAGTCCCCATACCCATGAAACTCGGTGTTCCTCCAGTTCAGGAAGGGGATGACTCATGGGGTAGAGGCAGTGGGAGGGGAGGAAGGGGGTTTGTTCTTTTTTATTACTGTGCACAGTTTTGATTATTTCTTAAGTGTTGCAGATGTACTGCAGGAAAGGAATATAATGACCTCCCAGTCCCTGCCCCACCCGGAAAACCTCAAGTGACTAATTGCCTTTCTTTCTAAAATGGAAGCATTATTCCATCTGCACAGAGGCTTCTCCTTTTGTTATGCTTTTGCTCTGTATGCGTTTTAGTCTTGCAAGGCAGAGCCATATAAACAAACCCGGGAGAAAGCCAGAAGATGGGAACTGTCCAGGTCCACACAGCTTCAAACCCCCCTGACAAACAGCAGTACGTGGTCCTGACGAGGCTGTGCGGATCGCGCCCGACCTTCCTCACGCCACCGCGTGCAACCTGAGCACAGCATGTTTCTCACAGTTAAAAACGCTCCCCGGCAGCCCTTGAGGGGCCGATGGTCTTTCTCCTCAGTGGGTCCCTGTCATCATCTAGTTTTAGCCAATCGAAAGTGTGCCATGATGGGCGGGGGTAATGAGATTGTGGACTTCGGGAAGTCGTATACCTGGAGAAATTGCAGGTACGTTTTGAAAAGAGATGTCTGGCGTGTTTTTAGGTTTTACTCTATTATTATAATATGTGGCCCCGAGTTTCAGAAACCAAGAGGTTTTTGTCTCCTGCACGTAACAGTCTAGGTCCAGAATTGGACTGGGGGCTCCATGGTATTAGGGACACACCCAGCACGCTGCCCTTCTGATTTACTGAACGGGACTCACCACCACATCCACGTGCCAGAGAAGAGAAGAAAAACAAGGCAGACCTTACAGTGCAACCATTATGCTCACTCAAGTGTCACTGACTGTCACCCAGTTACCTGGCCACACCTAGAGGTCAAGGTGGCTTGAAAAAGGAGTCTATGGCTGAGGGACTATTTGCCCAGCTATAACTGCTACCGCTATGGAAGAAGAGAGAACGGAGAGAGATGGTGGGAACTTCGAGAAGTCCCAGCCACAGGTAAGTTGTGAGACTGTTTATCCAAGAATAGAGCTTCCCAATGGGATCGCCCATTCCTGAGCCTTTTCCATTGTGGAGATAATTGATAATGATGATCAACAGGTTGGAAATAGTGATAGAGTAGCAGGTAACCTTTACTTATTTCTTGCTTCATGCCTCTCTGTACTAAGTGCTTTGTAAACATTATGCATTTTATCTCATGTTAGTCCTACACAATCAATAGTATAATTACCCCAATATTATCCAGAAGAAAACTGAGTTGCATCAAGTTTGGAAACTTTCCCCAAGGTCATGTCCCTAGCAGGAGGCCAAGTGGAATCTAACTCTGTTTCTATGTTCAGAATTATTCCTTTAACTGCTATAACCAGATAGTAATTGTGGTCTGAAATGATTCACAATTAAAAAAAAAAATATATATATATATAAGTAAACTCCAAAGTTCTCTTTTGGGCCAGCAAAAAAGTAAAGCTTGAATCATAGCAATTTACATTGACCATCCCATTTATTGAAGACTAATAAGAGTTTCTGTCTCTTACATAGACCTGGATTAATTATTTAGAATGGGAAATGAATAAATGATTGCTTATTTTATTTATTTATTTGCTTATTAAGTGCAATTTGGTTGGCACATAAGCTCTTTCTAAACATAGCTTCCAGAGTGAGGGGAAATCAGCAGAGTGATCATCAGTGGAGCAAAGGTCAGGAAATGGGGTGCAAAACTGCACTCAGTGTGGTCTCTGGTGCCAACAGAAACTGTGAGCCAGTGCTGAGCAGACAGATTCCTGAGTCCATCTACAGGGGATCTCAGGCACCCCAGTGAGGCTCCATGGCACTGAATTGGTGAGCCACATGGAAGCTGGGCCAGTCCTGAGCAAGGGTCAGAGGTGCACAGAGTGGAGATGAGCGGGAGTTAGAGACCGAGGGCTCCAGCCACCAGGCAGCCTGGCTGAGTGCTGAGCATGGAGTGATTGTGGCCCCCACGGTGAGGTTGGCTCAGAGGTACAGCTGCTGTCTTCACACATCAGCACACAAAAATGTTTGGGAAGGGAAGGGAAATAAAAGACTCCTTCCCTCCCCACAAACAGATGGGTAATTAGAAGGAGGGTGGGAGCCAGATGCTGTTCCTCTCCCGAGACCAGTGCCAGAGGGAATGGGTAGCTCTGTTGAAGGTCTCTCCATCCCACAGGAGGGATACTGGGAATGAATCAGGATTTGGGGGCCCTTGGGGTGTTAGTGGGGAGGAGTGCTTCTTCCATCCAGGTCCATCTCTGCAGCTCCTCTCTGGGTACCAAACCATCAAATGCTGGGTGAGTGCACAAGATCCCACCGGTCTGCAGCCCCATCATACGCATCCTGGAAAACCCTTGCTACTTCCTGCAGAGGCTGTGTCTGCCAGTCTTCGTCTCAGTGGCCTGTCTTCTGTTTCTCAATGCAATGGCACCGACCGTTCTCCGTATGTGAGAGGAAGTGCACACCTACAGCCTGTCTGAGCAGCAGCACGCTCTGAGCACAAGCCACAGTCTAACATGGCATCCTTTCCTGCTGACTCCACTGCAACTGTTTACTATTAATCTAAAATAAGTTCTTGTGTGGCAAGTCCTCAAATAGCACCAAAAGCACTATTTGGCACTGAAGATGGATTTGGGTTTGGAAATAAGGCCAGTAAGGTAGTCTCAGATAGATTCCCAGAACCCATCAGCCAACACGCTTCTCTCTCCTTGAACCTGTCTTAACTTTTCTTCTTTGAGTCGAAGCCAGTATTGACTCAGAACCTGCCACAACCTAAGTCAGTACTGCCAGGTTGATGAATGTCTACGTACGAGGTCAAACGACTAAGTTCAAGGAGCAGAACTACAGCCCTGAAATGTTACACTCCACCACGTCTGGAAAGGGGGGACCCAGGCTGCCTTTGGGAGAAAAATGTAAATTGGTCACATAATGTTATAGAAGGAAACAGATAAAAAGAGCAGGAGGCAGAGCATTATCAGAGTAGCTGCATTTGGAACCAACATGAAAGCAGGAAGATAGGGCCTTGTGGAAGTCTTAAAGAAAGAAAAATAAAGGATAGTGTGGCCCACATGAGCCCTGACCAAAAGAAGATGCGGCTTTGGCCACTAGACACTGAGGAGCCTGGGACAAATGGACAGGTGGGGTTGTCCCAGCCAGGCGTCACTAAACCCTTCAAGTCCCAGGCCTCTCTTGTCAAGGACACAGCCAACATGGCGGCATTTCTATCTTCATTTCCATCTGCAAAGACACCATCCCAGCCTGGACTGATTTTCTGTTTCTCCTAACTTCGCCCATTACCATTTACATCTCATGGGGTTTACTGCTTACTAGTTTCTTGATTTCAGAGAGATTTTAATCTCCTTGATGACAAGAACTATAATACAACTGTTTCTGTGTATATATCCCCTTTATATCTAGCTGAGAAGTTGCTTCAAAAATTGTATTTATAGACCAATTAGTTAAAGCAGACCAAGATACTGATTTGTAAACATTTAGGTAAAACTTTTGACCTCAGGGATATCCTCTCTGAGGTTCAGCAACTTAGCCCCACCAGCCCCATGACTGGTTATAATCCAGTCTTTCTCTAAGTTTTAGCATCAAGGTCCATTTATAGAGACTCTAGTCTGAAGGGGTGCTTTACATATTCATGTACTTATTCCAACTATATTTATCAGAATGTCCAGTGGATGAAGTCTCAAGAATTGGCATTTTGTCTTGCAAGCATTCCAGATCATTCTGATACATAATAAAGTTTCGAAACTACTGGTTCCAACCAACCTGCTCATTTCCCACACAAGGACACTAGAGCTCAAACAGGTGCATGTCCGTCCAGCGGGCTCATGGCAGAGCTGGGCTACAGCATGCTTCCCCACAGCAGGAAACCTCCTGTTGGTGCCCCTCCAAAGCTCGCCACTTCCCATTACAGTTCCAGGGACGCAAGTCCTTCCTGAAGCTAACCAGTGAGTGTTGCCTGCAGGAAATGCTCTTCCGCTTTCTCAGCACCATAATCAGTGAAAACACACTTTCTTTGTGTCATCTGCTAAAAATGCTTTCCTCACCCTTTCCTAATGCCTTTGACTCGATTGGTCCTCTGGCTCATACACTATTTTCTTCTGATTAACGATGACTTTATGTAGTCTTCCACTGTCATTCTGAGAATGACTTAGAACTGGTTTGTTCAATTGGCAGAATTAAAAATTTGAATTTCTCCCCCATCCTTCCTCTGCTCTGCTCAAGGGAAGATGGACTATGTCCAAACATCTGCAGTCCAACCTGCTCTTGGCAGCTCGCTTATGTTGCTGAGATCTGTAGTGCTTTGGGTTATACTGTGCCACGCACTATGTCCAAGTCCACAGTTGAGGGATCATGCCCCTGGATCAGTGTTGGCCTTGGTGGCTCATTGCAGCACCCATGTGCCAAGGGAAATGTTGATAAATTGTATCTCGGAGGTGGCGATCGGATGAGGGCCTGGTCAGGACTGTGGTTTTATAAGTGCTAAATTGCACTTGAGCAGAGTAGGAAAGAGATAAGAAGCCAGACTGGACAACGGCCTCAGAGTTGACGGCACCTGAGATGAAGGAGTCAGAATCAGAGTTGAAGAGGAATCAACACGTTAGCCAATTTATACGGAAAGTCTACATCTTCCCCTAATGTGAGTGTGTAAAAAGTAAGGCATATGAAAATATATATTTTTGGAAATATTTCAGTTTTTGCTTTAAATTTGTCTTTTGTCAAGAATACAACTATCATAAATATGACATATTATAAATATGTTAGGTATTATGCAATACCTAACAAGAACGTGTGATAGGTGTGTTGCTATGGGAAACTGTCCGTAAGTATGTTGCCAATACTTGAAAGGTTTTCCCGCCACCTACGAGGTCACTGTTGGTGAGAAGGCGGCCTCTGGGCAAGGTGGTCAGTCCAGGAGAGACGAGGCACACCTGCTTTGGGCTTCACCTATCAAGGACGCAGGTGCAGGGAGAGGGGCTGCCCTTGCCTCCTGTACCCACCTTGTGTAGGTGCCATCGCGGTCCCTTCCCAGTGGGCCCAGTGTGGTTTCAAAATTGTTCTCAAACCAGGCCGCTGATTAGTTCCAGCACATAAAAGGAAAATTTCCCTTTTGTTCTTGAGTCCACATATTGGTGGGCCTTGGGGTTGGCGTCTGATAAAGGAGCCACACTGAGAAAGCACAGGGCCTTCTCGGCTTCCTTTGTTCGACTGCCACACAAGTGATTTGAAATCCTGACTAGTGAGTACAGGAGGGACACGGACCAGTGTACTTGTGTGATGGACGTACCTAGACAGACGGGGTGGTGACTGAGATGGAGGTGGGGGGAATGCCAACCTGTGTTGCTGTTTCCTCCGTGCTGAGCCACTTAGCAGGTAGCATAACGACATCGCCACCATTCAAGTGCAGTTTGCCCACTTTTTTCCCCAGAATCTTTGCTTTTCCCCAGTCCAAAGATGAACTTGGGAAATGCTGAATTGGACAGTGGTTGCCAGTTGGTTCTTTGACTTCTAGACTGGGGTTGGGTCACAGAGACATCGCTGAGGGGGAAAGAAGAGGATGCAGAGAAAGAAAATTGTGATGGGACTACAGATAGGCATTTGGCTGGCTGAGACAAGGACACTGGTTGACAAGAAAAGAATCTGGGCTTCGAAACCTTGGGACAAGACGTGGCCATGAAGGGGAGCCGGTAGAAGAGGCTAGGAGCTGACAAGGACCCGGCTCGGCTGCTATGGAGTGGCGAGCAGGGCCTGGGAGGGTTCTGTAACTGGATCCCAGGGAATTTAACAAGGTCCGTTTCATATGAATCTAAGGCATTAAAGGGAAGTTGAAATGTAATGCCCAATACTTGGTTAAGGAAGAAACGGGCCAAGATGGGGATGAAATGAGTCACATCTCCCAAGGGGGCTTGAGCTCAGACTGCCTAAGTACAAACCCCAGCGTTACCTTGAACCCTGAAGACGGCCTGGTGCTGAGGTTTCCTAGTTGTGTTACTAGGGAAGAGGAAATCTCCATAACAAGGGCGCTGGCACAGTCTGGTCTGGGATCCGGGCTCTGCCCAGCAGAAGCACCAGAGAAAAAGAATGATCTAAAGGATAAAATTCTGAGCCTCCTGACACCTGCTCGCTGGCCAACCTGGCTACTGCCCCACCCAGAAGAAGCTTATAGGACTAGATGCTCCTGAGACCCATGGCTTCTCCATCCCTCCCCATCCCCCGCAAGACCAGCTTATCAGCGGCAAGGCAACCTATCTATCCACAGTTGGCCAAGATTCAAGACTGGTGATTACCGACATGACGGAGTTTTAACTGCAAACTACACGCACACCTGCAGAGATGAGGATGCAGGGCTCTGCCTGTGAGTGACATGGGCCCCAAGGTAGCCCCATGCCCTGGGGCCTTTCCCACTCATGACTCTGCTCTAAGAACAGGCTGCATATTCGCTGGTTCCTCCCTCTCTTCCCTTGCCCCATGTCAGCTCGGAGTGTCTCTGAAAGTTGAGCTTTTCTATTTAAGTGCAAGGCCCACCCTATATTTTAATGTCAAGCTAACTTTGCAGTTCACTGTTTCATTCACTTATTAATAAGTTAACTCATTTATCTGGTGTCAACAGGGCTCCTTCTGGGGCTGCCTGATGCCTTTAGCACTAGAGACATGAGGAGGAGTGGCCCACCTGGCCAAGTCCTGAGCTGGTGCCGTTTCTGTCTTTGCCTCCCCCACAGAACACCTCAGTTAGTCGACCAAGAAAGCACCCAGCTGCAACTCAGAGTTGTTCTTGATGCTTTGTTCTCTTTCTGGACCTTTCCAACCCTGCTAGAAGCTTCCATGTTGTTGAAGCTCTGCCCTCACAGCTCCAGCCTCCAACTTCTCCATGTTACCTCAAGGGTCACCATACTTATCCTCTCATTTTCTATTGATTTGCCAGGAAAAAACCTGTTCCCTCTACTCTCCTCACTTGGGAGAATCCAACCTGTCTCATTCAATCAAAGTAGCTCTTTATGCTAAAATAAGCATGTGCACACAGGCACACAGCACTCCCAAACACTGGTTCTGGGCCAGCTGCCCTGAGTCCTCATCAATCCTCAATGATGTAAGAAGAAGTGCTATCACTACAAGATGTAATACATAGCGCTGCTCTGTTGGCGGTGGCTGTGCTGGGCTCTGGCAGGGAGGGATGGCATTCTAGCCAGCTAGTGGTGGAAAATGAGGAGAGGAGGACTATGGGCTTATCAACTTGTGATTAGCACTTCAGAGGGAGAAAGCACCTCAGTGAGACAGAGGGAGGATGTCTTTTCAAATCCCAGGATGCAGCCCTGCAAAGAGAGGGCTGGGGTGAGCCAACAAAGTCCTTGAGTCTTTAAGTGACAGCAAGCCCAAGGGCCCCTGCTGAGAGTACAGCCAGAAGGACTCCTCCATGTGCCTTAGTTCTCCGGACTGTGCCAGCAATGGAACCTGAAAAAAGACATAGCTCCTTGGTGGACTCTTGCCCCTGTGGTGGCAGATCCTATCGGGCAGCTCTGAGAGATTGAAAGGGCGCTGACTAATCCAGCGCATTTCCTTCCTCTGGGAAGTTTAAGGGATGTAGTGGTGAATGAAAAAATGTAAAGTAAAAGAAAAGTTCAGAAAAAACAAAGATGGAGCTACCCGACGGTGAGCAAATCAGTGACCACAAACAGAGGCGAGAACAATGGCGGCTGCTTCCGGGACCGCATTGGAGGTGATTCACGTGCCTTTCAGTAAGCACTGGCTTAGAGCGGCTGCTCTGTGCCAAGCCCTTGGCTGGCTCTTTTCATCCCTGCATTAGTCACTGAAGTCTAATTCCATCAAGCCAAGGTGGGGTCCAGCATGTCCTTTTGTGCTGCATGTGACCTACCCACAGGCTGACGTCACTCAGCCATCTGAGTCTGTCCTGCACAACTTGAGAGTTAAGCATTAATAAAGGAATTTGGAGTTCCCACATGGTAGGAAGAGCGCCCATCCCACCCCTCGCCTGCCCTTCAGTATTCTTGTGCTTCCTCCCCTGGCTGGGGCTCATGACTGGTCTGGTCTCGTGACTGACTTGGACCCCTCGCATCTGGGATGCAACTGAACAGAGGCTTGAGGCAAGTTTGCACAGATGGGCTTCTGTCTTGCAGTGTTGCTATCCCTGGAAGAATGAGAAAGGCAGGAAGCAGACTAAGCCCAACTCAAGGTAGAGAGCTAAGTCCACCTGAGCCCCAGCTCAGACCAGCTACATCCCAGCCATGCAGGGAAGAAATAAACACTTGCTGTGGCAAAGCACTAGAATTCTGAGGTACTTTTTGTAATACAAATCTGCTCCCCCGCCCTTTGCATCACACCTAGCTTGTCAGCCTGAAAGCTGCTCCCGCCCTTTCCACTGCAGCCATCTCCCCACCTCCCAACGACTGTCAGTCTGTGAACATCCTAACCAGCTGCTGGTTCATCAGTCAGCTTGCAAGTATCCTTCTCCGTTACTGGTCCCCTGTTAGCCTGGCAATTCAACTGCTTTACTGTAGCTACCCCGCCAGCTTTACTCATCCTTCTGTCTCTCCTCCTCACTTTCTCTCTCCTCCTCGCTTTCCACTCTCTCTAGCGCGCGCCCTTTCTCTTTCCCTTTCTTTTCCTCTCATTTTCTCTCTTACCCTGCAGGGAGACACTTTGTTTAAACTCCCTTATGTGAGTTCCCGCGTCCGGCGTGGTTTTCGTGGGATTCCTTACACTTTTGTCGCTGGGTTAATGAGAATTTGAGAGAGGTGGCGAGTTGAAGAATGTGGCTGCGGATTTCATACATCTGTGCTCTGGCCGGCAGGTATTCGGCAGGCGTTTGCAAAAAAGCATTCTCGCTTTCGGTGAATCCAGTGTCAGAGGTCTGTCACTCCACACAACAGAAGTCAGTTCTGGGATTGACTCTGGTTCTGGGTGTTACTGAGACCCTGGTCTAGGGATGTGAAAGCCCACGTCGCCGTGTGAAGGTCAGCGAGGTCTACGGAGTGCGCAGCCCAGCGCCAGCCCAGGCGCACGTCATATTCACGTGCCGCCACCTTGTGTTCACAGCTTCTGTGCACAGGTGTGAGCCGAGTGCCACCCTTCAGAAAGGAGGGGCAGGAGGCTGAGAGGGCCAGGGTCCTGCCCAGCACCTCCCCAGAGGGAAGGGGCAAAACGGGGCCTAACCCCAGACCTGACGGTGTCTTAAGCCACACATGTACTTTGGAAGGGCCTGGGTGAGAACTTCTCTGTAGGGGAAATGAGGGGCAGCTGGGAAAACATCTCCTGGACACAGTGGTCACCGCAAGAACCGTTTATTATCCTCAGTGGAGTCATCAGGTTATAAATTCGATGATACAAACTCTCCTCTGAAAATTACTACCAAGTCTCATATATTCAAGATCTCTAAATTCTGCTTTCCCTGAAGAACAGATGACTCAGCCGCTAATCCTCTTCGTTGTAAGAGAGCTGCCTGTCACCCCCCTGCCTTCCCATGACACAACAGTCCTCCTTGACACTGGAGATCTCATGGTGCTCTGTGTCCCAGAGAAGTCAAAGAACATCAGGATATAAGGGCTCCTGTTTTGTAAGGATTCTTATTCAAGCTTACAAAAAATAGAGCAAATAATACTACTTACTGCCCTTATTCAATAGGGCAGGTTCTGAATTTGATGTTCCCAGTCCCAGTGAGTAAATGCCTTGATGCGTGCTGTCTCACTGTCGCCCAGACGGGGCTGAGCACACAATGAAGACACAGGTGCTCTGGCTTTGTAAGTAGCGATCGAAGAACTGCAGGTGCTGTAGGATCGTGACACCTGCACTGTAGCCCCAGGATAAAAGCAGTGATCACAACGTGAGCTAATAGTTCCCAGGCACACAGGGTGTTCTGCGCTCTGGGTAAAGTGCTCCCCATGACAATAGGCTGGTGGAGTCCTGAAAAGGAAAAGCTTCTGGATAAGTCGCCCAGGTTTAAACCTCAGCTCTGTCCCTTGTTTGTCATGCAACCTTTAGCAAGTTTAGCAAGGTCTTGGTACCTCATTTCTTCATCTACTGCATGACCAATGTGATCCTATAATATGTATAATCATATTATTTTATGTATACATACATAATATGTATAATCATATTATTTTCATATCAGAAAAATGAGAGATTACACTCCATTTATGTACAATCTATCAAAGTGTATAAATGCATTCTACTGTCATGTTCAACTAATTAGAACAAAAAAAATTAAAAATTTTTTTTAAAAAGATGGGAACAATAGTTGACCCTACCTCAAAGGGTTAGTAGGAATAAATGTGCTAACAGATATGCTGGAAGCTGTGACTAGCAGATAGCCATTGTCATTATAACCACTCAGTCATCTTATCAAACCCAAGAAGGATGTACCATCACCAAATGGAAACCTGAGTTTCTGAAGGTTAAAAATCTTATTCAGGATCACTCAGGAGATAAGTAGCAGAGCCAGAATTTAGAATTACTCTTGTTAGGTTCTGATGAACATCCTCTCAAGTACATTAAACAAACAAATCAACTTCAGCTCAAAAGATTATCAGCATGAAGACACAGGTGAACGATATCTAAAATCTGGCACAGTTCCTTGAATTTTGGTGAACAACACAGTGCGGATTTCAAGCTGACCTGGCCAGCGTCTATTATAGTCTGATCCATGTTTGTGGCTCTTCCCCTCAGGCCTTCCTTGGAGATCCATGTTCAGAAGATCCAGGGTATTTATGACATCCCCTCACCTGACTCAGCTGGTGCCCATGTTTGGAAATCTGCTAAAGCAGGTGCTCAGAAGAAGGTTGAATCTGTACCCATCCCTGCGATGGAAGATCTCATGGACTGCCCAGTCTAGCTCCCACACGGCGGGAAGCCTTTGTACGGCCAACACCACACGAAGGGTGGCAGCTCTTTCCAAGGAAGTGATTCTGCTTACCAGCAGCTTCCATCCACTGCTCCTCTTGCTGGGAGTGCAAGGAACAGGTCCAGTCCCTCTTTCAGTCGCTCCCTGGTGCTGGGGGACCGTGTGCAACGTGGACAGGGCAGATGCATCCAGAGAGACACACCCGTGGAAGTGGGCATGCACATCTGTCCCCACGGCTTGTGCTACGCAATTCCCTTTCACCCACACCCCTGGGGCAGTGTTCCAAGTCTGTACTCAACTAGCTGTCAATTTGAGTCAAGCGTGACATCATCTCACAGCAGTCCTGTCTCACAGATCCTTTTGTTGATTCTAAAACATCTCCTTTTCCTCCCACTTCTTTCTCCTGATGCCAGGAAGTTTGCAACGTCTGATGACTCCTTTACAGGCAGTCGTAAATTCTGTCTTCCTGGAACCCAAGCAACCCAAGGGAAGTGCACTTCATCATCAGGTCTTGACCCCTCGTCCCTCCAATTTAGACACACGAGTCCAGGTCCCCTGAGAGCAGATGCCAGATGGGATTGAAGAGCAATGATTTTATTAAGGGAAACACCTGGGTGAGAGAAAATGAGGAGGAAACTTGGAAGACCTGGGAGGACCACTAGACCAAGAGGCAAGTCTGACCCTGGGAGGAGGAGGAGGGAAGCAGGGCCGTGGAGGAGCCCTGGACTGCCCCACCTTCTAAGAAAGGCCCCACGAGACCACAGGAGGGTCTTGGACCAAGGTCAACTCTGGATGAATTCTGCGGCTCCCAGGAACAGATCTGCCTACTACCCTTGCTTTGCAGACTCACTGTGACAGCAGTCGAAAAGGAGCCTGGTCTCAGCCGGGGCTGCACCATGGCCCAGGCAGAGTGCCGCTCAGGTGGCTTCCCAAGGTTGGGCTTGGCAGGGCCTATCCCCTGGCTGCCACACTGAGCCATTCAGAAAAGTATCCTTTCCACTCAGGGTGAGGGGAGACAGTCACTGCTGCTTTTGTGTGTGTGTGCATGCGTGCACACGCGCACGCTGGAGATTGAACCCACTACTACTGAGTTTTCGAAACTCAGTCTTGCTAACTTGCTGAAGCTGGCAACTTGTGATCCCCCTGCCTTCTGCTAGGACAACAGACGTGCACCACTGTGCCCAAACCAAAGTTTTTTTAATTTATTTCTGCTCACTGGAATTTGGTAGAAAAATTCCTCATTCTTTCACAAATACTGAGGGACCTGGGGAACTTGAGCCATTTACAGAACCAAGTCCACTGGGAGAAGGAATTGAACCGGCCCCAGGATTCTGACCAGTTTAATGGCATTTGTGTGCAAAGCAGCCCAGAAGAGATGACCTGCAACTCACTGGGGGCCTAAGAATGGAGTGGGGAACCAGGTGGATAATCAGAAGGAGAAACCTGCTTGGAGCTGGTGGTTGAAGCCAGAGAGACTCGGGTTGTGTGAAGAAATGATGTAAAGAAAAGTCATTCTATATTTTTGTTTGGTACTGGGGATCAAACCCAGGGGCATTTAAACAATGAGCCACATCCCCAGATCTTTTCTAGTTTTTTATGTAGAGATGGGGTCTCCATGAGTTAGAGTCTCGCTAAGTTGCTGAGGCTGTCTTAGAACTTGCACTCCTCCTGTCTCAGCCTCCTGAGCCACTGAGATTACAGATGTGTACCACCACACCCAGCAAGAAAAGTAACTCTTACAGGAAGCAAAATAATGGCCTCCTCAAAAAGGTGTCCATCCCAATTCCTGCAACCTGTTAGGCTATGCTGCAAGGAAATTAAGTAGCTACTATGTGATTTTGAGAGAGTCAATAATCCTGAACTGTCTCTGTAGGTCCAAAAGTTCCCAGGGAAGACAGAAGCATCAGAGCCGAGGAAGGATGTAAAGGTGCTGGGCTGCTGGGTTTGAAGGTGGACTCAGGCCCCTGGGCCAATGGGTGAGGTGTATCTGACGCTGGAAAAGGCATAAGTGCATTCTCCTAGAGCCCTGCTGACATTTTGGTTTTTAACCCAGTGAAATTTAGGACTTCCGGAATTGCACAGTTTGTGTTATTTTAAATCACTAAATTTGGTGTAATTTGTGATACAGCAATAGAAACTAACAGTTTGAATGCCAGAATGTTGGAAAATGTCAACTTGTCGACATTAACAGCATCGATTCTTATTTTCCAGAACAATTCTACACAGTTACATGAATCGACTCATTTACTACCCTACAAAGCATTATTACCCCCATTTTACAGATGAGTAAACAGAGATTGAATTTTCCAATAGCTTGCCAAGATCACCCAGCTAATAAGTGCTGACGATGGAATCTGAAACGAGGAAATACAGCTTCCTAGACCATGCCCCCCAAAGAAGAGTACACCTCCTTTTCCTGGATGGAAAGATGGCAAGGAAGGGCACTGAGGTCGGGGAGGGAATGAACGCCATACCAAGGAAGCCACAAGCTGGGGAGGAGAGCAGGAAAGTCAGCAGCGTTGGAAGCTCAGAGTTTAAGGTGCATGTGAAATGGTGGTTAGGAAGCCACGGGCGGCCTTGGGGGACCTTACCGGTGGAAACAAGGTAGCGAGTTAGGAAAGAAGGAGCAGTGCTTCAACAGGGTGATGGTGAGCTCGCACAGCAGGCGCAGGAAGACAGCAGAGCTCACCGGAAAGGCAGCAAGCGGGACCCCTGGGATGTGCCTTATGAATACATCCACACCCCAGTGCTGGAACAGGGTCCCCAGGCACCCGGCTGGACAGATCACCTTCAAGAGCTGAGCTTAGCAGAGAGAGGAGAGAAGAAAGGGACACGATGGGGTGGAGAGCCCAGGAAGCCACACGGGGTGCCTCCAATACCATGTGGGGGACAGAGAGGGAGCCTCACCATTGGACAGGTAAAAGGCAAAATAGAACTTGATGCTTATTCCCTTCCTCAGAATCATTTTAAAATGACTCGCAGCCAGCTCAACGGAAAACAGCCCCATGGAAATGGGGCCTCTCGGGAAAGCTGCCTCCACTGCCATCGCTGGGTATGTGGGCTGATCATGGGAGGTGAGCCCTCCATGCTGGGCTTCCTGGGTGCCCAGTCCCCTCTGTCATGAAATGGAAGAACTGGGGGGTGAGCAGCAGCAGCCACGTTCCATGCAGGATCACTAACCACACGGCACAAAGGGCTCAGGTCACCGGCTGAACGTAGGACAGCCCGCGAGAGCTCCTGACGCAAGGGCTTTGGTAAGGGTTAGCTCTCGTGATGGCCCAGCTGTGAAAGCAACATCTCCTTGACAATTACGGAGTCTTGAACATTGAAAGGCAAGGGCCAGAGGGCTCCTGGGGACAAGGCACCCAAGGAACACATGCGGAGTTGGGGCTCAGCTCTGTCAGGGCACTTTGCTCCAACAAGTCCAGTTTAAGGCTCAGCTGCTTCTTCCCAGAACGCGGAGAACACAACCTGCCTTGCCAGACATCTGGGAGATTAAAGAGCACTCGCTGAGGGGTTCAGCACCAAGCTCCTGCGGAGCGAGTCCTCAGAAAGCACGTCCTCTAGTCTAAAGACGTTATTTGTTGTCCTGAACTCAGTCCCAGGTTTTATTTAGGCACCTCCAATGCACCATCTTGTGTCTGGCAAATGGGAACCCTGCTGGGTAAGTCCTGTTTGCCCCTCCTCCTTACCCCAGTCTATGTTGGGCCCTGCACTGGTCCTTATGGCTCCATCCAGTGCTCTGACCCTCTGGCTTTGACCAGTGGGCTGAACCACTAGAGACGAAGCCAAGGAGGACAATGGATTCAGGTATGTGTTCCACTCTCCCCTGTTGGGTCACCCAGGGCTGCCTGACTTTGGTTTCCAAGTGGTCTGTGTTTTGACACTCAGCAAAACTCTAGAAAAATGCTTTTCTGGTCTCCCCAGTCAGCGCCTCCAGGTGTCTGCTTCACTTTATGACCAGCCTTCTGACCAGAGCCGCCCTTTCTCACAGCACAGAGTCTTGGAGCAGTGCTTCTGTCGTTCAGAGTCCCTGTTATCCTCTCCTCTTTTAGTCCAGAAAACTGCGGAGAAGCCTACGGGACAGACGGCAGGACAGCACGCTGTGTCAAGTGCATCATCCCTGAACAGGAAACCTCTGCTTTTAAAGGATAGGGTGTGCATGAGGGAGGCGTCGGAGAGGGGGAGATGTACTTGAAAATAGTGTATAAAGTATTTGCACGTAAATATGTGAAAACAGATTGCAATTCATTATTCTCCAAGCAGGAGAGCAGGTCAGAAATGGATACCATAGATTAGGGGGGAAAAAATGAAGCTTTCTCTCTCTGATGTGAAGACGACAAGAAACTGTAGTGCCATTGTAACTGTGGTAGTGATGAACAGAATCACGATCGTGGTTATTTACTGGGTGCTAACTGCTCATCATGCGCCGTGTTTTAGGGGCTTTGCGTTCATGGTTCCAGGGAACCCTCACGTGAATCCCATGAGGCAGGCAGGATTATTATCCCTGTCATACAGGGGAGGACACTGAGGGTCAGAAAGACGAGTAACTTGGTCTGGAGTCCACAGCTCTGCAGAACTGAACCTGATGTCAGCCCTGACCGGGGCCACTACCCACACTGTGGCCCACTGCCTGGGGCTCTTGAAGGCTTGGTCATACTTTATAGCTATCAAACTAACAGAAATCGGAAAGCTGAACTGGGCCTAATGTGGTGGCATGGGGCCCTGGGGCATTCTGAGGGCAACCTGGCACCACTGAGGTCAAGATCAGCCTGGCATAGGTTTCTCGTGGGCCTCCTGAGTCTGCTGTACAAGCCAGCGCAAACCCGGTTGCTTCACACGTGCAAAAGTCTGACCTTCAGGTCTGGGGTCAGAAGTCTGACCCGGCTCCCACTGGGCTAATATCCAGTCGGCAGGTCTGGTTTCCTCTGGGGAATGCAGGGGAGACCTGTTTCCGTTCCTTCCCACTTGTAGAGGCTACGTCAAAGCCAGCGTGCTAGATCGGTAGATCACTCCATCACCATCTCTGCTGTCTCTGTCTGTCTCCTATGAAGACCCTGCAATGACACTGGACCAACCCGATTGATCCAGGATGCTCAGCCCAACTCAAGATTCTTAATCTGATCAC
The DNA here is from genome assembly GCF_902686445.1 of Sciurus carolinensis. Taxonomy (NCBI): domain Eukaryota; kingdom Metazoa; phylum Chordata; class Mammalia; order Rodentia; family Sciuridae; genus Sciurus; species Sciurus carolinensis. Next base: position 4,786,303 of record NC_062228.1, read on the forward strand.
ATCTCTAACGTCCCTTTTGACATACGAGGCCACATATTTTTAGAGTTCAGGGATCAGGACATCATTGGGTCATAACTCTGCCTTCTAAATAAAGAAATTCTATTCCCGAGGAACTTCTTGCGCCCACAAGTGCATCACAAAGCACGTTGCCGCGATTATGTGGGGTGGTGAGAGCAAGAGGCCAAGCAGAGGTTCCACGGTGAAGGACCTGGAGCAGGTGTCGTGCAGGGCATTGCTCAGCAATTAGAAGTAAAAACCTAGATGTTTACGCTGGTGTGAATGCACCATTTAAAAAGTGCTTAGGAAAGTTAAAAATAGAATAGGATATGTAACACAGGATCATTTACATCAAATTAAAGAGCTAAATACACATACACAAAATGGCAATATGCATTTTGCATGATTTCTGCACAAGCATGAAGACATATTTGCACAAGCTGTTCAAGGCTGCCTAGAGGACTGTGGAAGGGAACGTGACAGGGTAGAAGAATAAAGGGAATAGGAGCGAGTCTTGTTCAAACACCACCTCCCAGGTGAAGCCATCCTTGCCCTCCGCAGGGCCAGGTGGAGGTGCGGCTGGGAGCTGGGTCTTCAGCAACCGCCTCGGGGTCGCTCGCACTGGCTTGGGCCATTCTGCTCTACTCTCACTTGATGGCAGAGACTGCGGCTTGCTTTCATTTTTATCTTTCAAGTGCAGCACAATGCCTGGCTCACAGTAGGTGCCTAATGTGTGTTTTGCTAAACTGAATGGAGAACGGCTCAGAAACAAGACATCTGGAGTGGGGTGTCTCATAGGAGCTGACACGTAGGAAAACGCCTAAGGACACCCAAATGGGCTTTAAAGCCACGTTCAGAACAGAAGGTCGAGCCATAAAGCCTGCGTCCTGCAGGTGAGCAAAGGACAGGGTGGCAGAGCGAGTGTGTGTTGCCTCCAATCCTCGAGACAAAAGGCCAAGAAAAATAAGCATCAGAATGGAAAAGCGGAACGACAGGAAATAAACCCCAAGTTGGGCAAAGAAATCATAAAACAATTTCTGTAAGGAATTTGGTCAGGAACACTGAAACCAGAGACAGAAAGGTGTCTCCGGATGGTTCGAGAGGTGGCAGCAGACGCTGGGATTCTGTAAAGAGACTGACGCTGTTCTGGGTCAAGACTTCAGAACAGATCATCCAAGTGACGGGTTTGAACACAGAAAGAAAATGAAGTGGTGATCTTTAGAAGGCTGCTAGGGCTCATTAAAACTGAGTTGTGCCTGCGTGGCCTGGCTTCCTCCAGGGGCATCGCGTGGTGAGAGCACAGACCTGGGGTGGATGTTCATATGGCTTCTGCAGAGCTTGGTACGCTTGCTCAGTGGTTTGAAGACACGGCAGATGCTTGCCTTGGCATCAACAGCACCCAAATGGCGTTGACTCATGGAACGGTGCCAGCCTTGATGGATGTTTCTGGGCTACTACGACCTGCAGTTTTAAAAATAGCTGACATGCACTGAATGCTTACCATGTGACAGCACTGTCCTTGGAAAGTCACATGAAGTCGCCCATTTTTCTCCCTGCAACGTGTCTGGGGGGAAGGTGCCGGGCCTCCTCCACTCTTCTATGAGGGGAGTGAGGGGCATGGTGGGGAACGGACTTCCCAGGTCCCAAGGCTGGCTCTAGAGACCAAGTCATCCCATGGTGCTGTTCTACTAAAGAACACGCTACACGCTGAGTAGTGCAACTTTCAGTGTGGAACTTGGAAAACCCAGAGCCTCTGTACAAGTGGAGTGACCGAGAGGAGGTCTCACCAGCTCCCACCCTGTGCTCTGCGTGAACGCGGCACCTGGTCCTCCCAACTCATTCAACACGGCGCTCTCCCTGGTCCTGCCTTGAGTCTAGTCAGGACTCTGGAGCCGGCGCTCTGGGATCCAACCTCACCTCATGCTACCCAACACCTGGGCAGACTGTGTTCAGTTCAAACTCCATCCGCATCTCCACCCAGACCTGCAGAAGTGCCTGTGCGGTAAAAAAGCTCACCGTCAGGTCCTGCAGGCTGGGGTTGGTGCCGGCAAGAGCTGTGGTGGCTCCACACACGGACTGTCCTCTGAGCAGAGCCCTCGCTGCAAACAAGGTTACTGGCTACAGGGAAGCGGTTGCTGGGAGACTGGGATTGGAAGGGCACCTGCCTGTTGGAATAGGATCAGGGCGAGGCAGCACCTGGGCACAGGGCGGTGAAGGGAATTAACTGACTTTTATACCTGTGCTTTTTACAAAGCAGACTGCTCTTTTCAGCACCATGTTATGACTGAGAAGGAGCCGCTGGAACCAGGGCTGACTCCGAGGGGGTGGACTGAATCAGAACGGCATCCAGCCAGCCAGTCAGTCAACACACCCTCCTTGAACACCTGTGAGGATGTCATGGCGGAAGGGACTACGTCCAGGGTCTGGGGCTCAGGCTCTGGTTCGTCCATGTGCTTATTAGATGGTCTTAATCCGTCTGCTCTGCATTTCTTAATTAAAAAAATAAAAGGCGGTGATACCCACCAGGCTGGGCTGTGTGAACATCACGTCCTACTGTCTTGGAGGCGGACTCTGAACCACGGGGTCCGGCGCACACTGCTGTTGAGCAGAAGGAAGCACCTACCCGGCATAGGAACGAGACCATGCAGGAAAGCAGGCAGCTGAAGGGTCGCTGCGATCTCACTGCCAGGATGGGAAGCTGGCACCAAGTCTCCCTGGTGAATCCTGGAAGCCCCTTTAAGAGCTTCAGAGTTCCATGCGGGGGGTGAGGGAGCTGGGGTATTTATTCCCCTGCTCCTGCTGGTCTTCTGTGGAGGGCTGCTCTCAAAGTGTGTCTGCTCTCCAGCAAATGGATTTGGTGACAGGCCTCAAGGTAGTGAGGGGCAGGGGCATGGACTGGGGACCCACAGCGCCTACTCCCGGTTTTGCGAGCTATTCTATGCGAAAGCCTTCTGTTATTCATTTGCACATTCAACAAATATTTAGAATGTCCATAGGAGTGAGTACTGAGACCACAGAGGTAGGAAGCAACAAACTGCTCTCATGATAATTCCTTAAAGACAAAAATAGAGTTCACGCCGAAGAGTGCTATGATAGGGAAATGATGGCAGGTACTTTAAAAATACAGAGCTGGAACCCCATCTGTTTATAGAGGGGGAAGCTCCTCCTGCCTCCCAAACAGGTCAGGTTTACGCTGAGACCTCAAGGACACAGGAATTACTTGGGGACAGTGGATTTCCTGAGGAAGGTAGCTCAGGCCACAAGAGCCCTTGGGGTAGGAGAGACCTGGAGCCAGCAGACTGTGGACCGAGACAAATCCAGACGCTTGCCTGTTTCTGTAAATAAGCTTCTACTGAAACACAGGCACACCTCTCCTTGTGCGGAACGTTGGTGAGGGCTTTGTCCGTACAGTGGCAGAGGTGAATGGTTCAAGAGACAGTTGCCCACAGAGCCTGCCTGGCCCTTAAAGAAGGCCGCTGACCTCTGCTTTACACAGAAACCTGGGTCTCACTTCTAGTGCATTTGAAAGAGATAAATTGTCCATCATCACTTCCGGGCAGATATATGTAAGAGCCCACTTGTGAGAAGCTCAGAGCCTATTGAGGGGAACAGAGTGTCAAAAATAATTATAAGACCATATGCCTGAAGCTATAATGAAAGTCCACACCAAGGGCTTTTAGTGCTGCCAGAAGAAAAGAATTAGTTCTGCCTGGGAGGGAGGGGCTTCCCAGGAGGAGGGTGGACCTGGGAGGCTGAATCCATATTTTCAAGAAGTGAAGCAGACTGGAGGGTTGAAAAGAAGAGAGAAATGAAGAATAAAGCGTGTCAGGGAAGATCCCAGGTTCCGTCGCTTGGTCCTCTGAGCAGCTGGCTGGCCATGAGTGTGCCCTCCCTCACCTCTACCACTGGCTTAAAAATCTGTTCCCAGAATTAGTTGGCAAGAACAGGCAGTCACTGGATGACTGAGTCTGAACCCTGCCCGGAAAAGAAATTCTTTAGATAAAGGATCCTGGAGAGGGAGGTAGAAGGGGGCACACTTTAAGAAGCAATAAAAACTGAGGTGTTAGGATACTTGGGTATAAAAACTACACGTCAGAATGCCCGCTGGCAAATCCTGCACAACTGGAGTATAGGAATAAATGATGGTAGTAACAGATTCTGACTCCACAGAATAGAACTAGAATTCATGACCATACTGATTTAACTTTAAAATATAAAAATGAATTAATACATGAGGGAGAAGGGAAAGAAGACAACTAAAACATGTAGACAGAATCCTGTAATTAGAAAAATCACTATTTGGCAACCACAAGAGTAAAAAGTATTTGGACAAAATTATCAATGAAGGCTAGAACCAGCAGGAGAAAACAGGAGAAGTGAGGACAGGGTGCTGCCTGGAAATGTCCTTCTGAGATACTTATTGTTACAAATGGAAAAATAGAATTTTATATGGATTTAAAAATATTGCGGAGGAAACCGGCCAATACCACACTAAGAACCAAGTTAAGGCCACCAGTAAGGACGCAGAGAAACACTTATCAGAGACTGAGGACACAGGGTGGCAGTGTGGAGATCCGGCCACAAACATGTCACCTGGAACCACATCACAGGGCATCTATGAAGGCTGGCCTGTTCTCCAGCAATGTCAAAATCCTGAGGGACACAGTGAGGCCAAGGGACCGTTCCATGCTCAGTGAGGCTACAAAGACACCAGATTTAAACACGCTTTCGGTCCTGGATTGGTTCCTGGGCCAGGATGATAGTTTTTTCTTTTGCTATAAAGAACACAAATGCAATAATTGATTGAATTTGAATAAATTTTTTTAGAGTAGATAATACTTCCTCAACAGTGTTGATTTCCTGATTTGATCATTGTCCTGTGGTCCTATGAGAGAGAAAGAGATGCTTGTTTTTAGGAAACACCACACTGAAGATGAGGGGACAGAGGGCTGCTCTGCGATCCATCTTCAGTGGTTACGGGGAGAGAGGGGTAACTAAGCAATGGGACTCAGAGTTCACAATTGGGGAAGTCAGATGGAGGGTCTGAAGGAATTCGCCGTATTCCATTTGCAATTTTCCTGTAGCTCTGAATTCACTTCAAAATCAAAATAAGCCAAACCCCCAAAAAACCAAAGGCTGCTGTTTTCTCTGATGTGCAGAAGATAATCCACAATAAGGGGTGGGGACTGGGGAACAATAGAGTTACTTTATATTAGGTGGAGGGGAGTGAAGGGAGGGGAGGGGGTCTGGGGGTAGGAACGGTACTAGAGTGAAACAGACGTTATTATCTCATGTGCATGTATGACGCATGACCCATGTGATCCTGCAACATGTACAATGTACAAGAAAAATGAGAGATGACACTCCATTTATGTATGACCTCTCAGAATGTATAAATGCATTCTACTGTCATGTACTACTAATTAGAACAAAATAAATTTTTTAAAACAGTTAAAAATAAATACTCAGTGTGTTATAGAAGACAGAATTATAAGACAAAGCCTCCAGAACAAACCAATCTGGTTGGAGATGTTTGAGCCCAGACTGGTTTGCTATATGGCCCTAAGAAAGTTATTTAGCCTCTCTGAGCCTTGATTTTCTCGTTCATAAAATAGAAGGCAGGGCACCTTCTTCTCAGGCTGATGTGGCCAAGGCAGTACTAAGTTAAACACTTCACGCAGCACGGGAGGCTCCTGGGTCTGTCCCAGAACTCAGGGTTGGCTAAGACCTCCATCGGCTTGTGGACTGGTGGACTCGGTTCTTTCCACTCCCTTCAAATGTCAGGCTTTACTTGTGTCACTACTGAGGGCCAGGGAAGTAGGTTCCAACTTTTTCTTTAAAATAATATTTCATAGGAAACTTAATAAATAGTAGTTTAACCAAACTAAAGCCTGGACCCTCTGTCTGTTCTCCTCCAGCTCAGAAGAGCATTCTCTTTGCTGACCCAGTTTCCGGGCCTCTGGGGGATCACGTGGGGAGGGAAGGAGGCACCAACAGGAGGGCACTGGGAAGGAACAGAGCGTGCCCAGGGCCTACGTTGGGAGCTACTGCCAGGGAGGAGGCGGAGGGGCCCTTGCCACTCTCCAGGGCGGCTGCTTGCGTTACGTGGACTGAACAAGGTGACCCCACACCACCTGCTGCTGCCACCCACTGTCCCTTCTTTGCTCCCAGCAAGGCACCCTTCTTGGAAGACAGTGAGGAAGACCGACCTCCCTCCAGCCACCCAACCCCCGTTCTCCAGGAACGCACTGAAAGTTGGTGCCACCAGGTCCTAATCAGGACAAAGAAAAAGAAAAAAAATCCAGTAGCAGTCGGTGGGCAGAAACGGACTGGGTCAAAGTCGGGAGGGAAACGCCTCACTGCTGGATGAACTCCCGGTCACGTGGCACCTTTAAAAATGCACAAGTGTTAAATTGCACTGGCTACTCCTGACCGCCATTAACCCCCAGGGCTTTACACCCAGTTCTTGCTCTCTGCAGGGAGAAGTGCCGTGAGCAGCTCTCTCTCAGCCAAAGGGGGAGAGCGGGGTTGATAGAAGTCGCTCACTTAAATCCACGCGGTGGGTGGAGGAAAGCTGCAGCCTTCTCCATTCAGAAAGCCCATGTGATCTCAGCCTACGCGGCAATTACCGTCCCTCTCCCTCTGCCCTTCTCCCTGGAGGTTCCGGATAAGGCACTCTGCTTCCTACAAGAGCTACCTGCTGTCACCGAGCCCCCGTCCTTATCACCAGGGTGCATGGTGGTGCTTTGAGATGCAGTCTACTTGATATTTTCCTTTTCAGTCTAGGAAGTCCTTTGGGATCATTTAAGATAAAGCCATTTCATAAATGTAGCTGTATTACAGACTAAAATACTTTGCAGGGGACTTCAAGAAAATTACATTAGCTTATGTCTCCTTAACGGAGCACCAGCGTCCAGGTGGTTTCGTCCACAGAGCGGGCCACTGTGGGTTATTGGACCTTAGTGAGGTCTGTTCCTTTTTCTCTGGGCCTTTGCTTCCTCTCATGTTTGAGGATTATACTGGACAAATTCAGAGGCAAAACGTTGCAGATACAAAGTGACTCAGGAGCTCCAAAGGCGGGCAGCTCACTGGTGCTGGTTGTTCCTGTGTGGACAGACATGTCAAATGGCCCCAGCCAGCTGTGAGCACAGGCCAGTGCCTCTGTTTCCCAGCATGGCTTTCCAGCGGGCTTGCTATTGGTCCTACAGGAACGCAGCGCCCAGGGCTTCAGGAGTCGGCAGGAAAACGGTTCGTGGGGGCTTCCCACCTCCAGGGAAACGGGCATCTCACGCATGTCAAAAAGCGCATGGAGCACTTAGCCAACCACCTGTATGCTAGGGGCTGTTCTAGGCGCTAAGGAGTCAGTGAGCCACCGTAAGCCCCACATGAGCTCTGTACTCAAAGAGCGCCCAGCTAACGGAGAAATCAGGTTTAAACAGACCGGCGGGCATACAACCTATTACAGTCCTCCCGTGGGATCCTCAGCAGATATGTTCTAGGACCCCCCTTGGACCAAAGTCTGCCAATGACAAGGTCCCTGATATGACAGGCTGTGGCTTTTGTGTGGTTTACCCATCCACTCCTGCATACTTGAAGCCCTCCTGGGATTATTTACAACCCCTCATACAACGCAAATGTTGCGTAAACAGCTCCTATACTGCATCGTGTATGGAGTGGAGACAAGTCAGTACCTGTTGAGTACAGATGAACTTTTTTCACAGATTTTGATCTGCAGATGTGGAGTCCATGGATGTGGAGGGCTGGCTGCACACAGTCACAGTTGTGATTAGAGATGAAAGTAAGAGGGAAGGAACTCGCCTAAAATGTAGGGGCTCACGAGGACTCAGTTCATCCGGAAGTCAGAGAGTTTGTGGAGGAGGGAAACCGCGGGTGTTGCGGGTACAGGGACTGTGTGGAGGTGTTGAGAAGTTTCTCAGAGCATGGGCATCGCTTGGAAAGCTGGGAAGGAACAGAGGTGTGGTGCACCCCAGGGCGCAGAGCTGAGCTCTGGGCCTGGAAGGTGGCTGGAGACTGCATGGAGATCCTTGTAGCGTAGCGCCCCCTTCTGGGAGGGGGGTTCCTACACCCAGAATGCCTGAAACTTCAGACAGTACCAGCCACATACACTAGGTTTGTTCCCACACGTACATGCCTATGATAAAATGTATAGTGAGGTATAGGTACAGATTAGCAAGAACACTAATAAAATAGGACAAATATTATACTATAAAAATGTTAAGTAAAAGTGATTGCTCTTCCTCTCAAGATATCTTCTTATACCATACGTGACCTTCTTCTGATGGTGACGTGATTAGTACAACGTCTACATAATGAGTTAAAGTGAGGTGAACCGAGCGGGCACTGTGTCGCAGGCTTAGGCTACGGGGTAAGGGTTACTTGAACATAAGTGCTGCAATGTTGCGATGGTTGGCCTGATAACCAATACAGCTGCAAAGTAACTAGTGGGCAGGTAGCATATACAGTGTGGATACACTAAACAAAGGGATGGGCCACCTCCCAGGCGAAATTAAGTGGGATAATGGAAGATGTCATTGATTTACTCAGAATGGCTTGTGATTTAAGACTAATAAATTATTTCTGCAATTTCCATTTAATAAGGCAGCACCATGGAGAACTGAAACCTCAGAAAGCACAGCTGCAGATAAGGGTAGACTCCTGGAGGGACTTTATTCTTGTGATCAGGCAAACAATTGAAAGATTCCAAGTAGTGGGAGTCAGGGTTGGGAGGGGTCTGAGTGGCAGGCTCAGCCCTGCACTTCTTCAAACCCCTACAAATGGCAGGGTGGAGCCGGGCAGGGGCATGACAGCTTGGTCACTCACAGCTGATTGGGAAGCCGAGCTCACCTCTGGCCTGGCTCCGTGTTGGGGAGATGGAAGGTGAGGGGGTCAGCTCAGCTACACTGGGTCCTCTTATGCCTTGCTGACGATAAATCAAGGGACGTGCGAAGGCAGAGGCACAGCAAGAGTCACTATAGAGCAAGAGGAAGGGGCATCTGCTCTGGGCCTGAGTGGCAGCTCCCTGGAGTCATTGCCGAGGCAGAGTCCAATATGGAACACTCCACCAACACAGCAGCCATCCGTATTTTGAATTACCGTGTCTGCCCCTCCATATCACAACACAAAAGAGGAACACGCGTACTAAAAATGATTTGTATTGAGTTCTTCCTATAATTAAAACCACAATGGACTTGTTTGCATTAACAATAGGTACTAAAAAAAAAAAAAAAAAGGAAAAAGAAAACACATTAGAAGCTTGCCACAGACGAGCACAAGCTGAAGCCCTCTCTGTGAGGTGCGGAAGAAGTTCCCTGGGACTGAGCACCGACGTTGGTCTCCGCCACTCCGTGCTTCTGAGTGGCACGTGGCTGTGGCTGCTCTACTCACTCTGTAGGAATGGAGGTGGGCACGCCCCTCTTCACGGTGCCCGGGAGGTGGGAAGCATGTGCTCCGGAGACCGAGGCTGACTTCTTGGCTGTGGTGGTGCCAGGCTTTCCACGGGCACATATCTGAGTACAAACCTTTTTGTTCATTCAGCCTCCTGCTTCCCACGCTCCCCTGGCTCCAGATTCCTATTTCTAAGTGCCCACTAGAGTTTGCACCTGGAAACCTGGCAGGCACATGGAATTAAACATGGCACTCGCCTCGCCAGATCGGCTCCTGCCCAGTGCCCTCCCTGCTCCAGACAGAGGCCCACCGCCCATGGCCTGCTCGAACCCGAAGCACGAACCTCTTCCTCAAATGCTCTCCTTCTCCCAATCGCTACTAGCAATTAATTCTACAGCAACTGTCAATCATGTCTTCGACATGCGCCTCTGATCCACTGCCGCCACCTCCACGGCCAGCACGAGGACGCCTTCACTCACCATCACCTGGACCACTGCAAATGCTCCCCCGACCTCCTGCTTCTCCATTTGCCCTCCCCGAAGGCATTCTTGACCCTGCCAGACACTGCTTTTTAAAATATAAATAGGATCATATCACCTCGTGGTTCAAAACTCTCCAACAGAATACAAAATGGTACAGCCACCGTGGAAAGCATTTTAGCAAATTTTTAAATAAAATAAAATACACAATGACTATATAACCTAGCCATTGCACTATGGGGCTTTCATCTTAGAGAACAGACACTACTATGCAAAGACATACCTGGACACAGAACTTCAGATGTGCCTTCTTCATAATTTCTAAGAATGGAAACAACTCAGATGCCCTTCAAAAACATGAATGGCTAAACACGCTGCAGTCCACCATGCTGTGGAGTACCACTCAGCAAGATAAAGGGATCGCTACACTTACAGCACAGTAGGAACTGGCAGGTAGAACTGAGTTCGGTGCCCAGCTGACCTTAAAGTAGGGAGAACAACTGGCTTGTCCCCGGGAGCCTGAGGGAACCAACAGAGGCCTTGGAAGTGCAGCAGAAAATAGAAGACAGAGTCCACAGGAGATGTGAGTAGGGAAAAATGGCCATAGAGGTGTACTTTGGTGGCTCTGAAGGTGAAGGAAGGAGCTGTGACTCTCCGGAAGCTGAGCAGAAGGACATGAAATGTCCTCAGAGACTCCAGAAAGGAAGGCCTCCTCACAGACGCCAGGGGTTGATTGAAGCCCCAGTTTGTGCTGAACGGTCACAGCAGCACTAAGGAGCTAAGTCACACAGGAGCCGAAACAGCACCCCACAAGGGCCGCACCGGCTTGAATGAAATGAGCGTCCTTTAGTTATGCTGCCATTGGGAATGCGTTCTTGTCCCTGTCACCTTGTTAACAAACAGGAGCTTGAGATGTAGGAAGGAGGCGGGAGGGAAACATAGATCTCAAAGTGGAGGTTTCCAAAGAATAGGGGGATTCTCTCACTTTGTGTGGGTATTGCTGAAAGATAGTTATTTATATCTGAGAGGGAAAAGCCAGGTACTGTACCGTCATCAGATCACGAACACAGCTGGGGGCGTCTTGTCCTGCACCAGGGCACTGCCCAGTGCAGACTGCCGCAGACCAGGGAAGCCTCAGTGTGGTTTAACGGGCTCTCAGCCTCCTGTCACTTCTGGGAGATGCCCGCAGCGGACACTCAGAGCGGTGCGTTCAATCCACGCGTATTCAGCCCGCAGGCCGGACACTCAGAGTGGTGTTTACCTGTCCAGATAAGTCACCTGAAACCTCCAGGCTGGGCATGCACTGCTTTGGTGGCCTGAGTTAAATCTTTCTCCTCCTGTTTTATCACTGCTGGTCTCTAAAGAAGGATGACCAATGACCTGTGGCTTGTGGCTTAAGTGGAGTTTCAGGGTTACACTTCTCTACAGAACTGCAGGCCTAACCGTCAAGTGCCCGCTGGGCGTCTCCACGTACCTTGACCAGGTAACTTCCGTAGATGTCTTCCGCCCACACCAGCTCCCTGCGTTTCCTGTCTCGGTGAACCATTTACAAATCATCCATTTTCTCATAATAAATGGGCTATCTTTCTCTCTCTTTTACTTCTACCTCCCAAGTTTCTCTTCTCACATCTCGCCTCTGGCTCTAGGCCTCTGCTGAAACTCAGGCTGGAGTGGGGAGGTAGACAACTCTCGTTCACTGAGCAGGAACCACGCGCAGCAGAGGCCGTTTTGAGCAGGTGTGCGTGAATCATCTCGGCTACTCCTCCCAGCATGTGACGAGGTGGCCTTTCGTGTTCTTCTCACTTTGAGAAGCGGGGATGGTGCTGAGAGAGGTCAGGCATCTCTTCTGAGGCCAGACAGCAGAGAAGAGGTGGAGCCAGGATTCCAGCCCTGGCCTTCCTCCCTCCGGTGTCTGGGCTCCCAGTTACAAAGGCGTAGTCCTTCAGTCACCTTTCTGTCTCTCAGAGAGTGTGAGGTAGATGATGACAGGCTACTTTGCCCCACTTTGTGAAGAGACGGGCATGGGCCACGGTCTGTGTGCCCACTCCTCAGCCACATGTCTCCAGAGGCGATAATAACTGGGAACAGTGGGAAATAGTAGTAACAAATACCAGCTGCCGTTTGCTGGGTGCGCATCACTGACTGAGCATCTCCTGGGCAGTCCTGGCATTAGACCACGTACTGCGTTAACGTCTCTGTGAGGAAACGAAGCTCAGAAGAGTTAACGTGTGAATGTCACTGCATCCATAAGTGAGGCATCCAGGTCCTGCTGGCCTGAAGCGGACGTTCTCAATCGTGCTGGGACACCACCACGCACGTGTGCTCGGCCCAGGACCGCAGGGGCCAACACAAGTTACCGGGAAACACCTCGCCTCCTGAGCTCAGCTTCAATGACGGTCAGGCGGGCATGCAACTGCCCACCTCCTGGTGACTCTCACAGAGCCGGAAGTTCCAACATCTGACACTGTTGGTCTGGAAATTGGTTCAGTTGGCAAAAACGATGTGACTCCAGTGCTCTTGACTCTGCCAAGATTGCACATGACTGGAAGGAAAACTCGCTAATTTCTCCAGATCCATTTACATAAAATACCTACTAGAAATTGCTATTTGCCCCCCAACGAAAGATAAACGTTCCCTAATTCTCCTAGCAGGAAGACATGGTCATGTGCTGGCTTGCCCGTAGGAGACATGAGCAGAAGCCGTGGACGCGGATGCAGCTTCCCAATTATTTGTTTCCGGGGAAGCACCACGCCACTGCTTGCTGCCCACCCGTGGGGGTGAGTCCTCTAGGACCACCAGAGCAGAAGCAGCAACCTGTGGTGCCCAGATGGATCTGCTCTCTCCTGTCTCCACACAGATGCTAAGTGACATAGAGGGACCACAGCAGCCAGCACTGCTTTGCCTGGACCATCGCTTAGAAGAGAAATACACATCCATCTCATCGAAGCTGCGGCCATTGGGGATCTTTTCTGTGGCGTCTGAATCTGTGTCCTCACTCACACGAGGAGAGAATGGAAATCCACTGTCCGCTCGGTGTTTAAAATGTGCTTTTCGAATCAGATCTGAGGCAGAAGTCTCCCATGTGAGGGAACCTGCAGCCCTTTGGGTCAAGATTGCAGAGTGAAGACTCTAGATCTGGGGAGAAGAGTGTGCTGTTCAAAGATGACGCTGGGGTGTAGGTGACGCCAGGAACAGAGAGCAGCACACGTGTCTTGGAGAGAAGTAGAAGGCTTGGTCACTGGACTGGAGGCCTGACGGGTGGAGGGGAAGCTGGAGGAAGGACCGAGCCTGTGTCTTGGCAACGGCGCAGTGAGGAGCACCCCTGATTCGCTGAAACAGGACACATGCACTGGGGAGAAGAGACCCAGGCCTGTCACCAGGGCGGGTGTTGGTGGGAAGAGAGTGACTTCATCTTTGCACTTGTGAAGTCTGAGGTGCAGGTGGGATATCACAACTATGTCCAGTTGGCAGAATTTAAAAATCATAAATCATTGCTAAATGACACTGACGGCATTGACTCCCGCTTACTTCCTTGCAGAGCCTGCTTTAGTGTTCCTGCAGCCACGGGAAGCATCATGAGTCTTCTTTTCCCATATGAAATCATACTCAGAATTTGGGAGGAGCAGGACAGAATCCCATCCATCTCTAGCATCCTCAGCGGCAGCCGCAGGGTTTTTTTGATTAAGCTGGCGGGAGCCGTACCCCAAGGCATGCCATCTATTTACACCGCGAGCTCCTCACGGGGAGAGGTTTTTCCATGTCCTTCTTGTGGGCTCACCGTTAGCCGGACAACAGTGGCCTTGTCCACACTGCTGTTTTGAGCGGGGCTCCCCTTAGCTTCAGAGTGAATTACAGGCTGCAGCAGCGCTTGCTCTGAAGAGGATCCTGCAACAACCCAACAGTGCAGCTTCTGGAGCAACTCCTGTCCAGGTTTCTTTTCTCCAACTGCTCATAGCTGTTTTGGTCCTCCCCTGTATCCACAGCCCCCAACACCGTGTCTGATTCACAGTAGGCACAGAACAAAAACAAAAACGAATGCATGTTTAATAAACTGCCACCTGTCTACGCTTTAAATTCTAGCTATTTAGAAACCACAGGCCAAAAATACTCTTAGATGAAACCATGCATCACTACACCCAGTAGGGTTAGGCAGAGAGCATGTAATCATAAAGTAAATGGGTAACGATGAAGCTCAGCTATCAATCATTTATAAGTAAATGCAAGACGACGTACAGGCGCCGAGAGCCAGGATCAACTTGAGTCGACCCTGGTAAGGCCCTGATGGCGACCTTCCTGAATGCTTTCAGAACCTTAGAAATCCATGTTTCCAAGTGCACGCTAGTGATTTTTCTCCTTTGCCAAACAGTGTGAGGCAGGCAGCTTGCTTAATTGAACAGCAGCAGATTAAAGCCATCAATAAACTCCCAGACTGCTTTAGAAAGAAACCTGGCAGTACCTCCAAAGCTTGAAAATAGAGCTACCATGTAACCTAGCAATTCTGCTCCCAGGTAGACACCAAAGAGAAGTGAAAGCAGATGTCAGCACAAAGGCTCCCGGACAAATTTTGTATCAATGTTATTCATAATGACCAGGAAATGTCAACAACTTAAATGTCCATCAACTAATGAATGGAGAAACAAATATGTTATATCCATGGAATGTTATTTGGCAATAAAAAGGAATAAGGTTGCACCAGATATGACCCTTTAAAACATTATACTAAGTGACAGAAGAAGGCAGACCCAAAATATCACTTGTTGTCTGATTCTGTTGATATGAAATGTCTACAAAAGGCAAATGTAGGGAGACTAAAAGACCTTTGTTTGGTTCTTGTTTTAGTTGCAGGGGTTAGGGATGAGCTGGGGAAAATGGGGATCACTACTAATGCATAGGGTTTCTTTAGGGTGATGAAAATATTCTGAAATCCATCGCAGTAATGGCTGTGCAACTCTGTGTGCTGCCAACCACACTCAGCACACATTGCTCTAAATGAGCAAATGGTAAGCTATGTGAATTGCATCTCAATAAAGCTCATGCAAAAAAATGACTGGAAAGGTCTCAGGTCTAATTCCTAGATCCTTGATCCATTTTGAGTTGAGTTTTGCACAGGGTGAGAGGTAGGGGTTTAATTTCATTTTACTGCATATGGATTTCCAGTTTGGCCAGCACCATTTGTTGAAGAAGCTATCTTTTCTCCATTGTATGTTTTTGGCTCCTTTGTCTAGTATGAGGTAACTGTACTTATGTGGGTTTGTCTCTGTGTCTTCTATTCTGTACCTTGGTCTGCCTGTCTATTTTGGTACCAATACCAGGCCATTTTTGTTACTATTGCTCTGTAGTAGAGTTTAAGGTTGGTATTGTGATACCTCCTGCTTCACTCTTCCTACCCAGGATTGCCTTGGCTATTCTGGGTCTTTGTTCTTCCAGATGAATTTCATGATTGCTTTCTCTATTTCTATGAGGAATGTCATTGAGATTTTAATTGGAATTGCGTTAAATCTATCACACTGTTAGTAATATGGCCATTTTGATAATATTAATTCTGCCTATCCAAGAACACGGGAGATCTTTCCATCTTCTAAGGTCTTCTTCAATTTCTTTCTTTAGTGTTCTGTAGTTTTCATTGTAGATGTCTTTCACCTCTTTGGTTAGATTGATTCCCAAGTATTTTATTTTGTTTTGAGGCTATTGTGAACGAAGTTGTTTTCCTAATTTCTCTTTCAGATGATTCATCGCTTATGAATAGAAATTCTTTAGATTTATGAGTGTTGATTTTGTGTCCTGCTATTTTGCTCAATTCATTTATTAGGTCTAGAAACTTCACAAAACAGAAGAAAAAGTAGGCCCAAATCTTCATCATGTAGGTTTAGGACCAGATTTCCTTAACAAGACCCCCAGAGCACAAGAAATAAAAGCAAGAATCGGTAAAAGGGATGGATTCAAACTAAAAAGCTCTTTCTCAGCAAAAAGGAAAGAATAATGTGAAAAGAGAGCCTACAGAGTGGGAGAAAATCTTTGCCACATGCACTTCAGAGAGGGCACTAATCTCCAAAATTTTTAAAGAAGTTAAAAAACCTTACACCAAAAATACAAAGAACCTAATGAATAAATGGGTTAAGGAACTGAGCAGACACTTCACAGAAGATATATAGGTGATCAACAAATATATGAAAAAGTGCTCATCATCTCTAGTAATTAGAGAAATGCAAATTAAAGCCCCCTAAGATTTTATCTAACTCCAATTAGAATGGCGATTATCAAGAACACAAGCAATAATAAGTGTTGACTTAGACGTGGAGAAAAAGGCACACTCATACATTGCTGGTGGAATTGCAAATTGGTGCAGCCACTCTGGAAAGCAGTATGGAGATTCCTCAGAAAACTTGGAATGGAACCACCATTTGGTCCAACTGTGCCACTCCTCGGTTTATACCCAAAGCACTTAAAATTAGCATACGACAGTGATGCAGCCAATGTTCATAGCTGCTCAATTCACAATAGCTAGATTGTGGAACCAACCTAGATGCCCTTCAATTGACGAATGGATAAAGGAACTGGGTGTGTATATACACACACACACACACACACACACACACACACACAATGGAATATTACTCAGCCATAAAAAAGAATAAAATTATGGCATTTGCTGGTAAATGGATGAAGTTGGAGAATATCATACTAAAGTGAAATAAACCAAGCCCCCCAAACCAAAGGCATAATGTTTTCTCTGATAAGTGGATGATGATACTTAATTGGAGATGGGGTGGCGGGCAGGGGCAGGAGAAGAATGGAGGTACTTTGGCTGGTGTAGAGGAAAATGGGACGAGAGGGGAAAGAAAGATAGTGAACTGAGACAGACATTATTACCCTATGTGCATGTATGATTATATGAATGGTGTGAATCTACATTGTGCACAACCATAGAAATGAAAAGTTGTACCCCATTTGTGTACCATGAATCAAAATGCAGTCTGCAAAAATAAAAATTAAAAAAAAAATGACTGGAAAAATGAGAACGTGCTCTTCGGGTTGCTGAGCGAGGGCAGCCCTCGGCCACAGGCGATGGTAAAACTCCCCAAAGCGCGTATCACCAGTGTTCTGGGACTTCCCGTGAATCATTTGGCCAGGACGGCGTGGCTTCCTCACCTGTGGGACAGCGGAGCAGCAGATGTCCTTGTCGCTTGCCTTATCTTCCCACAAGGTCAGAGCCTTCTCCCTGCTCCCTGTGACTTGCCGCCTGAGGACACTCCCTGGCCACAGACCCTGCCCAAACGTCGCCCCTCATATGCAGAACAAATCAGAAGCTCTGGGGTGGTGACAGCCCAGGAGACACCTCCCAAGCCATGACACGGGGGACCAGGGGGACAGACACCCACCTTCCGCATGGAGGAGGTCTTGCGGTTCAGAGGCCTGCTCCATGCTGCCCTGGTCATGCAAGGGGATGGGGGCTCAGCTGTCCCAGGCAGCAGGCTGCGGCCAGAGCCTCTGCCTTGGCTTCCCTCCCTTCTCGTGCGGAACGCCCCATGCCCACCAGGGACCCCTGGCATCACCGGCCACACAGCTCTGCGCACAAACCCTTCAAGTCAAGGCTGCTTCAAGAGAGACTGACTGGGGCAAGGGAATCCGGCCCTCCTGGGGCTATGGGAACGTGACATAAGATTTCGCACGAGAGCATCTCAGTACCACACCTCCACGCAATGGCGGTTGGCTGCAGTACTATTATTGTTACTGTTGTTATTACTGAAAACAAGTAATGGGCTGAATTTTTCATAAGAGCTTGGCCCCTCTGGCAGCCAGGCTTGGCCACCGCAGCATTGTGCTTACTGTCCCACCGCTGAGCATCCAGTTAATTACTTTCCTCCAATTGACTCTGGGTTTTCAAAGACTTTATCTAGCAAACTGCACAGATTAAGTAATAATTCATTTGCTCTCTCATGTTTTATTAATCAAAGACACTTATAACTGCCAATCCGAGCTTCTGATCAGAATAAAATTACTAAGGTCACCACACGGAGTTAATATCATTCCAGTCAAAAGCAAAGAATCTTGATGTTTTTGTTTGTCTCTGAAGGTTTATCCCTCACAGAAGTATTATTATTAGATTTTTCTGAAACATTCTAAATGGCTTACAGATCTCCATTGCTGGGGCATGGTCTCCTAAGACCCAGGAACACCATGTTGGCAACGGATGATCTAATAAACCAAAATTCATTAAGAAATATTCTTGTTTGGGTTATAAAAATTGGAGCAATAAAATTTTATTATCTTATTGGGCAATAACCTTTCCTTACATTATGAGAAAATGAAGGATAAATGGATATTTAGTAATATATATTTTTTTATCTTGACCTTTTTACAATGAAACAGCCTCAAATCTAAGAATGACTGGATTTCACTAAGATGCTGAGCCAGTTCAGGTTTCCCCCTACAATATTTAGAGATCATAGTCTATGACAGAAAAGTAATAGAAGAAAGGGAAAAAGGAATGAGCACCGAAGGGACATTCAGCACCCCTTCACCAAAGCCAACGGCACTGGCGGGCACGTGTGCCCATGCATTTGTTGGGTCCCCTAAATTCACTCCCTTCTCGGCCCCACTCTGTCCTTGGGCACGGTACCTGCAGCCTCATCTTCTGGCTTCCAGCTGGGTTCAGTAAATGAGGTGCACCAGCTGGAGGTCAGGGACAGGAGCAGCCAGACGGGCGACCACTACCTCTTCACACAGCTCTCGCTGACCCTGGTTGTGTCATGCTAGCCACATGGGCCAGCAGCAGTAGTGATGTCCACCACCTCCGGGCCCAGGACGCTGAACGTCCCTGTAATCTCCCTGCACCCTGCCTGCACCTTGGTCCACAGTGGTTTTGTGATCCGCTCTTCACATTATCAGCTGGCTTAATGGTGCCTTCTATCTCTGTCAGGTCCCTGACTTACACACATAGAGCACCTAACCTGAGATAAGAGGGCAAGAGACCCAGGTTGGCATGGTCCACTTAGGTTGGCATCCTGTGCACAGGGAAGGCAGAGGCTGAGGGACAACAGATCTGCAGGGTCCTATGGGCTCTATCTGGCCCACGAGGATTTCTGATATATAAGATGGATAGACGACATAAAGTTTGCAGAGTTAGCACAAAAATTAAATAATAGGAGCCACAGAAAATACCTAGCACACTGCCAAGCACATAATAAATAATTGATAGACAGTAACTGCTATTCTGGGGTCTGCAGAAAAACCCGCTTCCTTCCCTGCCTTGCTAATAAGGACAAGCACACTTCCCACATGGCTGGGACCTGGAATACACTGGAGCTGGGATGGCTTCCTGCGTGTATACCAGCAGCACTCTGAGAGTGTACTGTGTTCCAGGGACAAGGCTCCAGGCTTTCCAAGTGTGACCTCACTGAACACCAGGGTACCACGAAGGCAGGGATTTAAAACTAGCCCTTCACCGAGGAGAAAGCCGAGGCTGGCCAGAGGGAGGGGATGGCCCAAGCTCACTTGGTACAAATGGTACTGGAATCCAGGCCCACGTCCCTCACAGGCAGCCTCCAGGCTCCCTGTTTACAAGGGGCTGATGCTTCAAAGAAAATACCAAGCAACTGGAGGGGCTGTGTGAGCAAGGAAAAACGTCTTTGCATTTATCATTGTCAAAAATGTTTTTGAAATTTTGATCTCCAAATGTAATTGTACATTTAATTCCACCCCGGCCCAATGCATTGTTCCAGTGAAGCATATACAAAGTGACACGTGCTGAGGTGGTGACCCTGTTGGGAAGGGATCTTATAAAACTTGCATTATGGAAAAATGACAGACAGGTAGATGCAGCGGCCATTGGCCTTGTCCCTTGGTGGCACCCCTATGGCTTCTTGGAAGGAAACAACTTAGAAATACCCACTGAGCCTGCCAGGTCCCCCAGGCATGCGAGGATCCCTGTCCCCTGTGTTCTTGAGCACTCACCAAACGCCCTGCGGGTGAGGTGGTCACAGACCCCAGAGCAAGCCTGGGCTCCTGCCCCTTCAGCCAAACCTGTGACCGTCTCGCTCACGCTAGAGGACCTCTTGTTTGGCCATACAAAACAGGAACAGCTGCCGGGGCCTGAGCTTGGGCAGTTGTCCAGTCGGAGGGTCCGAATGAGGTCCTTTGTGACGATGCCCGTCAGCTTGGCAACACGCCCACAGGGAGCTGCAGCCTGGCCCCTGGAGAAAAGGGAAGGCCCTTCCTACTTCAGTCTCAACGATGCCAAGGGCGGAGTGTTGGCACCCACTGCTAGTCACCGTGCCCTCAGCACAGCTTGGGCAGACTGATGTCGGCAGTCTACTCTCCCGTGATAGGGACCTGATGGGTGAGGGGAGAGACACCCTTCTGCCTGCACAGTCTCACAGGATTCTGCCCACGTTGCACAGGACGTGATTCCCAGTGTGTGTGTGTGTGTGTGTGTGCGTAAGTGTACACACACATACGCCCCCGGGCCATTCCATCCTGGGTCCTCACCTCCTGACCACAGATAGATGATCCAAGGGACGGAAGGTACCTGAACCAAAATGGACCAACAAAATTCCCCTCAGAGACTTGAAATTCAAGACACAGAGACATGGTGATAGGCAAGATCTGAGTGGGAGAGTTCCAGAAGGTTCGCAAAGTCTACACTAAGGCACGCTTTGGTTTCCTTCCCTTCGTGAATGAGATTCCATGCCATGCCATTACTTCACCATCATGGGTTGAAATATCTTCTTCCCCTACTCCCCAAAAAGATATTTCGGATTCCTAACTGTCCATTGCTCTACTGGGAGATAGGACTGTTACAGAGGTAACCAAGTTAAAATAAGGTCATTAGGGTGGCCCCTAATCTAATAGGACTGGCATCTTTACAAAAGGGAATGTGGACACAGAGACAGAGGTACACTGAGGGCATCGCAAGAAGGGAAGGCGGAGATGGGTGAGGTGTCCACAGCCAAGGAGCCTCAGCTCCAGCAAGCCACCGGAACAGCGGGGCATGAACAGATTCTCACACTCCTAGGAAGGAGCCAACCCTGCCTGTGCCTTGGTCTTGGACTCCCAGCCTCTAGATGTGATTTACAGTAAGCTGGTCTTATTTAAGCCATTGGGTTGGTGGTATTCTGTTACAACAAACTAATACCCATAACAGTAATAGTTTTCTTTTTCCTTAGAAGCTTAACATTAGTCAGAGCGGATCCCTATGGTTGCTTCCAAGAGAAAATTAACTGATAGCACAAGTAAACCGCAGTGAACACAAATTTGGATTTCAAATGAAATTTCAATTTTTTTCTTATAAGAATCATGGCTCCTATCAAACAAAGAAGCATTTGGGTTTGGAAAGCAAAACAACTTATAAGTAACACAAAATGTCACATCACAGAGACCAAGGGATGCATTTAGACTAAAGAGGAGAAAACTGTGTAACAATCTTTGTTAGACAAGTGAAGGATGAGAAAGGAAGTGACTGTAAAGAAAATTTGATTTCTCTCACTGCTGCTAGCACAAAGGGAAGAAAACAAAGAAGTTTTTAAGGGCAAATAATTTGGTTTTCATCTTAGTGCCTATCACAGAGGACAATCTTAAAAATAATTCCTCAGAAAACTTGGAATGGTACCACCATTTGACACAACTAGCCCACTCCTCAGTTCATACCAAAAGGACTTAAAATTAGCACAGTACAGTGATGCAGCCACATCAACGTTTACAGCAATTCAACTCACAATAGCTAAACCATGGAACCGACCTAGGTGCCCTTCAACAGATGAATGGATAAAGAAAATGTGGTATATACAATGGAATACTACTCAGTTTTAAAGAAGAATGAAATAATGGCATTTCCTGGTAAATGGATGGAGTTGGAGAATATCATGCTAAATGAACTAAGCCAAACCCCAAAAAATCAAAGGTCAAATGTTTTCTCTGATATGAGGATGTTAATTCACCATAAGGGCCAAGGGACCTGGGGAAGAATAGTTATTTTAGATTTAGTAGAGGGGAATGAAGGGAGGGGAAGCGGTATGGGGGTAGGAAGTAGAGTGAGACAGATATTCTTACCTCATGTATATGTATGAATGGATAAAGAAAATGTGGTATGCACACATACACACATGCGCACGAATATTACTCAACTTTAAAGAAGAATAAAATTATTACATATGCTGATAAATGGATGGAGTTGGAGAATATCATGCTAAGTGAAATAAGCCAAATTCAAAAAAACCAAAGGCTGAATGTTTTCTCTGAAATGTAGATGGTAATTCACAATAAGGGTGGGCACTAGGGAAAAATGGAGTTACTTTAGATTAGATACTTTAGATTAGATACTTTAGATTATATGACTATATGACTGATGTGATCCTGCAATATGTACAGTCAGAAAAATGAGAAAGTTTACCCCAGTTGTGTATGATTTATCAAAATGTATAAATGCATTCTACTGTCATGTACACCTAACTAGAACAAATTTAAAAAATTAAAATATATTAAATAATAAATGAATGCATTGAAGTATTAACCCTATTACAATTCATCATGATATTTTTGGTTATGTGTTGAATTGGGTCCCACTGGAAGATGCCTGTCCCTGCCCTACCCACTCTGGCTCTGTGAATGCAACCTTATTTGGCAATTGGACATATTCAAGTTAAGGTGTGGTGTTAAGGGTGGGTCCTACTTCCATATGATTTGTTTCCTTATAAGAAAAGGAAATGTCCAAAGTAGTGACACCAGGCAGGATGTCAGGTGAAGACAGAGGCCCTGACTGAAGTGATTCTGCTATAAGTTCTGGGACACATGGGGCACAGGGGTTGCCAGAGGCTGGAAGAAGCAGGAAGTCTCCTAACCAGGGCTCTGCCACCACCTTGACTTGGGACTTCTGGCCTGTGAAGCTGAGATTTGCTATTTTAAACTACCCGGTTGGTGGTGCTTTGCTATGCTGGCCACAGGCAACAATACATTCCCCCCCTCTCAAAATCTCAGACTGGGTTGGGGATATAGTTCAGCTGGTACAGTGCTTGCCTTACAAGCACTAAGGCCCAGGGTTCAATCCCCAGCACTGCAAAAAAGAAATGAATAAATAAATAAAAATCTCAGAGTCACAGGGAAGTTTGCTCAGGATAATTTGATCAAGATTTGAAAATGAACCCACAATGTACAGTCCAAAGATGTTCAAGGTAACGGAATCCTGGATAGTGATTTTGAAAGCACTGTTAATTGAATTCATTAAAAATGTAGATAAGATACAGGTCATCAAAATAATAAATATATCAGGGGGCTGGGGATATAGCTCAGTTGGTAGAGTGCTTACCTAGCATGCACAGGGCCCAGGGTTCAATTCCCCAATACCATCAAAATAATAATAATAATAATAATAATAATAATAATAATAATAATAAATATACAAATTAGAGAAAATGAAAAAAATTAAGAAAAATAAATAAATATTTTGTCTCTCTTTCTAGTCCTTAAAAAAATATTTCAGTAAATTTATGATAAAATAACCAGTATTCTACCATCATAGTTGAGCACTGATTTAATTCATGCCATGGGGACTAGTTACTTGGTACCTTTTTGTAAATTCTTGATAAAGGTTCTGCTTTTGAGTGGTGTACAGAAGGCAACAGCGAAAATTAAAAGAAGGTCACAGCGTTCAAAGCAATGTCTTTGAAAGCGACTAACAGCAAAATCTGTCTTATGCTGTGTCCCTAAATAACTCTTCCTAGGAGGAAAACAAAAGATGGCCATCGTGGTCCGTACACAACTCTCCTTTCAATTTTCCAAAAAGATCCTCGTGCCTTTGATCTTTTGATTGTTCCCAAATAATGATTTGTTTGTTCTGAAAATAGTTCTTCTGCAAGGATAAAACAGAAATTCATTTTAGGAACAATGTTAAGGGGCACACTGAACTCCAAAGGGGAAAGAAGATAAATCTATGAAAGGCGTGCCTTGTGCTAAAGTTGCTGATGTTCCAAGAAAATTGTCCTTAATACTTTTAGACTGAGATTAATGTATGTGCAGACAATTTCAGAATACAAAGAAGTCTAACTAACATCTGCTTTACTCTCTTGATCTTAGAGTCAGCCTCCTGGCTCAAAAATTTAGAAAGCAGATTTGGTGGGATAAGTACATAATTTTGGCTTATCCAAATAATTTGCTCATGTGCTTGGGGAACCAAAGTGGTTTTTCACTTCTTCGTTTTGACAGAGGACTAATGTAAGAGTTACCGATTCTATTGAGCATTATTACATGACGATGTCTTTCAATGTCCATTAAATAATGCTTAGTACAGTAAATGTTAAATTACCATGTTACATCCCCATAAATACATGTGAAGTCCATATGAATGCCAAATGAATTCAATATGGTCATTTCTATTACAATAAATGCCAAATGAATTCAGAGCGATGAGACACTTAAAATGTCACACACTTCCAGTCAGTCCCAGCGTGAATTCATTACTGCCACGTGACATCCATACTTGTCAGGGTTTCCATTTTAAATACCATTTTTAGCAGTTCATCATAAATTCCATCTGAGGAATTGATTCTCATTGGAAACAGGGAAGCCAAACTCTAAATCTGGGAAAGTGGCACCAAAATAACTTCCCTACATTGGGATTCCTACCTCTACTCTCAAACTGGCAAGTTTGGTGTTTTATTAACACAGAGATACTGTCTAGTTATGGGTTCTGATACTTTATAGTCAAAGAAAATTTAATTTTATAAGTTTTCTCCTTGAAACTTCTTGAAAGGGAAGTTTTCACAATGGATCTTTGTAAAAAAATGTTCCTAGTTTTGTACCATTCGTATTAATTGAGGCAGAGGTGTCCGGATTACCTGTGATGACAAAATGGAAAACTGAGAGAGCATAAGGTAATTATTTTAGTTCAAGACACAAGCACGGGTAACATCTGATTCCATGATCTAAAATTTTCATTTTCCCAGGATTATCCAAAAATATCCCCTCAGCACCTACAATCATTTGCTTTTACTATTCCGGAAGCCATGTATCCTTTGGCTGTCCCTTCCCACATCAGGGGTCTTGTTCCTTGTGCACTAGTAGAGTTAAGGAGTAGAAGGTAGTCTGACTGTGGACGTCAGGAAGAGAGAGTTGAGCAATAAAACCAGCAGACTGATACCAAACAGGTGGGAGGAAGGACCACCAACATGTGTTGAGAAGAGAGAGATCCTACAAACTTAAACCTAAAATTCAAATAAACCGGGGGTTTTTGGTATCCACTAACTGCAGTGATAGTGATCAGAGATAGGAATAAGGAGACAGCCTTGCTTTTTAGAACAGCATTATACATTTTAATAACTATACTCATAAAGATTGGCATTATTAACAACAATTCAATCACACATATTAGAGCATCTTTTGTTTATATACATATATACACATATATATGTACACACATGTACACACACAGTGAAATGTAGATTCTGTTTAAAACATTTTCAACTTCATTCTAGCAGCGTATACATAAATCATTTTGACTTTCAGTGAATTTCTAGGCAAATGCTACTGAAGCATAAATCAGGTACACTGACTTGAGATTTTGTTGTTACTGAATCACGGTTAAGCTTAACTTTACAAGGAAGGAGAACGATTCTGGTCAGAATGCCTACCAGTAACATACTTTGCAAGCAGCATTGCTATATTTGAGCTTCAATGTGTGAGGAGCTGCTCATCCTTCCTTCTTTCATTCCATCCCTCTAACCATCGCCCATCCCTCCCCCACGTCCATTCATCCACCCCTTTCTTCCTCCCTCTCTCCATTCATCCACTTATCCCTTCCTCCACCCATTTATTTGATATCTGGATCAACAAATAATCGGTGTCTTGTTTGTGCTAGATGTTGTAATAGCCATTCGGAAGGACATGCCACCAGAAGGACACATACTCTTCCTTCAAGCAACTCTGCCGACTGGGGGAAAAAGGTACATCATGTAAAGAGACTGGAAAGACACCAGGGAGAGTTCCAAGGGCAAAGCATGGGAGGCTAAAGGCAGAGGACACTTTCCTCCTTGTAGGGGCCACGGACAACTTCCCAGAGCCACAGAGCCAGGTTGAGGACACCCTGGGAAAAGGCTTGGAGGCACAGTCTGGAGGCAGCTTTTGGTCATGACTTCCTGACACCACGCCCTCCACCTGCCCCATCCTTAGGAAATGTTTTGAGGGAAATATTTTGCCTCACCCCAAAGACTTCTAAGCACCGAGCAAGACAGAAAGGAGCAAAGCCAAGTTTCCTTCCCTTGCCAGTGAGTCAGAGCAGGCAAGGAGGGAGATGATCACACTGGGCTTCTCCACGGCTCACAAGGAGGGTCCACCCAAAGTATAACTCAACAGAAACGTAGCCACACACACACTTGATCTCCACCACAGGGCCATCCTGGAGAGGCCTCTGGCCATCGCGGCCGCTGTTCCTTTGTCTTCACGGAAACCACCATGGTGCTAAAGTCTTCTTTGGCATAGTCTCACCCAGTGGTCTAGAAAGATCAGGTTATAACCTGTTTCTCACTCCATCCAGGGCATTGCTGAAGATATGAACTGAAGGTCAAATCTGGCCCACAGCGTGCTTATGCAAATAAAGTTTTATTAGAATACAGTACTGTTCATTTCTTCACATGCTATCTAGGGCTATTTTGGGGTTGACATAGCTAAGCGATAACAACAGTAAGGGTTATAACCCACAAAGCTGAGAATACTTCCTACTTTTTCCTTCACAAAAATCTGTCAAGCCCTGTTCTATATGAAGTTTAAAGTGAGAAATGTCTTTGCACTATTAAAAGTTTATTTAGTACATTTTCTCCTCTTGGGTAACAAAAACAGTGTAACTACTATTCTCATTTTTGTCCTGGCCACTGGGAAACTCACAGAAAATGACATCAATTTTATAAACCATGACAGTCAGCTTGTTAGGTAACATATTTTCTATAGTTGCTAATACTTATTTCAATTTATATTTGCCCTGGTGCATTTTTAGAATTTCTTTTGCCTACTCTATTGAATGTGGTGTATAAACTACATTACCTAATACTTTGTGAAATGAAGTAGGAAATAGATCAGTAGTGATGTGGTGGGTGAGAAATCTACCCAGCTATCTCTTACTAATCCACTAGAATCAAATAAATCTGCAGAGACCTGTGGACAAATATTATAGCTATAAAAGCAACAATAGTGAGTTCTTAATTCGGGCATTTGAGCATTTCAGGGTCAGAGAATTCTGTTGTGAGAGGTTGTCCAGTGCACAGCTAGGTGTTGGCAACGCCCGACCTATACCCCCAGGATGCTAACCAGGCGCCCCTCCCACCCCATCCCCACTATGACAACAAACAATATCTCCAGACATTGTCCAGGGGCCTGGGAAGCGTCTTCATGCCCATCCCAGCCTAGAGACACAGCCCCCTCTCTCTCCTCTGGATTATACCTTCTCTCCAATACTCTGTTCTGTTCCCAGAGGAGTCTGTTCTGTCCCTGGAGGAGTCTGTCAAAGCACTGTGGACAGGTGGCCCAGAGACCCCTTCCCACAGGTCAGGCCATGCTGCTGCACATCAGTCGGCAGAAGGCCAGGACTGGACAATGTGGTAAAACCAAATCCCAGAAGTGGGACCCCACATCAGGGCCCTCCGCAGTCTGGTCATTGTGCTTCATGGAGAGGTGAGGGTTGTCATGTACTCTCAGTCCTGGTAGGACATTCTCCTGATCTTTAATGACAGTAATGAATTAAATAATGGCTAAGTAATGAATTGGCTTATTTCCTAAGGCTGGAGATCAAGAGAAATTAAATACTTAATCTCCAGGGGTCTGGGTTGGTAACCAGCTATTTAAGAGCCTTCACAGCAGTGGAAACAGGACTTGAAACATAGGAGAGGACATGGTGTCTGGACCCTCCTTCCCCAGAGGAGGGGCAACTAGCTGAGCTGATAACTGGGAAAGATGCAGGAAGATCCTAGCTTCCCTGACTGACGGGGCAAGCTGAATCACTTGACAGAGGAGACGCGGCTCATTATTAGTGCATTGTCTTGTTTACACCAAGCATGCAGATCCTGAACTTAGAGACATTTGTGTAATTGATTGCTGTAGTCTAAACTAAATCTCAATTGATATATTCTTAAGGGTAAGGACAAGCTTACATTTCTTTGTTCCCCAAAGTGTCTTGGACATAATAAGTGCTCAATAAATATTTGATCGACTTGATAGAGGCTGCTGTTTTTATCCACAGATACTGCATCAGATATATATGGCCTGATAACAGCCAAGCCATCAGTCAGAGTCCCGCAGAGAAGGATAAAGCTACCCGCTTCACCTGGAAAGGATTTTCAGGGTCTCTTGCTAATAATTACACCTTTGGTCATGAGTTTTTTTTCCATTTGAGTCCCATAAACTTTCACTATTGAATACTTAGGTTTACACACCAAAAGACAAAATATTTCCCAGACATCTCAGTCATTTTGCCAAAATTACACTTCAGGAGGTCTACCCTATACAGGGTGTGTTATGAGAAGTGATCAACTTTAGACTAGCATATCTGACTCATGGCACTAAATCAATATGTAATAAATAAACATGGTAAGAAGAAATCATGCCTATATTTATTTCCTATGCATACGAAAGGAGACTATAAGAAAGACAATTAGATGGAAAGAATGGAAGATCAGTAAGTGGGAAATGAGAGTAATTGTAAATGCTAGACTATCAAATTAAATATGTAATTAAATGTATATAATTCAAAAGTGTAATTAGTCATGCACCATAAGCATTTTTGGACACATATTGATGGTGTTAGAGCAGAGTTATATTAAAATGGGGATCAATTAGCTTGTTCTTATTTAGGAATACAAATAAATTCAACTTTTCCAGAGGGACAATCAAGGATGCTGCCTACAACACAGACTTTGGGGTAAAAGAACCAAATGCAAACCCAGGATTTGCCCCTGAAAGCTCAGAGGCCTTAAGCCTTTGTACTGGGAGCAGTGCCATGTCCCCGGAAGAAGGTGGACCTACCGGGAAACCTGAGTTCCATCCAGACTTTCCAATCACCTGCTCAGTGACCTTGGGCAAATGAGGTATTCTCTTTGGTCTCGAGCTCACACCTTCCAGGGAGCTCATTGCCCCTCGACCTGAGCATCTTCCTTGCTTAGTTGGCAGCGTCTCCTCCAGGCCAGTGCACGCTGGGCATGGCCAACATGGAACACAGCAGAGGATCCACCAGAAAGTGAGAGAACTGCTGAGTGGGGCCACCCTGGGCGGCAAGCACGTAAAGAACCTTCCCACCCACTGACTCATCCACTTGGAAAGCCATCACCGACCCTCTGTCCTTATCTCAAGTTCTCCGGTATGTGTTAAAGTCTGCATTTCTATAACCAGAGCACTTAACCCAGGATGTGTAGAAATGTCTATGTAAAAGGGAAAATGATACAAATTAGTAGCCCTGCATGGGCACCAAAACATACAAAGACCACAGGAAAAGAAAAGGGTGTAGATCACATAGCTGGAGTCACATCATCTATGACAGAGAGGTTACACAGGGCAGTGGGGGAAGGAGGGCCCTGTCAATCAATGGTGCTAGAGCAACTAGACAAAATAAATATTAATTTCTACCTCAAACCATACACAAAATTAACTTGAGATGAAAATTAATAATGAAAGTTAAAGAAATCAAGCTTTCAGAAGGTACTGGGAATGTGATTAAGCACACGTGTGCGTGTACAGATATAATGATATCCACTACTATGTTTAATTATCATACACCAATAAAAATAAAACTTTATAAAAGAAAACCGACCAGAGAGTGTTCATGACCATGCAAATATTTCTTAAGTAGGACATGAGAAGCAATAATCAAGATAGAAAGAATAATTGGTCTTTATTAAAATA
This sequence comes from Sciurus carolinensis, assembly GCF_902686445.1. Taxonomy (NCBI): domain Eukaryota; kingdom Metazoa; phylum Chordata; class Mammalia; order Rodentia; family Sciuridae; genus Sciurus; species Sciurus carolinensis. Next base: position 4,816,056 of record NC_062228.1, read on the forward strand.
TAGAGCACCTGTCTATCAAATGATGCCAGCAAGAAAGTGAAAAGGGAACCACCAAAGACAGGCCCGATGCAGATGTGACAGACACACACATTCGGGATACACTAAGAAATCCCTAAATCACCACAAGGGATTTCTTTTCAATGGAAGGAAGCATCACACCCTGGAGAATAACTCCATGGGTCTGGATGGAAGAACTTGAGATTGGAACTCAGCAAAGGAGCAGGAGCCAAAGACAGACTCTCCTCTCACAACCAAGGCAGCTTAGTGGGTGGGAAAGCACAGGGAAGAGAGACAGGAGGGAGGGCCGGAAGGTGTGAGAGGGTACCAGGGAGCCAGGTGCAGGCAGCCAATGCTGTCGTGTTTAATATTCCACTGGCAGTTGATGCAATCTCTGGATACGACCTTCTAGAATTCCAACAAAACATGGTACCTACATGAAGCTTTATATGAATTTGGGAGGAGGCAGAAAAGGGAAGGCAGTTCTCCGCATGTAGACTGTGGGACACAAAGAGGCTGATCGTGCAAAGCAATCGGGTTTGCTGGAGCATCATCTTGGAGCCAGAGTGAGCACTGCATCCCCATGAAACTCCAAAACGTTCGCCCATATCACTGAACAGTGCTACGGAGGTTTGTGTCAAGGCAACTGAGGTTTCGTGGGATCAGAGCTCCCAGCTCACATTCAGTGGTTGCATTTTTCATTCTCTCTCTTCTAATTAAGACATTAAGCTCTTTGAGAGCCAAGTATATAATAGGAGCTCAAAATATTTGATAGACAACGAATGAATGAGTGGATGAGAATGAACGGAACTGAGGCGTTCTGCTCACCTGGTCAGCTCCCGGAGCTTCCCACACTTTTGTGCTTCTTCTTTTGAGGGTGTCTTTTCATTCACTTGTTGTTTGGAATCCTATGCCAGAACTGTCACATGGTTGTTGATTTGTCCATCTACAAAGCAGCATTCTGGACCAAATGTGCACCTTCTCCATTTGGGGGGTGAGTTGTGCCCTAGCACCCAGTGATTCAAATGCATTTGCAAAATAATTACCCCTCTTTCATGCTCCAGTCTTGTTATCTGAATAAATGTTTCCCTAATAAAGCCTGCAGCTGGGTTGAGTTTGAGAAATACAACAATTAGGAGTCATGGGATGAGAGCTCAAAAAAGGGTTCCCTTTAAACACCAGCGTTCGCTTCCTACATCCCTGATTAGGAGGAACGGGGCCTGTTTGTGGCTGCCAACACAGCGCTGATTGCTAATCAAGTGGCCATGGTATATACGAGCAAAAGAAAATTAGAAAACAAATGTAGATGCTGATTAGTTTTCTACAAACATCTTGAAAGATGCAGGAAGCACCTAAGGTGAGGCAAGTGAGAAGGATCCAGCTCCCTGTTTTGCCAACTTCACCTGCGTCAAACCTGGAATTCAAGAAGAATCTCTGGAAGAGACACCAAAGGGATGTCAAAACCCAGATGAGTCCCGGGGATCAACAGTAATAGCAAGATAACAGCCATGATCACAACTGCTGAGGTTGGTACCCGACTCGATCCTTGGGCACAAACAGCGACAGTCATTAGCTCATTCCAGTCACACGATTACTCTGTGAGGGGGTTGTTGATTTTATCACCTCCATATTACAGGTGTAAAAACTGAGTTCAGCAAGAGGGTAATTTGCTTAAAGCAACATATTTAAAGTGATTGAATGCGGATTGATACTGAGGTCTTCATCTCTAAATTTTAGGAATGGCATCAGACCAACTGTGGAATTAACTGTGGTCACACAAGCCACGGGATCACAAATATTATCAACAACGTCCATAGCAATAGCATCAGAGGAACAGGGATTCCTGGAGCTGAGCCTAACCACGGAGAGCAGTGGAAAGCAGTGGGAGGAAGTGCCTCTCACAGCCTCAGTTCTGGAGGAGACCAGGAAGGACCCCATGAATGGGGGAAACCCGCCAGCAGCATTCAATTCTTACATGTGTCTGGGTTGAAAATAATTGATTCTGCCCTGGAAAGAGTAAACCTGGGGATCTGACCTGCATGTGTGTTAATGGTTGCCAGCTGGCATTCCTGGGCTCACCTCATTATCAAATTTTTGGACTATTTGGCAATGAACACAAGCTCTTCTCCCTCATTCTACCCCCAGAATGTTTTGTGAACAGCCTTCATCTTGGAAAGACTAGCTACCTCTGAGTGGCACCCAGAGGGGTGCCAGCTTCTTCCAGCTTGTGACAACTGTGCACAACTCTTCCCAAATCCACACTTCATGATTTCCTATTGGCATCTTGGAATCTAGCATGGTAGGAGTGTTTACACTGCAGAAATAGGCAAATGCTACAATCGTGGACCTGTTGTTCCCCAGAGAGTCAGTTGTTCAGTATATAACGACACATCTCTAGAAATATCTGTAATGTCATTAGTTTTTTTTTCTGCACACTGACTTTTCATTTAAATATATTTATTTAAAAAGGAACCCATATCATGACTGTAGATGAAAAGTACTATTGTCTTACATAAATAGAAATAGAAGGTTCCCTTTAAAAATCCCAGAAGAAATGAAACCGTGGGGAATTCTTAACTAAGATAATGGTGCCTGCAGCAAGTAATGACCTTGAAGTCCACTTTCATTTTATTAATAAAACAAAAAAGAGAGGGGGCTTAGCAAGTGTGGAGGGGTGTTTAAAATAGGCAGAAGCTATGATGAGGCTTCAGGTAAAGGAGTGCGAGTGGCAGATCTCTAATCTGACCGATCAGGGACTGGAGGTCTCTGTGACGTGGAGTTACTTAAAGCTGTGCCTCCTTCTCTCTAATGCAGCCCCGCCCCATCTCACTGTGTTCCAGACAGTCCCCTCTGCAGGATCTGCAGCTCTGTGCCTGAGGGCTTTTCCCAGGACCTACGAGACTGTTCCCTGAAGACTGAGAAGGCTTTCCACCAGCTGGTCCTCAGCAGGTCTCCCTCTTCTGGGACAGAGATAGTACTGGCCCACAGCCCCATTCCCCATTTTGTGACTGTCCAGGGACACATAGGAAGTTCTGGAACCTCATGGCGTAGGGGCTAACACACTAATGGTCACATCTAGCTCCAAGATCATACATCCTGTAGGCACAAGACCTTCTGGTGCCCTGGCATGGACACCTTTTCCTGAGATTAGTCCTCCCAAGATAGATAGTTCTTTGCCCCCAGTTGCAAAGAATTAGTGTATCAGTATGCCAGTTCCTCCATCCTCAGACACCAAAGCACATCTTCCTGCATGGTTCCAGAGTTTTCTCTTGGGATTAAACTTCAGTTGCTCATTGCAGTTTGAGACTGCTCTCTGCACGGACTCTCCTTCCTTCCCCCATATCATTGTCCATTTCTGGGGCTCCCTGAACCTCTTAAACAAGCAACATGCATTCACATCCCAGTCTCTTCTTGAGGACCCCAGCCAAGACACACAAACTTATGGCTTCTCATGTGACCCCACTAGACCAGCGTCCTAGGGTTCAGATGACACCAAAATCCAGCACTCGGGCCAGGCTATGAGATGGTGAAGTTCAGCACCATCTTATCATACATAGATAGCGTGGAAAGCTCAATGTTGAAATTACTTCATTATCTTCTCTGAGGCTGGCAGAGACCACTGAAGTTTGAGGACTAATCTGAAAGTTACGGTGTTCATTGAGACCTCTGGACTCACCCAGCTCACCACCAGGAAGCTCAGCTGTCCTCATGTCTTCACTGGGGAAAGTTATACAAAGCAACGAGGCAAAGGAATGTGTTTATACCTCTGGAAAAATAGCTGCTGGAAAAGGAATTCCCTGGGTAACTCAGGGCCTTTTCTGTAAAGGTGCTTAACATTTCTACCAGAAACAAATGCCAAGGGGAGAAAAGTATTCTCTTCCCATTTATTAGCAGCCTGTTCCTCCTCCTCCTCCTCTTGCTTCCTCCTTCTCTTTCAGTCAACACTGCAAACTACTTAAGCTAAGACATTTCCAGTTTTTCCATGGTTGCATGGGAACACATAATAACCATATTCAATAATTTTTTTTCTACATTATCTTTTGTCTCTTTAAAATCTTTACCTTTGTGTAATTGTGCTTTAATAAGCTATTTACAGATTTGATAGATGCGATCAATGAATAAGCAACGTGAAATCCACAAAACATACAAATATTTTGGACATGCAGATATTATGGCTGGACTCAAGGTCATCTGCATAGCAAACACAAAGTTCTTGGGCATTCAGAGGTAGCATATGAAGGATTCACAGCTACCTCCAGCTACTGGTTTGTAACAATGTATCTGCTTATTCATGTGGTCACCTACTTTGAGTACCTTCTCTGTGCTAGGTACCACTTTAAAAATTGAGTGATGTTGACCCTGTCCTCACAGAATTTATGATCCAGCTAGCTAGCGTGTGTGTGTGTGTGTGTGTGTGTGTGTGAGAGAGAGAGAGAGAGAGAGAGAGAGAGAGAGAGAGAGAGAGAGAGAGAGAGAGAGAGACTATTAAAAGACATTATCAGGGGGCTGGGGTTGTGACTCAGTGCCAGAGCGCTTGCCTAGCATGTGTGAGGCACTGGGTTCGATCCTCAGCACCACATATAAATAAATAAATAAAGGTTCATCAACAACTAAAAAAATATAAAAAAAAGACTTCCATATTAAAAAAAAAAAAAAAGAGAGAGAGACCCAATTAGAAAGCTGCCTCATCTGAGCTCCAAGGCCAAGTAGACCAGCAGCAAAGGGAAGCAAGGGCAGCTGCGAAGAGGATTGTGAGGGTTTTCATGAGTGGGTCCTGACACTCGGAGGCTGGCACAGAGCCACGGCTGCGCCAGGGGTATGAAAAACCAACCACAGGAAGCAACGGTGCCCTGAGCGCGGCCTGTCAGCAGGAGCAGGCTTCTGGTCCAGTTCAATGCGTTACCACTGCCGTGCTCTTGGAACAGAATAGGGGGCTCAGCCGCTGTCATCGCCTCAGTGGAGCAGAGGGCTCGACAAGGCCCAACCACCCAGCCCGTGGCACGCTTTCCTGATGGCGTGGTGCCCTGCTGAGGTCGTAGCTCGGGACTAGGCCTCCGAGGTCCTGAGGGGGCAGCCTCTCTGCTCTTGGCACCACGTTCCCACAGTCCTCTGGGCATCTGCATTAGTGACCCTCAGGCACTCTGACATCCACTCCAGCTGCAGAACCCCTGGTCCAGAAACGAGCTTTCTGAAATGACCTCGCACCTCCCCAGTAGGTCCTTCTGACCTTCTTGAACCACCCAGTGCTAGGGGAATGTTCTAGAAAGCATCTCTTTCTCACTAGTCCAACATGTTTCGAGACTAGAGGAGTGTGAATGATTGCACCCCACAACTGGATACATTTCCACAGAATCGCTTGGTTCCATCATCCTGATGATTCATACATTCCCTTCACTCAAAGGCATGCAATAAAAAATAGAAAAGAACATGAATAGGTAATGTATCACACTGTCCTTACAGCCAATTTGAAATGCTAACCCTTGCTTTCATTTGTGCTTCCACTAGTAGGCACGGCTCCTCACTGGTCACTGAATCTACTCGTGCATTTCTTCGTTTGGTCCAAAGTATAGACACTGACATTTGCTCCTATTGCATTATTGCTAATAATTCATCAGATCATCAATCTACCAATCAGTAGGGGTTATGCACTTCAACTGGATTCTGTCTATGGATAGCCCCAGTCCATAAAAACTGTCTAGGAGATTCTGACAATTCTTCAGAATGACTCATCTATGATCTTAGTGGGAAAGATCATGGACAAAGTTAAAGATTTTCCCTTGTAGATCAACCAGAGATAGCCAAGCACACATGACTCATGAAAAATAATCCCTTTCCCTCCTTAGGAATTATCTGCAAGCCAAACATTGTATAAATGGGGTCAGTGGAACTGAGTCGCACACACACGTACACACACACACACACACACACCCCACCACCACCACCAACAACAACAACAAAAACAACAACAACCAGCCATAGTAGCTGCAAAAACAACAATGGGAAGATAGTAAGTTTGAATCTTAGCTTAAGTGCCTTAAATACTGCACAGGACATACTTATGCTAAAAATACTAAAACTCTTTAAATCATTTGCTTACGTTTACATGACTCAAACCGTGTGCTCTTGACCCCAGGCAGAGAATGCTCTCCTTGAAGTTTCCTTCAGTTGCCAATCCACCTATCTATCCACATGCCATGAGGCTGCACTCTCCTCACTAAAGGGCCTTCTTTTTTGACAAGTCAACACAGAATTTACCAGGGGTCCAACGGTGGCCTCTTTTAACTCAGACACCATCTCCTCATGGGCAGGCTCCCTGCCAGACACCAGGCATGTGCAAGGCCTTCCTGCCTTGTGGAATTTATGAGACCATCTTCATTCCTTTAACACCCAAGAAGTCTTGGAAGTCCATCTCTTGCTTCCCTCTTGCTTATAAAACTGCCAGACTTCTGCTTAGGCCCAGGGCACCAAGGGTTGAATGACTGAAGCATGTTGAAAAGAGGGATGCAAAAAGACATGTGGGTTTAGCCTTAGAAGGTAGAACTCTCCATATTTTCCAGTGGTTATAATCATTTTTTTTTACTGGATTATAAACTGACATCATTTCAAAAGAGAAATTAATATTATTTTGTATTTACCTGCAATTACATGGTGAGAAAATTCTGTGTGGTAACTAGTAAATTGTGGCTGGATACACCTTTTGTCACAGGAGGGAGGATAGCTTAAGTGTAAGTTTGGTTCACAGCAGGATTCTTAAGCAGAAGCACACGTGTAATTACCCAGTCCCAAGACTCTCTTTGTGATTATTCCCCAAGGATCACTAATAAGAAAAGATGGCGCCCCCTTTGTTTGGAACCATCGTCACTAAAAGCCCAACCTCCTCTGTAATAGACTCAGAACTCGACGGTGCTATGAACACCAAGAAGGCTGCTCTGGAGAGAAAATGACACAGCCCCCATCCAATATCAGAGCCTGCAGGTAGAGGCAAGTTTTAAACCCTGCACTGTAATCTAATTGGGAGTAGGAGTGATTTATGTCCTCTTGGAGACCCACCATTTCCTGAAAAAGAAATGGACCAAAGGGGCCATTAAATCCCATTGCCCTTCTCACCTCCGGCAAACTTGGATATTGATTTATTTAGGTATCGCCAAAGCTTCATAGTATTAATTTTAAGTACTTAGTTTAAAATGATGGATTTGGGGACATAACTGTTCAAAATCTTCAGAACATCATAACATGTTTATTACAGGATAATTACAAACCTCAACTACAAGGACAGCTGATAGAGAGCTCTCTTTGTAATTTATGGGTCCTAATTTTAATGGTTGTTTATAAAAACAATGAATAAATTGGTTGTGTAAAAAGGAACTATATAGCTTTGACATCCCTACATGAGCTATAGAGTTACTTCAAAGTAAAATTTAAAACACCCAAATGTGATCCACAGTTAATGCACTGTGTTTAATCTAATACACACAAAGTGCTTAGAAAGTACCTGGTGCATCGTGTTTGCTAAATGTCAGCCATTGATCTATTATAGTATTTAAAAAGATGGAGTGCCAGCCAGACACAAAAGAATACACTCTGAATGATTCCATTTACACAAAGCACAAAGGAGGCGAACCAACCCTTGCTATCGGAAGTCAGGATGGTGGCTGCACCGTGGATTCTGCAGAGGGGCGGGGTCTTGGGGCTGGTCACGCTCCCTTCCTCCTTCTGGATACTGGTCACCTGTGTGTTCAGTCTGGGAAAATCAGTCAAGCTGTAGATTTGTGGCTTCCACCCTTTTCTGTATGCATTCAGTCTTGGTCCATTTCAGGATGCTGTAACAGGATTATGTAGACCGGGACCCCAAAGGACAGGAATTTATTTCTCCCAGTTCTGAAGTCTGAGAGTCCAGATGAAGGCCGCAGCAGCTTATGTGTGTGGCGAGGGCCTGCGTCCTAGCTCACAGATGGCCATCCTTGCACTTTGTCCTGTGTGCTCGAGGAGGGCAAGGGAGACCACTGAGGCTCTCTTTGTAAGGGCACTAATCTCACTCACAAGGGCTCCACCCACAGGATTGAGTTATCTCCCCAAAGCCGCACCTCTAAATACCACTACACGGGGGTTCAGGTTCAACATACAGAAACATAGACCTCAGTATACAGCACATGCTCTACCATCATAAACTGTCAAGACACAGGTGTCAATCTGATTCACATTATAAAAATACTTCTTGAAGGTAACTCAGTAATTTAAACAGAAATAACAGTTCTAAAAATATGGAAAAGAACCCCTATAAGTCAAATATCTCCAAGAGAAACCATTCCTTGCAAATACTGAACATGATGCTATGCCTATTACTGATGCTGAAGCCAGGGTGGAACACTGCTTCTGGTTCCAGGGTCAGAAGAATGGAGGTTTGATCAACACACGTAAGTGTGGACACAGGGGGAGACCAGGAAGGGAGTCCACAGACCTCAGTACCTGCACACCTCAGCTTCCAGCTTTTCCAGTGGTTCCTTGCTAGTGTTGGATATAATGAAAATCACAAGCTCTGACTCTTCCATCAACCACTCCAATCTGGGACTTACTAAAACCCGAGGAGATCTCAGAGAACCTAGCAAACCCCCATCTTGGGCAATTCTGATTTGTGCTGGGAGAACCCACAGTCAAGATCAGGTCTTCAGGTGAGGCAAATAAAACAGCAGTTGGGTATTCTATGTTGCCCCAAAGATTGGCAGATATTGTATAAGGGTGAATTTCCAGAGCTGGTAAGGATATGGGGACAAGAGCTCTTTTGAGTGCTCTGGCTGGCTATATAAATTGGCATGACATTTGGGAAAGCAATTTGGTAGTCTCTGTCAAGATTTTAAATGGGCCTATCTTCATTCAGCAAAGCCATCTCTACAATAGCATCCTCTAAGCAGTGGGTCTGTGTGAAGGGATGTGATCTGTGCTGTGCTTATCAAAGTGAAAACCTAGAGGCCACCTGCGTGTCCATCAATTATGGGAGTGATTGAATAAATTAGAGCATAGCAATGATGGAATAGCACAGGTCATCAAACACCTTAGGTCGCGAGCACACACACGCACTGCAGACTGTGCACAATGCGCTACTGGGTTGGGAGGTGAAGGCACAGCACCAAAGGCACGGTCACAGTTTTTAGAAAAGAATCCATCACTCCCAGTGATGGGTGTATTGCCACCATGATCACGTGGAATATAAAGCCCTCAGAAGTGAGCCCAGGATGTGGGGAGAATGAATGCAACTAACTCATTAGAACTACACATTTCCCCGGAGATAGAGTGAGTGAATTTGTCCTGGGGCCCTGGTACCTAACACAATGGCCACCCTTTTCAAAGGACTCAAAATTTATTTGTGATGCATCAGTGACCCATGGTTGCACACAGGTGGAAGAGACGGCTCGTTGTCCCACAGTGCATGGCTGCTCAGCTGCTTGTCCTGGGCAGGGTGCCTGGCTGAGGACAGAGCGGCAGGACACTGGCGTGGCTGCCTGCTTGTTATCCCTCGCGATGCAGACAGGGACCAGAGATTGACCAGGCGGTTACAGCGTGGTGTGACAAGGGATGACGGGGGCAACATGGGGCTGTGAGGGAGCATTTAGGAGAGAGACTTACTCAGGAGTCACTTCTCAGTTGAGTTTAAAGTAGGAGTTTTTCCAGGAAGAGAGGGAGGGGGGCGGTTCTGGGAAGAGGGAGCGCGTGTTTCAAGTCCTCACCTATTTTGGGTCATCTCAACACCAAGTCTTGCCTTTCAGTCCCCGCTCTGCCACACCAGGTGTCCTTAAACTACCTCAGTTAAAGGGATTTATGAAGACGGCGAAGCACTGGCAAGATAGGTCATGTTATGCAATCTGTAGAAGATTGAACTTTCCCCAAACAGCTGCAGCGATATTAACCCTCTGATGTTCTTCATGCTGGTGATGGCGACTTGCTTCTCATTGAGCCCCTGGCTCTGTGTTTCGTTTCCTCAACCTCTAGAATTCTGGCTTCCTCAGACACACAGAGCCCGGTGATGCGGTGCTTCCAGGCGTGGGTCATAACATGAGCTGCTCTGTCGGGCTCCCCCAGCAGACCCACTCTTACCACCAGCTGCCACCCTGTGAGGAAGCCCAAGCAGCCCACGGAGGCCACATGTGGATGCTCTGGCCAAGAGCCAGCATCCACCTCCAGACACATTCAAAACTGGATTTGAAATGAGCCTAGCATCCAGCTGTTGAGTTGCCCCAGGCTTTAGTCTACTCCAGCCCACACCGTGAAGCACAGATGAATGATCCCACTGACCGGGCAGAAATGACAGATTTATGAGTAAAATATTTTAGTTTGTGATGGTTCCATACACAATTGTAACTGGGAGCTATAATCAAATACACGACAAAGTCCATCGTCTCATCTTAATGCTAATGGATGGAGGTGAGCGCTCTGGCCTGCAGCTGTCCCACCCGTGCCTGAGATCCCTGCATATACTACCAGATGGGAAGGTAAGTTGTTGAGCAAAGTGACTGTAACCAGGAAGACAGAGCAGCAGAGCACAGTTCCTGTCCTAAGGCTCATGGACCCTCAGAGTCAAGAGCTTGCTTTCACCTTCTAGCGGTCTAGTCAAGATTTCTAGAGGAAGAGCCAAGTCCAGGGCCAAGGATGAGCTCCACAGTGGGATGGGAAAAAGGGGCAACATTGTTTCTGAGAATATCGTTGGGATCCAAATGGCGGGAATGCAGTGGTTCCGGCAAGGTCTGCTATGCAAATCAGGGTCCCCAGCACGACCTCTGACATTTCAGCAAAGCAGGTGCGGGGCCAAGAAAATGCTTTAATACTTTTTAAAGCTCACATAAGGGTGAGCACACAACTGGTCAGCAGGCCAACCCTGAGCCAGGACCTTTTATTTACTTATTGCTGGGGTATTTTGCACTACAGTGGTGAGCTTCATAACTGCAACAAAGACCACATGGTACCAAAAGCCTAAAGTATTTACTGTCCAGCCCTTTACAGAAAACGTTAACATCCCCTGACCTAGGGGAATGTCTCCATTTACCCCAAACAAGTCTGTGTGGAAGAATTAAAATGTCTTTTTTCGTTATTTTTGCTGCCATCTGTAATTACACGGCTTCCCCTGCTGATTATCCTGTGTCAATAAGAGCTGGTATGCAGTTCTGCACATCTTTGCTGAATTTTTTTTAAGTGGGAAAACTCATTATTTAATAAAAGGAGGTTGTAGAATGTTTCAACAGATGGAGAGCATGGAGAAAACAACCCAAAAGTGAGACGAGACCGATCAATAATTATTGGTAGAGGGCCTAGAGCCACGGACTCAGGGAGCAGTGTATTGTTCAAGTAAAAGGCAGAGGGGGCTCGTGAGCCGGCCCCGGGGTTGGCCTTATGAACTGGTTATCAGCTCAGGGTCTGGCTTTGACATGCTTTATTTTCGAGAACATGGAGACAATGCAGTGTCAACACCTTGGTAGGTACTTCAGGTTAACGGCCCAGCATCCATTCCTAAATGTTTTCTCCCAACCTGCTTCCATCATAATTACTAGGGATTATTCACTTTTCCAGCCTCTTGTGCAGTCTGAGCAACCATGTGACCTATTCTAGTCAAGAAGATTTACACGGAAGTCTACTAGGGGTTTCCAGGGCAAATGGTGGCAGATCAAAGGCTAGTTTGCTCTTTGTCTGTCTTTCTCCCTTGAATACAGATGCCATGGCAGGTTTCCAGCTTTTCCTGGGGACAGTGACTGGCAACGCTGAGCCTATGCTCCCAAGTGGCAGTTATTCTCAGGACCCAGGTCCCAGCTGCTCCTGTACCCCCTGGCCTTGGGTTTCCTGGGTGGTCTCCATTGTCCAGGGACACTCCTTTGCTTCTATATCACCTGCTCCCTCTTTGGTAAGGAGTCGGGAACTCTGAGTGTTGTGGGGACCTGGTGGGGCAGACACCCACCTAGCGCCAGGTCTCTGGTGAGTTCTGCTCTCTCTCTCAACCAGGGGCATGGGCAGCCCTCAGCCCCCACTTCCTGGTGAAGAAGACTTGCTCTCTTAAGATGATTAAAGAATAGAAAAGAAAGACTGCAAATCCACCCACTTGAGTAATCAGTGTATTATTCTTAAAAGGATCTAAAGTCTCACGGGAAGATTTTAAGGAGAAAAGAAATATCTATATATGTTTTTTTTTTCAAACATGTATCAATGAATGTCTCCAAAGTGCTTTAAAAACAAAAATTATCAGCTCTAACAAGGGGGTAATAACATCACCATGAACGTCTGAGACCATGAGTCCCTGATAACATTCTGAATGTGCTGGTTCCATTTCTCACGGCTTTGGCTCTGTGCAGGCCTCATTCGCTATATCGCCCTGTGTTCTGAGCAGTGTGGACCAGAGGGGCTCAGACGGGTGGTTCTGTGGTGTGGGAGACCCATGCCCCGTGCCTCAGGAACTCCCTCGCTCTCCTCGTGCTTCTGGGCTTCTCTTTAAAGCTCTCAGTGTAGGTGGATGGCGCCTCTTCCTCTGGTATTAGAATAACCTCAGGACCCAACTGACAATGTGGGGTGGGAGGTAATGGCTCCAAGTAATAAAGTGATGTCACAAAATAAAAACCACAGCTTCTCAGAGTGAGGAAGAGCCGGGGCTCCAGCACAATACCTGAGTCAATGATCTGCTCTGGTTTTCTCCTCCCCAAGGCACTGGATCAGCAGATAGATGGTATCCTAATGCTAAACTTCCTGTTGTTTCATAACGTTGACTTTTATGAACTGGAGGAGGAGACTGGGGTGCGGGGGTAGTTTTCTGCACTGAATACCCAGGCTGCTCCTCTACATGTTCAGAAGCAACTACATAGAAAGCATGTCATCATCCTCTGCTTTGCTCACTTGGAGCTTCTAGAATTACCTTTATCATCTTCTTATACGAAATAAGTTATTTAATTGGTTACCATCCATCAACTTTAAGTATAAGAAATGCAGACTCATGATTTGTCTGGCCACGGATGGTTCTTAGAAGTTCTGAGCAACTTGCTGCTATGTGCACACCTTGGGTCCTGAGGAGCAGGCAACACTGCCCACAGGGCCAGGATCGTGGAATTCTGTGACCCTTTGCCAAGAGAAAGTGTTGGGAAGCTGCAGCCCAGGAATTGTCTCTTTATCCTAAATCACAACCTATAATCATTTTGAATGCAATTCAAACAGGCTACTGTCTGTATCTCAGAAGAGGAAATAAGAAAAAAGGAACAAAGTAGAAAGAAAGAAAAATATTTACTTAGCGCTGGCATCCTTCATACACATGGCCTTGCTCTGTAGTCCATGCGATTCATCTCACCGAATTTCATGGCTACCCTAATACATTTGGGGAATTGAGGAAACTCAGCCCCTGCGAAGGGAAATAGCTTATTCCAAGACTCAAGACAGCAGGAGAAACTGGTTCGTCTGATGTCCCATGAGCTCAAGTAGCCTCAGAGTACAAGCAAGCAAGGACAGGACTCTACTCTGTGACCTCCCAAAGAGTCAGCCTTGGCCTGGAAACTTCCAGAAAGGGGCACTGTGCTCTTCAGACTTCAGCTTGCCATAGCCTCATCTGGCTTTACTTCTTCCTAAAGTCTCGAGAAAGATAGCAGCAGCAACAGCTCTGGGTGCTGAACCCTCGCTATCGACCAAATGTGGTCTGAACATACCATGCACATCAGTCCTCACACCCACCTCACTCACTCACTGACTCGTTTGTCCAGGTAATAACTGTTCATTGAATCCCCACCTGTGCCAGGAACGTGGGGTCCTCATGGGGCAGACGTCATTAATATCCTCTTTTTACTACTACGCAAACAGAATCCGTAAAGCCCCCATTGTTCAGGTGCACACACCAGCCCCAGAGGTGTTCTTGCCTTCTCGGGTATGAGCTAGTCTCACTCCCAGCCTCCCTCGGGTCTGGTCATGGGCACATGGACGGTGCCCGGAAGTGCATTCCCTACTCTCAGGCCTGGACTGGGGCTCCTCCCCTGTGGGCAGCACAAGAAACACACTGCCCGCAGAGCCCGGAGCTGTGGGGTGTGCTCCAACAGTCCTCCGCCAGCACACAGCCAGTGCGGCAAGGGTCCTGGCCTGACCTGGACTCAGTGTCCCAGGAGGGCCGCTGCTGCAGACTGTGCTCTGTGGTTTCTAAGTGCACTGATCTGACTCCACACTCTGGCAAGTGGGAGTGTCTACTCTCCTTCTGAAACTGCCCTCAGGACTTGCCTTCCATTCCTACCTGTCTTCCTTACCTTTCCCACTTACTCACAGGACAAGGTTGTCTAGCAGAATATAAATTGCCCGGGGTTTCTTTAAAGTGTGGGGTAGAAGAGCAAAGGAGAAAATCAATGAAACCAAAAGTTGGTTCTTCAAAATATTAAAAAGATTGACAACTCTTACCTAGACTGACAAGACAAAAGAAAGAAGACTTATATCACCAAATTAATAAATGAAAACTGGGCACATCACCTCTGATTTTTCAGAAATTTAACAGATAAAAGAGAATACTATGAAAAATTGCATACCAAAAGATTAGACAACTTAGATGAAACAGATTCAAGAAAGACAGAGATTCCCAAATAGATTCAAAAAGAAATTAAGTCTTAATAGCCTAAAACAGTAAAAATAAATAAATAATAAATAAGATCAATGATTTAATGTATTTCCACAAAGAAAAGTCCAGGGCAAAATGGCTTCACTAGTGAATTTTATCAAGTATTTAAAGAAAAAAAGTATTAGAAGCAGGGCGTGGTGGGGCACACCTATAATCAGAGTAGCTCAAAAGCAAAGTCAGGAAGATAGCAAATTCAAAGCCAGCCTTGGTAGTTTAGTGAGGCCCTGTCTCAAAATTATAAATAAAAAAAAAAGGACTGGAGGATGTGATTCAGCGGTAAAGTACCATGGAATTCAATCTCTAATACAAAAAAAAAAGAAGAATGAAAAATATTATTAATATTTTACAGATTCTTCCCCTAAATGAAGAGGACTCCTCCCGCCTCATTCTCTGAGGCCAGTAGCACACTCACACAAAGACAGCAGAGGAAACCTGAGGAGCAGCACCCTCATGATCATACAAACAAAAATCCTCAACAAAATGTTGGCAAATGAAATCCAACCACACAGGTAAGAGTCTGAAAAGGGACCCAAAGGTCTCAGGTCCTTATCCCTGCAACCTGCAGATGATGCCTGATTTGGCAAAAAGGTCTTCACAGTTGAGATAAAATGCAGGAGTATGAGTTGGAATGTTGACCTGGATTAACCCAGTGGCCCACAGTGTCATTAATGTTTTCTTATGAGAGGATCCAGAGGGAGATTTGCTGAGGGACAGAGAAGGCGATGAGAAGTCAGTGCACAGTGATGTCTCAAGAGTAGAGTTATGTGACCATGTACCATGTAACATGGTCACTGCCAGAGGCTGGAGAAGCAAGGGAGGGACTCTTTCCAGATCCCTGATGAGACTGAGGTCTAGACACTTTGATCTGAGCTCAGGGAGAGTGATATTGGACTTCTAGGGGAGAAAACACCTGTGGTGAAACGTTTTGGCAGCTGCAGGAAACGAACACAAAGGTAAAAAGCACACTATACCTCAAAAAGCATGAGCAAAGAGGCTTTATCACAGGAATTCAAGGTTGGCTTCTTTCTCAAGAATATATTAATGCAATAAATGATACTAATAGACTAATGGAAAGAAACACACCACAAACATCTTAACAGATGCAGAACAAATATTTGACAGCTGGGTGTGATGGCCACACCCATACTTCCAGCAACTTGGGAGGGTGAGGCAGGAGGATCACGAGTTGGAGGACAAGAAAATCACAAGTTGGAAACCTAGCAAAACCTTGTCTCAGAAGAGAAAATAAAGAGAGTTGAGGATGCAGCTCAGTGGTCAACATCCCTGGGTTCAATCCCCAGTACTGTAGGAAAAAAAAATTTTGATAAAAACCAGCACATTGATTCATAATGAAATATCTCTGCAAACCTGGAATAAAGGGATATCTCTGCAAACCTGGAATAAAGGGATCTCTCAGCATGACGAAGGGCACGGTGTGGAAACCCACGGCCAATCTCATCTTCGTGGTAGGAAGACTTGATGATGGAATATTCCCCAAGGCCAGAAATAAGACCATGTCAGCCATGTGTACCCTTCTATCTAATATCATAATGGAGGCTGTAGCCAGCACAACAAGGCAGAAAATGAAAAATAACAGAAAAGAGCAAAGGAGGAAAAAGGAAAGAAAGGAAAAATAGCAAATAAGACAGACAACATATCCTGGTACTGCTGGTGGCCTCTGAGCAGCAGGGTCCAGAGAGGGGTCCACAGGTGGATACTTGATTCTGCCTGCCCAGCATTCTGCTCCCATCCATTGGGAACTTCCTGCTCCCATGTCCATGGTGGACTGACTCCATGCCTGGTTGTAGGTGGGGCATTGACTTGGACCCAGACCAGGACCATCAGTGTATTTGTTCTTCTTTGGACACATAACTGATTCAGGGAGGTGCACATGATTCACATGGATGGAGGTGAACTTCAATTTGTACTTTTGTTTGAATTATGGGAAAGAATATAGACCCATTCCATTGAAGTGCCTGTGAAGACTGAGTGCAAGTTAGCTGCTGGCAGCAATCTTGCACCATGAGGGGAGAGGCTGTGGGGAAAGAAACAGGATTGGAGAAATGGCTCTAACACCAAAGAAAGCTCAGTGGAAATGTGACCTCCCAGTAGCCGGTGGCATCTGACACCAGGTCTATCCCTGAACTTCTCACATACTTAAGCCATGAAACGTCCCTGTGCTTCAGCCAGCTTGAACTGAGCAATGATAGACACCTGGACTAACACAGATCTAATGACAGACACCGCTGCCCGCATTATTATCCATTTTAGCAACCAGGTCACACCAGGTCCTGGCTGAAGTCACATAACTTGTTTTAATAATCCTTGCACTCAACTCTGCCTTCGGGGGTGGCTGTCCTGCTTTGTCCTCTAGTGTATTGCTTGGAGCCCAGCACAGAGCATTTTCTGAGTGAGCAGAGATGCCTGGACGGCAGGTGGCAGGTGGGGACGGGTGATGCACCTGCTCGGGACTGCCCTGGGGCTTCCAGAACTTATCTCCTCTGTTTTTGAGAACCTATCGGCCACAGTCATCTCCTTTCCACTTCCACATCTCTTCCTCATGATGTCTCCAAAATCATAGAAACCGTTGCTGGGATCCCAGGCCCTGTTTTCTCAGTGGCCTCTGAGAAATGACTCAGCTAGTCCTGTGGATGTGAATTCACTTAAATCAATAGGATGCACTTTTATCATCTTCTCAACTACCTTGGGCTCCAATTTTCTCCTATTTGTATTTGTCTAAGCCTTTTACAGAGTGATGATTATTTCCTTTGATCACAGAAATGGAAGTACCCTGAGCCTGTGTGGTCTGGCATTTACTCTGCCTTTTCTACCAGGCCACCATCTGCCCGAGAGCAGATCTGCCCACAGTTGCCATCTCTTGGCAATCTTTGTCTCATCTGAAGTTTGCTGCTGTCAGGGAACCTTGGGGTCCCATACAGTGCGGGATCACATGTACACTGGTTTATTTTATATGCCCTCTTTCAACTGAGTTTATTACTGGGGTCCACATTCTGTCCCAATCTGCCTTTTGGATATTGCCTCCTCTTTCTCTTTTTCTCCCCTCCCACCCTTCTCCTTCCCCAACTCTCATGCAGATTTCACATCCTGTAACTGGAGCTTACCGGGTAGGAGGCTTCCTTTTGTTCCTATGCTCCGAATCAGTGTGTCTGATTTTTTTTTAAATGTTGAAATTTTTCTCTGAACCTGAGTTGAAATATTCTTTCCCCAAACTCAAGGCCCCTGTCTGGCTGGACCCAGAATGCCCTTGTGTTAGACTCACACACAGAGACCAGCACGTCACTTTCCCTAGGCCCACCCGTCCACAGTGCATCCAGCCCCTTTGCTGGCAGTCATGTGGCCCTGTCCTGCTTAGCTGTGACATCTTCCTTCCACTGACCTTCTCTGATGAAGGCAGCCACCTTGAGCCTTCTGTCCTCATGGCCCCTGCTCCCCTGTTCATGTCACCTGGGCTTAAAGACAATAGCCTTACAGGTGCCCCCACCCCTTGGCTTGCCAGTGGTCACCGTTACCATGAGCAGGCAAGTGAGTGTGCGCCTGGGGATACTCTAGCTCTGTTAAGGCTTTGAATACTTCTGCATAATTTTAGTTTGCTACATATTAATCAGAACATTGGTCAATTCAATTCCATTGAGGAAAAACCTAAATGTGGTACATACGCATGTGGAAACATCAACTCTGTATAGTCTTTAGATCTTCTCCTTTCCTGCTTCAAAACCAAAATTAAGATACACAGCCATGAAATATTTCAATAAACATGTGAAAGTGCTATCAACATTGCAGAAACGCTACCAGCTGTAGGTACATGATTGACAAGGCACCGCTCAGGGTCTTCCTTTATTTGAGTCATTTGTACATGAATCTCCTGGTGGCTGCACTGGGCACCTGGGGTCTGGGGGGATGCAGCCCGTGTCTCTCTCCGTCTGCTCTTGAGTGCAGTAATGTACGTGGAAGGTGACAAATGCTGCTCATCTAACTGAACTTTGGTCCCTAGGTAAAATCAACAGGATAAAGGAAATGCACTTGGGCAACATTTAAACATCATCGTCTGCATGGAAATGCCTGACACATTAAATATGAATTATTTAAAAGTATTTACTAATACAGGGCCAAAAGACCTCTGCTCAGAACTGCTTGAACATGTCCTTTAATGCAGACAGCCCTGCGCTCTGGGTGTGTTGGGGCAGACGGCTCCTGCCTGTAGTTCACCCGCACTGGAGAGGCTGCGGGAGTCGGCTTCCCCCTCTGATGGTCGACTGTACTTAAAAGCAGAGACAATGAGGCCTTCCCATCTTTAGTGCATTTGTCTGAGGGTGCCTAAAAGTGTCTGGCAGAAAATGAATGAGTCCAAGGGAGGAAGCAGCTTTGCAAGAGGCTGTATGGCCTCACATGATCCTTTTTTATGGAAGAGCCACAGAGGAAAGCAGAGTAGACTGGACCACAGCCCCCGAGCCCTCTGGGTGGGGCTGCAGTCGGGGAGGGTGCTTTAGACGCAGGGCACTCTTCCTCCCAGCCGGCAACACAGCATCTAAGATTTGTCACCCGTGACTGCAGCTCCCTTGGCCCCTGTATTTCTGCAGAGACTAAAACGATGCCTGTAAGTCACTTTGATAAGTTTGTAAAGCACTCAGGCGTCTTTGGGCAGGAAGCTGTTAAAGAAAGACACCTTCGTTACGGTTTACAAAACCATTTCCAAAATGTGCTGCTGAGATCCTTTGAGTCAACTTCAAAAATAGAAGCCCATAAAACTCACCTGGAGAGCCACTGTCACAAAAAAGACATTCTCCTATAATCGGAGGGCATACTTCAGTCTGTTACATCAGACAACTCGATATTAAATCTATATCCTAAAACTATCTTAATTGACCATAAAAAGGACAATTGAAAACACAGGATTTGATCACTGCACATATAGCACCAATGCTGTTACCACAAATGAGGCCATTTTGTGGGGAACAGCCCAGCCCGAGTTCTGTCTAAACTGTCTCCGGGTTACATTTTATCATCCACTAGCAGAAAAAGGAACAGGATATTATACGGATTGAGATTCAGTGAAAGTTAGACCATTACATGTCATGCAAACTTAACATTTATTTCTGTTCCCCATCCCTGGAAAGCATGGAGGAGGAGGAGGGAGGAGGGAGGAGGGAGGAGGGAGGGGAAGACATGTTACACGTTTGCTGAGGATTCAAATCAGACTTGCCAGTGCTCCTGGTGACACCTCTGGTGTCATTGGATATAATGATGCTATAAATAACCAGTTAAACAAATTTGGAGAGTCTGGTTAATGAACTGCAGGGACGGCTCTGTCCCTGAACACGGATGTCTCCATGGGCATGTGGTCCCCCACCCTCTGCCGGGGAGCGGTAGATTCCCACAACTACACACCAGCCAGCGCCGCTCTGCACTACCCGAGAGTCAGGAAGGGAAGACGTGCCTTCCAAGATCACCGTGGCTCGGATTGCCTTCCTTTGTTACCTTCTGGAAATATTTTATTTGCTTGATATTTGAAAATATTGGAAGTTTGATCAAAATATATGGAAAAATGTATGGAAATAAAACTATATGGGACTATTTTGACTTGTTAACTAAGGGGTTAACAAATCAATATCCTGGGTCCTTTTGGAGATAGCAGTACCGGCAAAAATCATGGGTAAGATACTTGCGGGCAGTGTAGTTAAAAAAAAAAAAAATTGGCCAATTCTGCGATTTATGAACTGTGCAACAATAGACAATTTGCTTAAAATTGCTGAACCTTAGGCCCCTTTTCTTCCCCTGTGGAAACATGGGGATAATATCAGTGCCTACGAAAGGCATCTTCCTCAGACTGCCTGTGTTAGGAGACATCCAGGACGCATGGTACTCAAAGTGTCTCAAACAGTGCTGTTATTACTCGTATGGGGGCCGTGGGGACCTGCATGGGGTCCTGCTGTGCTGGGGGACCCCTGCCTTGCAACGGGGACTGGCCTCCAGCAGGGGCCTGGCCGACTGCTGGCAGAAAGGAGGCAGAGCTGGCCTGCCGCCCAGGCCTGTCTCCCTGTCTCAGAGCCCCTGGTCCTCGCAGCCTCGTGCCCTCCACACAGCAACCCTGCCTTTCTTCTCCGGCGTCGGCTCTGCCAGAGTTTAACAAGCGCGGGCGGGAAGGGTGTCTCCACGCCAGGGCTCCCTGCCGCCCTGCCAGGGGCGGGCATGCTGGTTTCCCACAGGGCCTCAGGAATCAGGCTCCCGGGGCCCCAGGGTGCATGTCTCACTCATGCCAATCCCGCTAGAGGTTTCACTTCCTTTCTGGTTCTGTCCCCACTTCTCTACCTGGGCCTCCCCCATCTCCCTTGTCTCAGGATCTGCTTTCGGGGACCCAGGATAGGGCTGCCTCTCCTCCCCGGCACGCCCGCTTCCTCGCACCAGCCAGCAGCTCCGCCCTGGTTGTCCTGCTCCCCTGGCCTCTGTGACACAGTCGCCTTCAGGTCTGCTCCCTGCTGTCAGTCAGGTTCCCGGAATAAGGCCTGGATACCCACTCTCTTCCCCTGTTACGGCCCTGGACAGGGCTGGGCAGCCAGGTGCCAGGCTGGAGCTGGGAAACCAACCAGAGACTCTCAGTGCAAGCTGGGCGGCTGGGAGAGCCCAGGCCCTGCATGCACCCCCACGAACGTTCAGATGAGCCAGCAGCAAACCCTCCCTGACCGGCTCAGCGCCAATCCCACTGCCCTTCCAGAAAAAAGTCAAGCTCTAATTCATGTGGTATCAGAAAACACTTTCTAGCCATTTTATTATCTATTTTAAAATTCCAATTCTATTTTTACTTATTTTTTAAATTTTTTTAAAAAGTTTTTTTTTAATTAAACTGATATTTACTTAATCTCATTCATCAATGCAAATAAAGAGATCCCCAACTCATTCCCAATCTCAGGCATTTTGATATTAGGACTAAATACAGCAATAATAACAAATGAGAAGAGATCAGTTTTTAGGCATCACTCCTCTTAAATACAAGGATAGAAGACCCAAATGGTAGTTTCTTCCTCCCTGGGTTCAGCGGAACAGACCCAGCTAAGAGGATTTAATCAAACTATTTTATGTATGCCCCTGTCTTCATTCTTATCACTCACTTCAAAGAAATACTTTGACCTAGGAGAGGATTTTACACTAGGTTAGAAGACCCCAGTTATTTGGGGAAATGTCAACCTATTTGCATTCATTCATTCATTAGCTCACACATTGTCTGAACTCCATTGTCGGGGAGACCCACACACATTTTAGAATGGAGTAGGAGAGGATAATTTTGTTGACTCCAATTTGTTTCTGCAAAATGCAACAGAGGATTCCAGTAAGGCTCAGTCTCCCTTACCGAGAGTTTGCTAAATTGTTTAAAATATATATATATATATAACATATATATATATATATATCTCAAGACCAGCCTGTGAAAAGCAACACAGTGTTTCCATTCCATCCTGGGGAAGGACGCAGGCAAGAGGTAGGTAAGAGAGCGAGCTGGAGGTTTTGGAGGGAAGGCGAGTGAGGAAAGCTGCTGTCCCCACAGATGTCCATGGCAACGGCAGGTAGGGACCTCAGACAGCTGTTCAAGTGGAGCAACGAGGGCTAGGGCCTTAGAGGTCCACTCAATGAGGAGTCAGGTGGACCAGAGCTGAATCATGCATGAGAACATGAGGGTCAGGAGAGCCTGGCTCCTCCAGGGAGCCGTGACCCAGAGCAGTGGGCACATCTAAGGCTCCAGGACATGGGATGAGCTGGTGGGGTCTGCTTGAAGCAGGAAGATCACCAGGAATTTGGGGGCAAAAGTCAAGATTCCAGGCCAGGAGACTGGGGCAGGGGTCTGAGGGGGATCTAGCTCAGCAGAGACCACAGGGCCATGGTGACACCTCTGAACGCCCCGATGTGCTCACGGGAATCTTCGGTCTGGGTGAAGCTCTATCTGCTTGGGAGAGCTCATTTGCTTCTGACCACTACTATTCTCCCATTTTTCAGATGGAGTCCCAGAGTCAGAGAGGCGGGAGGCTGCAGACTGCAGGGCCACCTCCTGACCACTTTGTCCTCAAAGAGGTGAAGACAGGATGCTGGGCCACCGGGGAGCCACTGCAGCCTGTGATGGGAGAGAGGCAGGATGAAAGGATGAGGTGCAGAGAGTGACTGAACCCATAAACCGCCCCTGGACGCTGCCGTGGCTTCTGGGTTTGCCTCTCTGGGCAGGTTCTTTCTCACACGGACCCTATTAGGCCTCGTGCCCTGTTGACGTGTGAATGAAGGGAAGTTGGAAAAGATTGCAGGCCCCAGGGAAACGGCAGGATTCAGTCACAGAGCTCCCCCAGGCCTGGCTTGGTTCTGACCCGCATCTGCCTCCCGTCAGCAGAAGATGCACCACCATGCTGGGGGCTGCGGCCCAGAAGCAGGGGTGCTGGCTTTACCTGGTGGCTGGGCTGAGCGCGAGCCTGCGTCGAGTGCGCGTTTTTACCCTGTTTCTAGCTTCTCTGGAGGCCCTGGGGCCTCCAAGCAACCCCCGCCCACTGGCTTCCACACAGGCTCAGGTCAAAGCTAAGTCAACTCATTATTCTCTGAGCCTGTCGCATCCTTGGCCTCTGGACAGGAGTGGATACCCTTGCTGTGTGCTGAAGGAGCGTGTAGGGCTTCAGAAATCTCATTCTCTAATTCCGTACCTCCCAAGCCAAAAGGTAATCCTTTTATACAGTGCGAATCACACTAGAAACGTGCAAGAAGAAATAACAACATCACGTGGCCACCAATGAGCACCGCCAAACAATGGGGCGACCTGTTTAGTGGTTTGAGACCCGGAGCCTGGGAGACTTCTTACAGGACAGAATGAATTTTCCAGTAGGGATTAGACTTGAGATTGGAGTTTAATGAAACAATCGCTAACACCAGAGGCTTGTGCAAAAGAACCAGCCGACCCCAGAGAGTTCCAGGTTTGTCTGGAGAAGATATTTATCTAATAAACCATGAATAAATAATAGAGAGAGTCTAAAGTCAAGAGATGCAGAGGAGCTGAGGGAAGGGGCTGGTGGATCAAAGCAAGCTGATGTTTTGACTTTGCAACAGGCATTCATTACTGGAGAATGCTGTCACAGGTGCGGGGCTACGCCCTGCTCTGAGCACCAGCCGGAACGGGCGAGGTTGTGGGGTGACAAAAACCAACTCCAAAGCCGCTGTGATGTCAAACAACAGGGGTTTACAGGGCAACAGCAGGGTTCTGATAACCACACACACCCAGGGCACAGGTGACCAGGGTGCCAGCGTCTTAGGGATGGGAGGGGAGGATGGGGGAGTTGAGCCCCGAGATCACACGCTTTGGCTTGGAAGCAACATGGGCTTCTCCCACCTATATTTCCAGAGCCACAGCCAACATCAAGGAGGTAGAAAGTTTAGTTTCTTGTGACCCGAGAACAGAAAAGGACCAGATATCAGCGAATATTAATAGCACTGACCACATGGGTATCGACAAAGTGGTGACGGAAGCCCCTGTCTCGCCTCCTCATTGAGAAACCACATGTAAGTACACCCTTATCAAGTGAGTTAAACGGCGAAAATGCTGAAGTGATGAAAGTTGATGATGAAACAGTGAAAGCTCTGTCATCTAATGTGACACTCCATGTGTGTAGCAGAAATGACTGGAGCATGCCTGCGGTATACGCCTTCTGACACGCCCACGCTGCAGAATTCCTCATGTGGATGGAGGAACATACATGTGCGAAGTGTCCCTGTGCTCTGTCTCACACACACACATATATGTGGTCCTCTCCCTTACAGGGGATACTTTCGCAGGCCCCCAGTGGATGCCTGGATGTATTACAACCCGCCCTTTAATGCCCTTCCCACCTTCCTGGAGCACACCTCCTGTGGACATGACTTGGGTGCAGTAGCATAACCATCATGGGTCTCTTTTTGTTTCACGATTTCACAAATAAAAGATTTGTCCTTAGCACGGATCTAGCGACCTCGGCGTATGATTTTTTTCCTTTGCTTATTAAGTCAAGAACTTTCACCTTTGCACTTAGAAGGAGCCATGGAAACCCACAGAGGGACCTCGGCTGCATTCTGACTCAGAGATGGCTCCTCTAGGCGGGCTCCTCCTCCAGACGCCAACAGAACGTCAACCTGAGGCCATGTTGCTCTGACCTCACCACAGACTTGCTTTCATAGTTGGGGAAAATAGAAGAAAGGTTGACTAGTGTGGAATGTTTTTTTCTCACTCCCTGTTGCTAATGGACTCATGATGATGGTCAAGAAGGTTCAGGTTCAAACTGGGGTGTGATTTTGGAGAACTCACTTTCTCCCTTGAAACACTGGTTCTTGATCAACTCAATAAAGGGTTATGATTAAAGAGGGCCTGAGAAGTTCCCAAGCTTCTCTGGAAGGCTTCTGAGAGCCCCGAGGGGAGCTGGGAGAGGTAACGCAGCCACTGCAGCCCCAGGCTCCTTCAGACACGTCACCTGGGCATTGGCCTGTTTTCTTTTCTGTCACTGGGACTCAACTTCCACTCAAATAAAGGATTCCACTGACCCAGGCTATCATCAGATCCCATTTCTGCTCCTAAATTCCACCTTCCAGATTAACTTCCTGAGCAGATCCTGAAGCATTGAGTGACCTGTTGAACTAAGGCACAGGATCTTGGGAGCAAACTGAGGAGTCGCTGTCCTGAGCTGAACGATGTCCCTCCAACTCAGGGACATCCATCCAGCACCAGAACAAATAAGGTCTTCACAGATGTGATCAAGTTAAAAGAAGGGCAGGCTGAATTAGTGGGGCCCTAAATCCAACACTGTATCTTTACAAGGAAGCTCAAAGGACACACAGACCCAGAGGCAGGAGGTCACCTGACAGAGGAACCAGAAACTGGTGTGACATGTGTGCCAGACAAGGGATGCCAAGGATGGTCCAGAGCCACCAAAGCTGGGAAGAAACAGCAGGCTTCTCCCAGAGAGCCTTCCGGGGGAGCAAGGCCCTGCCTCACCTGGATTGGAGTTCCAGCTGCCACATCTGGGAGGAAACAAACTCCTGCTTTAAGACACTGGAGTTTGCCCGAGTCTGCGAGTGCTGCTCAAGGAAACGAACTGAGAGACTAACGCACACAGGTATTTGGACTTAAATTCTGGCAACTAGAGCCTGGCGCTGCCACATCCCTCACGTCTCCGTAGCAGGGAAACATCCCGCGTGACTTCCATTCTTCCCAGGACATGGTAGCTACCAACTAGTGCAGGACAAATGAGCTCACAATGGCCCCGGGGGTTCCTGAACAAATGGCCAGCACTTTCATTTGGTAGCAAAAACTAACCTGTCAACACTCATCACTCACACGGGAGGAGTGGGGACCAGCGACCACTCAGGTGCTCCAGGTCGATCGGGGCCGATCTTGGGGGTCTGCTGAGCCACCGGCTCTGTGGGGAGACTGTTCATCTATAAACCCTGTAATGAAGGGCTCCTGGACATCTGAGAGCCTGACGTGGAGTCACGGGCTCTGCGGAAACTTCCCCATCTGGCATCAGAGATTCTCCCCCCCGTGCGCTTGTGGGGAAGCGTCTCGCTGTAGGTGCAGATGGGTGAGCTCTTCCACACACGCAGACACTACAGGAGCGTACATGCTGACACATGCATTTACAAAACATCAGAGTATACTCTATTTAAATATTTTCATGAAAAATGTATTCTGATAGAGCCTAGGAAAAGAGAAAAGGGAGAGTGCTACCAAGCACTTGAAGCATGGTTTACCCAAATCCCAATGTGCCGGAAGCCCAAAGTAAATGAAAGTTGGATATGGAAGACTCAGAATCAGAAGTGAAATATCTCAATAACTTCTTAAATTGATTATATGCCAAAATTAATCCTTAAAATTAATTCCACCTGGTTCACTTTTCTGAGGTGGCTACTAGAAAATTAAAACTTACTTGTGTGGTTTGCATTATGTGTGTATCAGACAGTCCTGGTTTAAGGAAGCTTGGCTTCTGATACTTCCTAATAAATCATCATTTGGAATACATTTGTTCAGGAAATT
This sequence comes from Sciurus carolinensis, assembly GCF_902686445.1. Classification (NCBI taxonomy): domain Eukaryota; kingdom Metazoa; phylum Chordata; class Mammalia; order Rodentia; family Sciuridae; genus Sciurus; species Sciurus carolinensis. The sequence continues at coordinate 4,842,701 of NC_062228.1, forward strand.
CTACCTTTTCTTTAGAAGGTCTCGATTTTTAAATACTTGATACTTGCTATAATTTCTCTCTCTCTCTCACACACACACACATACTCACACAGACATATACATACATAATCATTTTATAACACCCCAAATTCTTTCTTTCTGCTTATGTCAATTTTTTTCTTTTTTAAAAATAACTATCATCTATAAAATAAAATTAATATTCCTCTGTCCTTCATTATCTGAGTACGTTACAAATTTCTACGCGATTGGTCAAGTTACTTAACTTCTCCAGGCCCTGGTACCTCCGTTCCCCTAGCACACTGCATGTGTATGGAAAATGCCATCAGCAGCAGACACACTCTGCCACGCATGGTGCCCCCTCTGCTTCGTCCTACTTCCCCTGAAGAGTCACTGGCCCACACTTTAGAGACTCAGTAAGACATAGTGCAATAAATATGGCCAGAAGCTACAGAAGGTTGGAGCCCTGGAGGGAACCCAGGTTTACCTGGTTCTAATGCTACGCTCCCCTCGTGGGAGATGATGGAGCGATGGCCTGCTAGTTGTCACCCAGGGGCAGGGGCAGCAGGAGGCTCTGGGAACAAGGCCTTCCAGCTGTACTGCTTCCTGGTTCATCATGGCTGATGGGAAGGGAGGCCAAGATGACCAGCGTCCGCAGGAACAGGTCTGCACCTCCTCCCTCCCACACCACCTCGTCCTGCTGGGAGGGGACTGTCCCTGTCTGAGCTTTCCACTCAGTATGGAAGGATGACGGTTTGGAAGAACATGAGTGAATGGGGGTGTCTAAGAGAGAACATTTCCCAGGACCAGGGGTCCCCATTCCATCCTCTCTTGGGAGAAGGAATGAGAGTAAGCTGAAAGCTACTTGCAATGGCTTTGGATGCCAAAGTGTTCTTGAGTACCAGAATTTCCAAAAAGCATTTACGTTCTGTTGAGACCTGAGGTGTATCAAGGTTAGATAAAGTGATTGACAAAGTTTTGTATTTATTACGAAAGATGCCAAGTTATATTTAGGGAGTTTTTTTTTTTTCTTTAAGTCTCACTAATTGCTTGTCACCTTTTGAAATATCATAATTAGCACCAGTTAATTTGTGTGCTTAAATATTTTAATGACAGGTTATAATTTTAATAGAAAAAGCAGTTTAGAAGAAAATCATATGATCCTACAACTTCCAGGGGAGGGAGGGAGGGAGGGAGAGAGGAAGGGAGGGAAGGAAGGAAGGAAGGAAGGAAGGAAGGAAGGAAGGAAGGAAGGAAGGAAGGAAGGAAGGAAGGAAGGAAGGAAGGAAGGAAGGAAGGGAGGGAGGGAGGGAGGGAGGGAGGGAGGGAGGGAGGGAGAGAGGGAGAGAGGGGGGAGAGAGAAAGAAACAGGGAAGGAGGGAGGAGTGGAAAGGGAAAGGGAGAGGAAGAGGGAGACACTGAGCTTTGAAATAAACAAAGTCCCCCTTCTTCTTGTTGCTGTGTCCTAGCTATGAGGATTAAGTGACCTACATCACTTATTTGAACCCCAGTGTTCTTATTTATGGAATATGGACAATATAGAGTGCACCCTGATCAATGTACGCTAAGGGTTGCCCCAGACTATTGCTGTGAAGTCCTTGGCATATGTGGTGTACATAAATATCCATTTCCCTTTTCCTGTATTCTCTACCCCTGAGGAGAGAGAAAACATGTTGAGTTTGGGTTTCAAGAGCAAAGTTTCCAGGGCAGACACATTTTCCCAATAGCAGGACAAGTGCCTGGGATGAGGAATAAGGAAGGAGGAATGGCTGGGAGCAAGCCCAAGAGGGAGGAAGGACTGAGACCATTCCTCCAGTGGTAGGTCCATTGGGAACAGCCAGAGCATTTGAAGTCTTCATTGGTCCAAAGCCTCACCAAGTCACTTCCATCTGGAGAGACCAAGTTGAGATGAACGGCCCTGGACAGATCTCTGCTCTGAGACTCATCACTGTGTTGGGTGGTCATGCAAACTCGTCCAGCCAAAGGGCTGGGTCAGAGGCTTTGCACTGAAGGTGTCCAGTACTGCTGCTATTGGTGGTGCCCCATTGGAGTTCGTGCCTCTGTGGGTTATGCAATGAATGTGTCAAAAGATAAGGGCTGGAGGACTGGTTTCACTACTTACTGCTGGTGTCATTCACGTCCTGTGAATCTCAGTCACCTCGTCTCTAAAGTGAGGCCTCCAATGCCTTGTTCATAGGGCTTTTTCAAGGATTAAAGGAAATAATGTAAGACATATTTAGACAGAGTACCTGGACTAGAGAAAGGATTCAATAGTCAATAGCCATGAAGACAAAGATGAGGACGTCCATCACATCTCCTTTAGTTTCCTCAAGACCCTTCCAATTTGTCCAAACTTCAACTTTTCCACTGATGTGTACCTCCAACCTCCCATTGACAGTCCACAGGAATATACCCTCTCTCCACCAAAGGAGCCCAAGGCCAGCCTGGGTTTTAAAGGAACTTCTGGAGGGCAATGCAGGGTACCACAAAGGTAGGTTCAGATGGAGACATCCGCCATGAAGAAGTCAAGGGAAGAAGAGAATGAATGAATGCCCACCAGGAGGGGGTTCACCAGAACGAGCAAGGTCCCCATTAATGGTAGGTGCAGATTCAGGAAGCCGAGCAAAGGAGCTGGCCAGGAAAGGGGGAAAGGGGTGGTTAAGGAGCTAAACACATTCCAGGTGGAGTGAGTAAATAAATCCCAAGGAAAGGATGAAAATGAGAATTAATCAGGAGGGTGCTGAGCCGTGGCACTGCCAGGCACAATCAGAGGACTTCTTAATTGCTTGTCAGAGACCAATGCATCCTGGCAAAATGATCTTCAACTAAGCCGGGACTCTTTTTCTCTAACCTGGCTTCATTTATCATGATTAGAAAACAAGTCAAAACTGATTTCTGTTTATTTTATAAGACCAATCCCCAGGGAGCCCCTCTTCCCAGGAGGTCTGATGATTTCCCTAGGAAGGGGAACCCCCTCAGAACATGAAGGACTGCTTCGTATCACTTTAGGCACACATGTACAGTCTTTGGGTATTATGAAAAATGGCAGTCTCTTAAATTTTTACAAATTATCTCACACACATCTGTGTGAGCCTTTGGGTTTGTTCTTTCCTACTTTCAAATGGAAAAATTAAAAGTAGTTTGAAATGGACAAACGGTCTAAGCTTTGGAAGCAGACCTGCATTTGATTCTCAGCTATGCCACCTCACAGCCATGTGACCTTCAACAAGTCACTCAAAGAAACCTCTGTGATTTAGCTCAGAGAATGTGAGGTGGCTAATACCTCTCAGATTTTCTGGGTCCGCCAGGGGTTGTGTGTGACAGGTGGTCACACAGAAAACCTGCTTTCCTGTTGGAAGAGACGGAAACTGTCCTCTGAGTTCAACGAAACCACCGGGGGTCCTGAGTCCCCCCCGGGGCAGGGCCTGGTTCTGTTCTGTTTTGAGTTCTATCACATATCCTTTATGCAAAGAGCCACTGAGCACATGTTACATCCCAAGAAGAGTGCCTCTTTGCGGGAGGGAACCCTTCCAGAGCCTGGATTGTGCAAGGTCGGCTGACCTGCGCCCTTGACCCCTAGGATCCCAATAATCCCAGTTACTCATCACACACACCCTCAGGCACACCCTCTGTTCCACCCAGATCTTGTTAATCAGGTAAATCATGTTTGAAGGACTGAAGGAGATTACTAATGTGGGTCTCTGCCTTGCCTGCAAACAAGCTGTGTGGAGGACAGCAAGACTAAGCCAGCGAAGGTCAACACATCCTACTGTTCAGACACTTCATCCCCAAATGGATTCCAAGAGATCATGTTCTTTTTCTAGAGGTGTAATCAGCCAAAAAAAAGAAAAGAAAAATCAATATACACCTCAGTCCAAGTAAAGCAACCTTCTTGGGGCATTAGTGGGATTGCCAGGCACCTGGAATTTCCTTGGGTGTTCTGGGCTTGGGATCATTCTCTGATGCATTTCCCTGATCTAAAAAGGCTCTGTTCCTGGGATTTAGTGCTTAGGACTTCTGTGTTCCTTTAGGTTTATGCTTAATCCGGACAACTAATTCCAAGCCTCCTGCCTGGGGAAGTTTCTGCCTTAGAACGTCTTGGCATTTACCCGGCCAAAAAGGAAGTGATTGATGCTTCCTTCGTTTTTCCACACGAGAGTCCAGAGCTGAGCAGAAATATCACCTGCCTCCGCGCTGGCCGCTCGCAGCTCACCTCCTGACCCCTGCTCTTGATTTCATCCCCTCCATCTCCTCCGGGACTTTGGCCCATCAATTACCTTTCCTCTCTCTCCACTATCTTCAATCACTTCCTCTCCACTGGCTACTTCCTGGCAGCTTACAAACATGTTTAAGGTTTATTTATTCTGGAAAATAAGAAAACAAAAATCCTCTTTTCAATCCTGCCGCCTCTGAAGTTACGGCCCGTCTCTGGCCTTACTGGGAGAGCTGAGCCTCCTGATAGAATTCACTCCCCGTCTCTCTTCTCTGGGTCATGGTCCAGGCACTGCCCAGGCCAGGGCCAACCTCCTCCTGGCCTCAGCAATTCACTGAAAGTCTTGCAGCAAAGATCAGCAGCAGCCAAAGCCTGAGTTTCTCTGCGTGAGCTGTGCCGCTTGATCTGTTCTCGCACTCGTTCACACCTTCTCATTCTCTAAGCAGCGAGTGCTTTGGACAAGCATGGACCCACCCTCTTGGCTCTTTCTGCTCTTCAGAAATAAAGCTATGGTCTGCAAGGGACTCAACGAGAAGCGCCCCTCGTGTGCGGAGGGAGCAGCAGGTAGGAAGGCACCATAGAGGGAAGAACACGTGACTGGGCCACGTTCCAGACCAGACGTCGAGGATGAGAGCAGAGTGAAGGGCCCAGGGGAGAGGGCAGAGCTGGGCTCCTCACCCCAGGTGCAGACGTCCACCTTCATCCTAAAGGCTCTGGAGCATGATGACTATTCAGCCCTCTTAGTCACCTGTGCACCGAATGCACCGATATTGGGGCAACCGAGGACAAGCGAGAAGGAAGGAAAAGCAACCTGGCAGGTGCTCAATTCAGGATGAAAACAGCAGCTCCATGTGTTTTCTTCAGAATAAGAGAATGTGGGTCATGCTCTTGTTGGCAAAGGACATGCTGGCACCAGTGGACCAGCTGAGACAGGAGCTCAGATGCGCTCTGCTGCATGCCTACTGGGCAGTGCAGAGCTGTCAGCAAGTGCTCAGGCCACGCCAGCACAGTCACGTGCACGCGCCCACCTGCCGCTCATTCTTGAGCTCCTAAATTAGAGCTTGTGCTAGATAATAGATAGGGTATTCGTTATCATCAACAAATATGAAACTGAGCCTTAGATAACATAAGGATTCCCAAAGTTAAGTGCTATTTTATGGTGCCTTTCAACTTGGAAGTGCACTGCAGATAAAACATGACTTTGGTATAAACCATTGATGTATTGTGTTGTTAAGATCAATGAATTATTAAAAGGATAATCTTTTAAACACCAAGAAATTGTCTTCTAGTGTCCCCGAGGGGCCATGAACAAATGCACTGCACACACCAATTCACCACTGCTCTGACTGCCACTTACACAAACTCCAGAGCACACACTTGATGTCACAGATGTGGGCTTCCTCCCACACTCTCAGCCAGGAGAGGCCCATGGACCAAGCATGTTGTGACCAGAGGGTCACTCTGCCCTTATTTCTCTGTACGGCTGAAGGGACATAATGGGCCATTCAGATTGCCCCGTGAGGAAGGACTTCTTACCCCACCTAGCCGTGTGACCTCCAGGACAGTCTTGGTCCATTGGGGTCAGACTGCATCCAGGCTGAGTTCTGCCAGTCTCTGGGCTCCTCTTCTATCCTCTCTTCCAGACATTTCTAATAAATGTCTTGTCATCGAACCCTGTCTTGGCATATGCTTTTGAGAGTACCCAGACTACCCCAACTATCACATGGCCAGCATTGTTATAGAAAGTGCTGGAAATCTACCAGTGAACAAGCAAGATAAGGCTCTCCATGAAGCCGGCTTTATTCGGGAAAGATGGAGACAAATTGAATGACTAAGACAGTGTCATAGTGTAAAATGTGACACGAGGAAAATCAAACAGTGAAGTCATAAGCAATCAGGCAAGGGCACTGACGGTGGTGACATCTGAGTCGGGACCTGATGACAAAGCCTCACAAAGGGTTAGGGCAGGAGGGAGCACCGGTGCAGAGGGCTTGGGGCCACCAGAAGATCAGAGTATTCAAAGCTGCCTCCTTAGGCACATGGACTGTGGCATCTTGACACACTCTGTTTATACCGGGACCTTGGAACTTCCCTGCAGGTCTTAAAGCTTGCAAATACCTCCCTTCAAGCTGTTTTATTAAATACACAAAGTGTTGACCTGCCAGCGTGAGGGGTCAGAACAAGCAGAAACCACTCGGAACCAAGGGCCCAGTCTACTCGGCTCTGCTTGCTTGATGTCCACTCCCTCAGGCCTTCAGTGTTTCCACCCAGGGGACACGCGTCACCCTACACTTGTACAGTCCCACAGAACCCATGCCAGCAGGGTGGACCTCAGCGTGGAGCTGGTGAGGATGGGTACTGGTACAGGGTCTTCAGCTGTGCAAATGGACCCCTCGAGAAGAGCCGGCAAGTGGGGTCTTGCATCTGGGAGGGCACTGGACGGTGGAGTGCGCAGGGCCGAGGGTGAGGGCGTGATGCATGATGGGCTGGAGCTGGAGAGGTGTGGGCAGAGACGTTCATCCAGGGAATGCCAGGCCTGTGTGCGTGTGGTGTTTTAATACCCAGAAAAGATAACCCAGAGGTGCAAAGCAGTGCTGGAAGTTGCTAGGCGTTGACGGTGGAGGGTTGGGGGTTAGGGCGGGATATCAAGCATCCCCCAAAGGCTCAGGTGGTGAAGCCAAGAGCAGCAGTGTTCAGAGGTGGGGCCCTCGGCGAGGGACTGGACCAGGAGGGCTCCAGCTCATCAGTGGGCTGATGGGGTTCCCACTGAGGGACTCACGACTGGAAGGCCCCCTGCAGGTGGTGGGAGGCGTAGGAGGTAGAACCCAGAAGGAGCCGTCCCTGGGGGCGTGCCTTCGCAGATCCGTGTCTTCCCCGGCTCCTCTCTCTCTCTCTCTCTCTGTCTCTCTCTCTCTCTGTGCTCCCAGCTGCCTCGAGCTGAGCAGCTTTCCTCCGCCACGCCCTTCCACAACTTCCACAATGACGAGGCCCAAAGCAATGGAGCCAGCTGACCACAGACCCAAACCTCCAAAACCATGAGCCAGAATAAATCTTTCCTCCCTGAGCTGATTTTCTCAGGTATTTGTCCCAGCATCAAAAAGCTGACCAACATAGGGAGTGTCTGCAGGGAGATGGGGTTTCCTTGGGGGAGATAAAAATGTTTTGAAATAGAGGAGGTGATTACATAGCATTGTGAAGACACTGAATACCCCTCGATCGCCATTCTAAAAGGGGTGATTTCATGTCATGGGAGTGCCACCTGGACGAAGCATACAACTCACCCTCCTTACAAAGGCATGGAAGACCCCGTGGATCCCCTGCCTCTGCGACTGCCTCCCCTCCCGAGGCTCACCTCCCCCCAGGCTCCCCTCCTGTCTTGTCCCTCCTCAGACCCACTAAGGCCTGGGCCGTCCTCCTCCTCTCTGGTTAGAGCATGTTCCCACTGACCCCTCATTTCACTTTGGCGTTTCGGAGACATGCGGCTCTGGGAGGGCCCACTGTGGCCAACCCCAAGACTTCCCTGTCACTTTCTGTCCCATTTGCTCTTCCACTTTCCTTTGTGGATGAATCACTATCAACACGGGGATTATATTCTGATTTGTTAACTGTCTCTCCCACTGAAATGTCAGCTGCCTTGGAGCCGGGGCTCACTTTCTCCCAACTACACGCCCAGCAAGGAAGCCTCCATGTCCCTTGAGTGAGGGGATGGGGGGATGGAAACCTCTGGGCAGAGACCTGTGCTGTTTCCTAGCTCAGAGTCTGGGATACGGGAAATACTCAGTAAAGCCTGTGAAGGGATTGGAGGGCAGGTGGGGTGGAGGCCGGCTGCCTGCTGGATGCTGGATTAGACTAGAACTGGAAGACCAGCTAAAGGGACGGTGCTGGGAACGGGCACAGGGGTTTGGTGATATGACTTGGACCAGGCAAAGCAGTGGAAGGAAGGAGGCTCTGGAGTCAGGATCTTGGAAAAAGCTCCGTGAGAGAACGTGTCCAGAAAGAGGCTCCACCAGCTCATGAGTGAGGTGCTGTGGCCCAGTGATCAAGGCCAGCTGCAGAGACACCTGGATGACTGGGTCCTGGCTTCATGAGCTCTTGTCCAGAAGGGACAGGGAATGGCCCAGACCTGTCAAGAATGAACCCCCAATTCCCAAAAAGGTAGGCTGGTTTTCCTGTGTGCCAGATAGAAAGCCATTTCATCCCTCTGCCTAAAACTTGGTACACTGCATCTCCCTGAGAGTCCCCCCCCCAGAGACACTAGCCCCCTGCGGTCTGCTGGTCACATTCACACTCTAGCCATGGTTGGGAACCATGGCTTGACCCAGCTCACATGCTACACTGTTCACTTCGCACAGGTGCTTCATTCCAAAGCAAAGATTTGGCACGTATGGTTGAGGCCATGGTAAAATTGCTTGTATCTATTTTTGCATTTCTCCTATTTTAAGCATGCCTGTTAAAAACTTCTGATGTCAACACATATGTATTTGTGTGATTCAAAACATATTAAGACTGAGTCTTTTCCTTTGAATGTCTAATGGGCTCCAGGGATCCTAAGGCTTCTCTGCACAGGTTTGCTTGCTTGTTTTCAATCTGCGATGACTAATTTACATGGAACTCAGGGACCATGGGGTCCACAGAGAGAATTGCAATGACTTTGATGTCTGGCTTCATTTTGCTTCCCTCCCATTCATACAGGACAAATGTCTTAGACAATCATCAGGCAAGTGTACAGTGAAGCTGCTGTTCACAGCTCACAAATTTTACAAACTTTGTCTTGGAGAGTCAAACATGGAAATTTGTTTAGCAATTACTCTATTAAGTTCAATATCTGTGAAAAATAATTATCATATTTGACACTAGTGTAAAAATGTCAACATTCTAAATAAAAATAACTGCAGGGTTAACAGATCCAGACTCCCAGGACTGCCTGATTGCTTTTAGTAATTTGGAAAATTCAGTCAGTACACTGTTGCATGAGAAAAAAAAAAGAAATGCACTGAGCATTTCAATTAGTTGTTTTCCTAGTTATTTTTAATTAAATCCTAAAAGACTGAACAACTTGCAGTGATTTCGTTGTGCTCTTTAGAGGTCCCACCCCAAACTCCCTTCCATATACAATAGAGTCATGAGGCAATAATTTGTACGCTGAAATGACTGTTTTACCCTTCAAAATAGACATCTAGTGACATGACTCACTTACTCGGACCAGACTGTCATTTGCCAAAAATATTTTTGTTCTCCCCTATAAGAACTGTCCTCAGAGCAGACATGCCCCTCAAAACAGCATTTATGAAGGAAAATCTTTGTTCATGGAATGTGGAGTTTTGGAAACAGTCAAATGTCATCCAGAACCAATGCTGGCAAAAAGGCTGGCTGGCCAGGGTGCGTGGGTGTGCCGGCAGGCGTGTGGTGATGTGAGAAGGCAGTGCTAAGCCAGGTCTTCCCAGCCTCTCTGTGTCTGCCACTATTCTGGGCATCGTGTGTGCTGACTCCTCTGATCCTAGGACACCACAGGAAGGAAAGGATTTTAACACTCCCGTCTCACAGGTGAGGAAACTGAAGCACAGAAACATTGAGTAACCTGCCCAGGGTTACAGAGCTCCTAAGGAGAAGCTGAGACTTGGAGGGAGGCAATTAGGCTCCAGAGTCTGAACTTAACCTCGGGTCACCCACATTTGCAGAGCCACCAGTGACAAATGAGGGATTAAAACTACTGAGCAATGGCAGTCCTCTCAGAGTCTTTCCATCCTCATCCACACAGTAGGGACAAGTGACAGCATTTTCAAGGTCACAGGAGACACTAAGAGGTACTCAGGTATGCAAAGCTCACACTTTCCCTAGCCCATGACAAGGGCCCCGGGATGTCTACATCTCACTTCCTGGAGTGGGTCTTGATGTTGCTTGGTTATATGGAACCCAAAGTGTGACCTGTTCTGGAGGTCAGATCAAGAGTAACCCGTGACCTGGCCAATGTCATGATGATTGGCATCACGCCATGACACAGATAATTCGATGACACCGACCTCTCCTGGTTCTACCAGGAGGGCACTTTCTGACCCCAAAATAAACATCCATGCCTGAGCAGTGACGAGGCAGTGGCTCCACGTGTGGGAACTTCTGCACAACTCCAGGCAGGTGACCGTGGCCTGCAGTGCTTCCCACGATGCAGTGCGCTCCTAAGATGCTCAATGCAGGGAAAGCCAAGACAAGTACGAAGCATGCTTGAGTCTTAACCTGTAGAGAGGCCCACAGCTCCATAACAGGATTCTAGAAGCTTCTAAAATGCACAGTAACATAAAATGGGTTGAGAAATTCTCAACCTAGCCTGCTTCTTTCTTGGAGGGTCTCTTCAATTTCCAGGAAATGGTTAGTCTTCAAGAGAGAGATATGGAACATGGATTTTCCTGAAAAGTTCCAGCATGGATCTCATTTCATCCAGAGTCTCTGATAGGAATTGGGCTCGGTGAATCCAAGCCAGAAAACTCTGCTGTCAGTCAGGGCAGTATGGAATAAGTCCTGAGATACTAAAAGAGTTGAATCCCAGCAACAACATAAAAGAAAGCTATAAAATACTATCATCTGTGACTTAACATTATAGTCATTTAACATTTCTGGACCTCAGGTGCCCATCCTCCATGAGAATATAAGAGCATCCAGCCAGCCTGAACACAGCTTCCTTGAAGACTAAGAAGGAAAACAAATGGAGGCATACCTTGCAAACTCCATTTTAAGAAGGCCATTGATTTCACTCTTTGTCATGGAGAAATTTCATCTCTTGATCACTCCATGGCTGAGACTCAAGATTGCAAAGGAGATCCTAGAAGAGCTGAGTTCAGAGATCCTGCTCTAGTTGTTCAGGCTAACTGCAAAGGAACAATAAAAAAGGGGTTTGGGATGGTCATCTAAGGAGATTGAGACTACAGATGGCATTGAGTAACCAAGCTCAAGCTATCCATGAAGGGGCTGGTCTTCTCACTCATGCACAATCCTATCCCAGACTAGCCCAGCTCTGGAGGACACTTGGTCTGATTTCCTCCCCTGAGCATTTCTTTTGGATCAGGCTCTAGGTCAATAATTACCCATACCAACTATGATAGCTCCTTATCTTCCTACACCAGGAGTCTTGGAAAGGATCCCCTGTTGGAGCATGAAACCAAGATCTGATGATCAGTGGTTCTGGAGTGGATTCTCAGAGGAAAGGTCTGGAAATTCCAGTGCTTTGTATCTCAGAGTCAGTTTACTGCTATGGCACTGAAGATGTGGGATCTTGAAGATGCAGTAACTGAGTATGACAAGGCAGCATCTCAAACTTCATTTCTCTTTTAAAGGCCTTTCCTGTGAAGGTCACTGGTTCATGTCACTTCCCAAAGAGGAGTGTCTGCTCTCTTGCACAAATGTCTTGTTGAGAGTCTTCCTGCTGGAAAACCCTAAATCTGCCATGCCCTTCAGAGTCTGTATTTTAGTTGCACCCTTTCTTTAAATTTGAAACAACCAGACTTCCAGATTGAACTATTTTTAAAAAAATTTTATTTAAACCCTTTCAGTCGATATTTTTTAAATGAACTGGTTCCATAACTTGGCTATTGTGAATTGCGCTCCTGTAAATATTGATATGCCTGAATCACTGTAGTATGCTGACTTTAGTTCCTTTGGACATATAGCAAGGAGTGGAGTGAGTGGGTCATATGGTGTTTGTACTCCTAGTTTTCTGAGGAATCTTCATACTGCTTTTCAAAGTGTTTGTACTAACAGTCCCACCATCACTGCATGAGAGTACCTTGTCCCCCACAGCCTTCCCAGAAATTGTTGTTTTTTGTATTATTAATGATTTGTATTCTAACTGAAATGAGATGAAATTTGTGTAGTTTAGATTTTCATTTGCCTTGTTACTTAAGATGTTGAACATTTTTTTCATGCATTTGTTGGTCATTTGAATTTCTTCTTTTGAGAAATGTCTGCTTAGATCATTTACCCATTTATTGTTGAGTTTTGTTTTTCCTGTTTGACATTAAGTTTTTGTAGTTCTTTAAATATTCTGGATGTTAATCTCCAGGTAGAAGAGTAGCTGGCAAATATTTTCTCCCATTCCATAGGGTATTTTTTCATACTCTGAATGTTTCCTTTGCTGTGCAAAAGCTTTTCAATTTGAGATCATCCTATTTATTGATTCTTGGTTTTATCTCTTAAACTTTTGGAATCTTTTAAAGGAGGTCAGTACTGCACCAGTATGTTGGAGTACTGACCGTAAAGACAAGTCCTGGACCAGAAGGATTCTCAGTTGAGTTCTATCAATGCCAACCCTTCTCAAATTGTTCTGTGAAATAGAAAGTCAGGAAACACTCCCAAATTCATTGTATCAAGCCAGTATCACTCTGATAGCAAAACCAGATACAAAAGATACATCAAGAAAATCATGGACCAATATACCTGATGAACACAGATGCAAAAATCCTATATAAAACATTAGCAATAAGCATTCAAAAATACATAGGTAAGATTGTATATGATGATAAATTTGGTTTTATCTCAGGAATGCAAGGTTGGTTCAACATGCACAAATTAATAAATGTAATTCACTATGTAAATAGCATTAAAGGGAAAAATCACGTGATCGTCTCAATAGATACAGAAAAAGCCATCAAAAATGCAACACCCAATAATTTTAACAACACTGAAGAAACTAGGGATTAAAGAAACTTACCTCTACATCATAAGAGCTATATTCAACAAATCCAAAACCAAGATCAGACCGACCAGAGAAAAACTGAAAACATTTCCTCTAAAATGAGGAACAGCACAGGAATTTTCCATAATCACCACTACTATTCAATATAGTTCTTGAAACTCCAGCCAAAGCAATCAGACAAGAGAAGGGGCACAAATAACAAAAGAAGAAATCAAACTATCTCTACTGATGAGACATGATTCTATGTGTAGAGGACCCCAAAATCACTACCAGAGGACTTTTAGACCTGATAAATTTAGCAAAGCAGTAGTATAAAGATAACCAAATAAAAACCGATAGGTTTCCTTACTCGAATAAAGAACCAGCTGAGGAAGAAAGAAATTCCATTCACAATGGAATTGTGGATTGAAACAAATAAAATACCTGGGAATAAATCTAACCAAGGAAGTGAAAAATCTGTAAAACGAATTCATAGAGCATAGAAGGAAGACCTTAGAAGATGGAGCACCTTCTGTAGGCAGAGTCAATATTGTGAAAATGGCCCTATTACCAAAACCAAACTATAGATTCAATGTGGTTCCCATCAAAGTACCAATGACATTCTTCACAGAACTAGAGAAAGCAGTTGTAAAAGTCAGATGGAAGAATAAAAGACCCAGGATAGTCAAAGCAATACTGAGCAATAAACACAATGCTGGGTCTCACAGTACAGCACAGAGCTCTGGTAACAAAGGAGCAACCAGCATAAGAACACACATGAAGACCATTGGAACAGAGGAGAAGACGGAGACAAACCCACATAGACATGATTATCTGATCCTTGACAAAGGTGCTAAGGAAGGTGTTAGAGAAGAGATATCCTTTATAACAAAAGGTGCTAGGAAATCTGGATATTCACATGCAGAAGAATGACTAGACCCTTACCTCTCACCCTGCACAAAAATCAATTCAATGTAGATCAAAGACCTAGGGATTAGACCTGGAAATTTTAAAAAAGCCACACACGCAATTTTTTTCTAAAGCCATTTAAATATAATGTAGATGGATCCAGTTTTATTCTGTGTGGCTCTGGTATCAGAAATGGGTATCAGGTCTTAAAACCAAATATACAGTGGCATTACCTGAACAACTGGCATATTTCTCTCTTATGGATACTGCCAACCAAAGACCTGGAAAAATTGTCCTGTTTGCTTTAGTGACAGCAATAAGATCCTAGACTTAGAGACCACCTCTGGTGTCTGCACATGACAGACTGCAAGCTGCCCGCCTTCCCCCGGCTGCAGCTTGGTCTTCTGCCTGCATTCCTCCTCCAGTCACGCAAAGGTGAGCTCCCTTAACTTGTGGGTGAAGCAGGAAAAACTGAACAGATGCGAGAGATAAACTACAGAAAATAGATGGTGACCAGAAGGTAGGTAGACAGAAAACGGGCACTCATAAGTTTTTTTTAGTCAAGGCTGCTATGGTTCATTTCAGGTGTAAATCAAAATTATACAATCTTGAAAGGATGACGGTACTTAAGTACCCAAGGAGTATTTGTAGAAAAAAAGGAGAGGAGATTTTCTGTAGGGATTGCTCTCTGCAATGGAAAACAAGGTTGCTGAGAAGATCCATCTCCAGAGGGACGCTCATTCACGTGAGAACGTTCAGAGCAGCTTCTCGACGTGGTCAGACACAACAGTGACGGCAGCCCAGGGCAGTAAATAAGACGAACTATGAGCTCAGGACATCTGTTAAAGGCCTGAGATCTTAAAACACTCCAGGCAATGAAACACCAACAGACTCAGTGGGAAAAGCTCATGGTCTCCTCCCTGGCTTGCCCAAGACAGGCATTTGGAAGAGGCCAGAGGCAGGCTCTGGAGCCCTGCTGCACAGGCCCAGAGGCAGAGGCCACATCCACTTGCTCACCTGTGAAGTCTGCCTTTCAAGGGACTTCAGTACCCTTGGGGCAATTGAACGGATAACGCCTGGCACTGCTGTCCAAAGCCATGAGTAGTCGCTATGCAGGGTGGGGCGTGTCTGAGTTCCCCGCAAGCTAGACTCACAGAAATGGAGCTCCAGAAAGGTCTGGGAGGCCACGGGGTCCTGGGATTTTCTGGACCCCGTTCTGCCAGGCTGGGAAGCCCCACATGCGAAGGCTTTCTCTCTAGGAGACGAGGAAGACACAGGAAGGAGCAGCAATGGCAGTCAAAGGTGACAGGGACAGGGCTCTGGGAGACTTGCCAGCCCTTTGCCATTCTGTTTCTGGTCCAATCCCCTCATTTGACAGAGGAGGAAAGAAGGGATTTCAACAAAGTCACCTGGCCCTGTGTCCTCCACTCCAGAGGCTCCTGATATCCCCTGTGATAGACAGATCAACGTTTTGCCTTTATTCTTCCAGATATTTCATGAAGCTCACTAGGAAAATGCAGCCTGTAAGGAGACTGGAGAGCTCGGATCTGATTTGGCTGTCTACAAAGTCACGGAGGACACAGATGGGCAGGGCTACAGTGTGCCATGTCTTTTCCGGAAGGTTATTAGGTGCTCTGTAGAGCTTGGATCTCAGAAAAAATAATGCCTTAGGTCTAACCAAAAGGACAAAAACAAACAAACAAAACCCAGCAAGATCAGCAAGTAAAACGCCCAACACACAACCCTTTATCCAAAACATACACGTCTGAAAAATGTCAACATGTTACAGGGAAACTATTCAAGATCAGGATCAACTCAGCAGTAGCAGATGCCAGAGTGGGGACCCACCCACTTCCAAGCCATCTCTGCCTCCGGGGAGCTGGGGTGGGCAGGGCAGCCTGCTGAAGACCACTCCTGGGCACTCCGTCCCTTTCACCCCCTCCCCAGATGCTGACTGCTGAGAGCCTCTGACCAGCTGTGTTCTCATCTCTAGGACCCAGGGGAAGGCCTGTGGGTCTCCTGGGAGTCTCTGACCTTATCAAATGCACAGCCTGCTTTCTAAGGCTCTTTCCATTGACAGCAGTGTGTCTGAATGCCCATCCTCCCTCACCATCCCTTCCCAGATGGCAGCTGCTGGACCAACCTGGACCTCTGCCTTGTTTTGTGGCGTGGTTGTAACACAGACACACAGCTGCAAAGCTGAAAATGTGTATCATCGGGACCCTGTTCGGAGAAGTTTCCTAACCTCTGCGCTAGACCATTAGTGGAGATGAATCTTTAGACACAAAGTCTAAAGCAATTTTCTCCAGATATTAAAGGAAAATCTTTTGGCAGCTTCTTCAGCGTATTTGAAGGGAGACTTCTGGGGTGAGGAACCGCACAGATGGGGTTTGTACAGAAGCCTGTCTAACAAGCACAGATTTAAAAAGGACTACAAAGAAAGAGAAGCACACAACCAAAAAGAGACACATAAAAGGCATAATAAAAGGGGTAGTTGCTACTATTGTCACCTACTATTTTTCCTCAATGAGAAGAATGAACTTGAAATTTAGGATCGGCAAAATATTACAGCGACAAAATGAGACCCGCTACAAGGTGGGAGGTGAGTCTTCCCAAGGCACTTAGGAACGGGCTCAAGGACACTAGCGCCTGGCTGACTACAGTACTGGCTGATGGGCACAGTCAACGACTTGGAGGAGATCACAGAACACGGACAGGTTCAGGACACTGCACTCAGCCCACGTCCAATTTTCAGAAATTGGAAAAGAGTAAATTCCAAAACCTTCTCATTAGAAAGTCAAATTTTTAAGCCCTGGCAGAATCATTAAGAAAAGAACAAACGTCCCAATGGAAAAAATGCACAAACATTACAAGTTGACAATTTTAAGAAATAGAAATAAATATTGTCAAAAAACATAAGGCAAAGTTTGACTTTAATTAAATAAAAGCGAGTTAATAAAACAGCAATGAGGTCTCTGTTTTGCCTGCTGGTATGGTGAGCATTTGCAGAGATAACCCATGAGGCTGGCACGAGGGCAGAGAGGCAAGCCGTGGAGTCCATATGGAAATGCAAAGTGGCACAGGCCTGGCTGCGCGCTGTGGCGATGCTAGCAGGCTCCAAAGTGCGTACGCCCTAAAACCCAGCAGTCCCACACCTAGAAACTTAGTCGAAGGAAACAACTGTGAATACAGATGTCCATCGCAGCATCATCAATAACAGGAATTTTATATAGTCTAAACAGATAGGCATAGTAGTTTGGTTACGACTGGTCTGTATCATAGAATATTTTTCAGCCATTAAAACACCATTTAAATATGAGTTTATGAAGTGGATATCAGTAGCATGAACAAAAAATACATGTGTATATTTATTACTGCATTTATAATTATGCCAGCTAGATACTGCATTAAGCATTTTTAGCATGCTTTCTTATTGGAGCTGGAGACTGTATTAAGTAAGCTAGAGGGTGGCAATGATAAAGATGGCTGGCATTTAATGAGAACCTCTCCAGGCTGGGCATTTTGCCAACATCTTATGTGGATGATGTCATCGAACCCTGACACAGCCACAGGAGGTAGGCACTGTTATTAACCCCATCTCATAAATGCAAAAGAGATGCCGTAAAAATTTGCCCAAGGTTCCAAAGACAGTGCATGGTACAGGAAGGATTCGGATGCACAAGGGAATTCACGGAAGTGCCTGTGTTTTTAGCCACAGTACTCTGCTTTTCAGTGATCTGCCTGCTTATTTATTTATTTTGCAATAGTGGGTATTGAAATCAGAGGTGCTCTACCACTGAGCTACTGCATCTCCAGCCCTTTATACATTTTTTTTTAATTTTAAGACAGGGCATCCCTGAGTGGTCCATGTTGGCCTTGAACTTGAGATCTTCCTGCTTCAACTCCCTGAGGAGCTGGGGTTACAGGCATGCACCACCACGCTGGCCCAGCTGCACTGTGCTCTTAAGGTACCATTTCTTCCTGTGATGAATAGAGACATAGATAAAAGGATAGATGGATGGAAGGTGGGCAGAGTGGAAGGAAGGAAGGAAAGAAAAGATACGAGGACAGACAGACAGAAAGATGGACAAAGGCATCTGGATAGAAGAAACACAAAACTTTCATTTTTTGTTTCTTTTATGGTTTTATTTCCTTTTTTGTGCTTTTTGAAGAATAACCAATTTTTTTACAATATATTGCTTCCGTAACAGAAATATGTCTTATATTAAAAATGGTGGAATGAGACAGACATCATTACCCTATGTACACGTATGATTACATGAGTGGTATGAATCTACATCGTGTACAACCATGGAAATGAAATGATGTACCCCACTTGTGTACAGTGAATCAAAATGCAGCCTGTAAAAAATTGAAAGCTAAATAAAAAAATAATTTAAAAAATCAATTAGAATGCAAAGTAAAATTATAGTGCTCAAACATATTGGTCTTTTTATCTCTTGAACGGGGTGATTTAGTTCTGGGGGTGCAGGAGTGACCCACAGCCATCTGCTCCTGCTGTACGTAGTCCCAGAAGAGGAATTCCAGCACTCAGCCAGCACCACAAGGCCGACTATGAACATCACCCAAGAATCGTGACAAGTCCAGCCAGCTAGGAGGAAATGTGCAAATGGGATTTTCTCCCCAAAAGAGAGAGCTTCAGAGGAATGCCAGAGCTGGCTGGAACACAAGGATTTGAAGGAACTTGGCTTTTTATAAATTTTTTCACAGCTTTGTCTTTTCCTTGTAAGTTGATGATTGGAAGAAAAACAATATGGCCGCAGAGTTTTTCAAAGGACTTTCATCCAAAAATTGGACAAGGCTGAGCAACCTGAGAAAACAAAGTGGCCTAAGCCTGGTTGGCTGGGAAAAGCCGGGAGAGGCCTTTGAAGTCAGCGCTGTTTCCATCCCGTCGCAGAGCGTGTGAATCAGGGCAGTGGGAGTTTAAATCTAGCACGTCTCTTCCAGCGATGACATTTCTGAGCAGATGCTCCATTAGTGTTGACTTCAGGTGAGTCACACACCCCAACCAGGGACCGGGAGATAGATCTCCCTGACTTCTCTCGCTTCCCTCCTCTGTCCCTGGCCTCCAAGGACTTGAAAATTACAGGCGCCAGGTTGCTGCTATTAACTAAACCTCTCGCTCTGCTCTGCCTGCTGCAGGAGACAACCGAACAGCCTGGCTGTGTGCCTGCCGCTCTCCTGTCGGAGGAGCTGGATCCCAGGCTGGCTCCTCACGCCCGCCCCGGGAGCCTCCCTTTCGCACAGCAGGCCTCTGCCCCCTGCCAAATGTCTCAGCCCACAGATTTCCTCCCCTTGGGAGTTCAGGATCTTAAAAGTGATCTCTCCTCTCCATGTCTGTCAGCTGCTGGAATACATCTACATTAGGCTGGGAAGAAAGAGCATAGGGAGAGAAGCCGAGGGTCCCTCTGTGCACATAGTCACAAAACCATGTCTGCATTTGCTCATGCAATCAGCACTCATGTGGCACTTCACTTCTGTGGGTTCATAATATTAGTGCATTTGATACACCCCAGATCCCTTTGAAGTGGGTATTATAAGTAGGCCTGTTTTACAGATGAGGAAACTGAGGCACCAGGAAGTTAAGTGATTTGCTCAACCTAAGATCTCAACCTAAGCAGCTGGGTTCCAGTGCAGGAGCTCTTCAGCATCAAAATCAGCTGAGCTGTTTGATTTTTTTTAAAGGGCCGATTCCATCGTCCCACCCTGGTTGTGCACGATCTATGCCTCTGGGCAAAGGGCCCACAGATTCTGACACACTCGGGGAGAACTTGGCCTACGCCACGCGCTTGCGTTCTCCTGCGGCTGAATTCCATGGCGGTGAAAACTGACAGGGGCTGAACTTCTCCTGCAACAGCTGGCCAGTCACAAGGGGACCTTCCCTGCCTCCCGTCCCTTCCTTCTCGGTAGGTCACATTTCCACGTCGGAGCTGGCACGCTTCTCGGCCCGCTCATTTCTTACCCCTTCTCTCCTACTTTCTGAATTTAATGGTGTGAAACCCCTTTGTCACAGCCTCAGGTGACGGCCCGCCATAAAGCCCAAAGGAAGCGATCATAAAACCCAGGTAATTGAAATGAGCCAAGTCTCTCTCAGGACAGCTCAGACCTGCACACTGGGCTGCAGGCAGGTGCGGGACCTGGGCTGCGGCCTCCTTGAAGGAGCAGGCTGCACAGGCTTCACTGCTTTTAAAAGAACCAACAGACCCTTTTCTCCAGGATTATCTCTGAAGAGGAAGAGCAGGCTTTTTCCAAAGCAGCCAGAATGAACCAAAGCCAAACTGGCTTGGTAAAAATCCTACTAAAAGGATAAACGAAAGTTTTTAAAAATTGAAGACCAGATTATGTTTACATTTCTGGCTCCCCCCCGCCTCCCCCCCCAAAAAAAAAAAAAATGAAGGGAGGAAGGAAGTGAAGAAAAAAAGGAAATGAGGAAACCTGGACAGAAAGGAGGGAAGAAGCCAAGGAAGGAAGCCCAAGAAAATTAGCCACTGCTAATGCCGGCCCCTGCTTTCCAGAACAGAGGGCGAGTGAAGGACACCCTGGGTCCTCCCACCCTCCCTCCATGCTGCAGAGGCCACCTCTGTTCATGGCTGGCTGTGACCCGCTGAAGGCCAGCTGTGCCTTCAAGGTGTCTGTCTGGGTCTCATTGCTGGTGGCCAGAGGTGGTAGAGGTGGCACCAGAGCAGACCTGGGTCTGGACCTGTGTGACCTGAGGCGGTGAGTGACTCCCAAGAGCCTGGTCTCCCTGTCTGTCCGGGGACGGGGTCAGTATCAGGCTGGGGGTTTCTGGTGCGGGGGCGGAACCCTGCCTGACCCCATAATAGTCTGTGGTAAAGACCGACGCTGATGATTTTGTTAATATCTTTGTAACACTCGTATACCATATTTCACAGCACGGCAGCGGCTCACCAAGAAAGAAGTGCAAATTGAATCATAATTGACATGCTCTAAAAATCCCTACTGTTTATTTCAAAAACCTCTGATGTGAATCTACATAAGAAAAAAAGACCATTTCTTTTGTGTGTGTTGTATGTTATACATTTCGACTTTTCTAAACCAAGTTTGCTGCACTTAAGGTCTTTCCCATAGCTTTTTTAGACACAAGGTTTAACTAATGTAGCATCATTTCTTAAAATAAAAATAGCACAGCCTCCTTTAAAAAAAAAGAAAAAGAAAAAGGAAGTCAAAGAAGAAAGCAAATCTCGTCTATAATCCAATCAACCAGAAATAACCTCTGCTAATATTTTGACATTCTGCTTCCCAGTCATCTATGTCTTTTTGATGTATATGATGTGTTTTTCTTTAGAAAAACACCAAGCACCAATCCAGAATGTCTTCCCAGGAAATGGCTCAGGCTGGAGTGGCATCCCGGAGCCACCAAGACCAACGCGCCACGCAACCGTGGAATTCAGCTGACCCCAGGTGACAAAAGGTGCCCCTGTGAGTGTCAGCTGTTAGATTTTCCCTCAGTCGCTTCCTGCGCCCCACGTCCCAGTGAGGAGGGCTCACTGTGGACACCCTGGGGAGCACAGCAGGCGGGGACCCGGGGCAAAGCAGATGCGGTGTTTCCATCTGTGGCTGGATGAAGCCTCTGCGCTCTGGGGCCTCAGCTGCCCTGTGTCTGGCAATGTGGTGTCGGGCTGCCTGACCTCTTGGGAATGTGCTCCTACCCATCACGGCTTGTCCACAAGGCAGACCAAGTGAGTTAATGGGGACAGTGAGAACACTGCTTAGGGCCACAGGAGCAGGCAGCTGTCGCGGGCCTGATGTTTGCTCTGCCATGCTCTGGACCTGTGCATTGCTTCACTGGCCTTTGCCAGACGCGTGGAAAACAGGTCCACTGAGTCCATGCCCATCTTACCGGTTGGAGCACTGAGGTGCTGAGAAGGGAGGTAACCTGCCTATGACACACCATGAGTGAGGGGCAGAGCCTGGGGTGAGCCCAGGACGGTCAGCGGCCAGGCTGCCTCCTGAGAGGGTTCCACCCTCCAGGTGACATCACCTTGTGATACCTGAGAGGGATTCAGGGACATGGGGACAATGAGCAGGTGCCCAGGATGTGGAGCTTCATATAGGAAATACACTTTGGTTTTCTTTAACTTTCAAAAAATAAACATTCGGTTAAGCAGTTATGGGGTGAAACTTCATAGACTCATTAGGCTATTTAAAAACATGAGCTATTTAACTGAACAGCATTTAACAAATAAGCCTAATATTAATGTTGACAAATTGCCAAGGAAGTATATTCTTATAATAGGCTATTTAAAAACAAATATAGCATTTAAGGCCTGTCTGCTTCTTTAACTTAACATTCAATCATGATACCTTTCATGTCTTCAAAAGTTTTCCAGAGTTGCAAATTGGTGCAGCCACTCTGGAAAGCAGAAACATATTTCTGTGGCTATATACTATTCTATCTTCTGAATACCCCCAAATTTATGTAGCTTTCCTGGAGTCATTTCTGAATTTTCTCTATTATTAATCAGGCTCCGAGTAATATACTTGTGCATAAAACATTGCCTAGATTTTTCCTTCCAAGTGTTTTTGGGACAGACTGGTCTACAGAGCACACTACAGGATGTGGCAAAGAAAAATAAAGCAGATCTTCAGAACAGGACGAGGTTTCCTCTGTTTTAAGAAACTCCTTCCTCGGCTTCAGCATTTTCTCTTCATGGGAGCTCAGACTGGACGCCCACCCCCAGGAGCAGAGGGGGCATGTTCGTGACATCTCCCAGTCATCTCCGGCTCTACCTGGAGTGGGGGTCCTAACACAGCCTGATGCACCTCAACAGAACATGTCCGTGGAGCCAGGTTCCTGTCCAAGTCCACGTCCCCAAGATGCGGTCTAGTCCACTCTCAGGGATATGGGTTCACGGGCCACGTTTCTGGTTATCCACGTTCCTTTAGAAGAGTTTAGTCTATACTTCATTTTAGTCTCTATTTCCTTAGAAAAATAATAATTAATGTTGTGTGGTAATTTTCTGCTCAGAAAAATATTTTCATCTACTCGCTAGACTGCACCTGCTGAATACTGAAAAGAGTACGGAAAAGGCTCCGCCTGGGCCGCGCTGACGCACTCACAGCTAGGTCAGCGCGCGATGCCCAAGTGGCACGCACGCACCCGCGACAGTGCCTGAGAGCGGGAGGACGGAAAGGCAGGCACCAGGTGGGGCCACAGGTTAAAAGCAACAGCAGCACAGCGAGCACGGCCCGGGAGGTCCCAGGCTTGGAGGTGACATTTGGGAAGAGTGGGGGCCGAGGCACCAACTGGGCAATTGGCCCTGTCACTACAGGGGAGAGGTGAGACAGTGTCCCCTCCGCCCCACCACTGTGCTGGTGTCCCCAGGGCCACTGTGACTGCAGAAGCTGCCTCAGTGGGCACCAGTGGCTTCCCTTCCTGCCTGTGTGGCATCTGTAAAGTACCCATTGTATTCCTCTCAGAAACGAAGGGTTCTATTTCTCAGACTCTGGGGACAGCCTTCAGGGGTCAGGCCTTTATGGGACTTCCTTGGCTAAAGTCAGTTTTCTCCACACTCAGGTCCCCTTGCCATAGCCCACGTCCCATGGACTCTCCACGGAGAGATAAAACCTCTGCTCACTTGTCCATCTCAGAACCCCTTCAACAGGCCGTCCTGGCCTCCGACTTACCCGGGAAACTGGCTGAACCTTCCACGAGATGGTGACAGATCCTGACTGTCCTCCCCTACCTGCTTCCCTCCCCACTTCCCCACAGCTGATGACCCCCAAAGCGCGCGCTGACAAATTTTCTGCACACCCTCCTCTAGCTCCTGCTTGACTGTCTGCAGACCCAAGCCACCACACACATGTGCAAGATGGCCCAGGGCTGCAGACCAAAGCCTCCACAGACCCTGCATTGGCACAGAGTTTTGGATGGTGAGTCACCTTTCCCAAACTTATGACCCAAAGGGAAAAAACCAAAGTCCTGGAAACCGATGTTGATAATAGGAAGAGTGAACACATGTTCCACCTGAAAGGTCAACATAAGCAGAGGAAATCTTTCCTCCAGCAGGGAAGCAGGGCTGGACCACAGAGGGCACTGCCTAACGACCTTCGAGGGCTCTCTCGGACGTCACCCGATTGGGTTTTCACAGCGGCAGGTGTTGGGCACGACTCACGCTGCCTTACAGATGTTGAAGCTGAGGCTCTGAGAGGGAGGCCCTCGGTCAAAGCCAGAGCTTGCACCCAACACTCGCAGACAAAGTCCTCTGCCTTAACCCCCTGGAAGTGGGGCTGACCTTAATATCAACAGTGGTCATGAAGGGCTGATCAACTTAAAAAAGATGGCATCATGTTTATGTACAATGGAAGTTACTAATTTATAATTATAAGACGCTTTTCATTACCATGAGCACGACACGCTTGCTAATCAGCCACCCTTGGCCATGGATTTAGGCTGTTAGAGCAGCAGCTGGTCTTCTTCAATCAACCCATGCCCGTGCTAGCCATAACCAGGATGGGCTTGGCAGGGGTCCGCAAACGGAGCGATTTGCCACTTTCCATTTCCCTAAATCCATCACCAAAATAACAGAGTGAATGCTCCCATTCCGACCCTTTTATATATGCTCGGGCTGAAGCGGACGCAGGCTCTTGGCAGGCGAAACATTCAGCATCCACCTTTGCCTCTGTGATTCGCGCCGCCATCGACCAAGCCTGGAAGCATTTTAATCATCAGCTCCAGGCAACGCTTGCTCCTTCTGCTGGAGTATTATGGAGTGGCAAGAACTGACCGTGAGGATGATAAGTGAGCTGGAGGAGCAGACCCTGGATGAGGTTGGGAGATCACCCTACCTAGTCCCTGAGAAAATTCTGACCAACACAGGCAAGTAACATAGCCCCACCCCCTGACAGACTCTGGGGTAAATCAGCCTGCTCTCAACTGCCAAGCGTTTATAGAAGGGCTTCCCCCTTCTGGGAGGCCAGTTTGTCCTCAGAGAACAGAGCAAGTCTTCTGGAAATGTCTCTGGGTGCTCTTTCCTGTTTTGTCCAATTTGACCTCTCCCTTCTTTTGTCAGAGGCATCTGCTACCTGTAGGGAAGATTTCCATGTTGAATCAGAAATGCAAAGAGAACCAAAGACTCAATATTCATCTCAAGACTTTAGTGAAACAAGAGTCTTCCAAGCCAGGGAAAGTCTAATTGCAAACATTTCACTATAGGTCTTAGGAAGAGCTCACTCAGGATTTTAGGAGGGGAAGTTCCTCCACCAGGGATACTTTGAATGGGGGGTGACAGAACTTGGGGATTCTGTTGTAGAGGGAGAGAGGTGTGGATGCCTCTGTGTTTCCAAAGCCTGCCTCTAGGCCCAAGCCAGGGCCATTATGCTGCGGAAGACATTTCAAAGCTACATATATTTTCAAACCTTTTCCTCTAGCTTATTTCCCATTAGCTCAATAGAATGACAAAGAATAAGATAGAAAAATAATCCCACCTTGTATTGATAAGGGTGGGTATGGGTCAAACTGCAGTTTTGGGAGGATTGAATGAGTTCATTTTAGACTAGGAAGGGGGTGAGTTTCTGGAATATGTCTGCATACCCTCTAGAATGTTCACTGTGCATTTTCACATTGCAAAGATCTGAGAGGCCCTGCAGGTGGGGAAAAGAAAACCAACCTCCAGTCTTCCTCAGATTTAGCCAAACACTTCCCTCCATTGCATTCCTAATACCATTCTGTAGAACAGTGTTCCATAGACGAAGTTCCAGAAATGCTAACTTAAGACAAACACAAACTGCCAGGAACCAAGAAGTGAGACCACCTAATCCTCATGGCGGAGTTCTTCACCCAAGAACTGAGGCTGCCTGTGTCAACCTGGCTTAACTGTTCGTTCTCAGCAAACTTTGCCCAAGAAAGATAAGACTCTAAACCAGAAAAAAATTCTCAGTTATTTGTGTCAGGAAATTCATGCAGATCAATTTATCTGCATCAACACTCTGCTCAGTTAGACAAATAACTCATTTATCAAACAATAACCCACTTATAAGGCTTGCGTCTGCACCGCACCCTGCTACACCTAGCAATCCTGAGTCAGTATGCTGTGCATGCTACCAGTGCCAGTCAGCTGGGGCTGAGCCCTCCCCACCGGCCCTGTGGATGCCCATTCTGACTTCCAGCTCGGACAGCCTGCCAGGTCCTATCAAGGTGCTGTGGAGTGGGTTCTAACGGACAAAGCTCTGTCTCATTCTCAGGAATCATCAGGCGATGCTCTGGGGAGTTGCTGCCTTGTCGTGGACATGTGAGCTGCTGGGCATAAGATTCACGTGGGGGAGTCAGATGGTGCCTTCTTGTGGCCTACAGCACGTTTCCCTCTGGTCAGAAAGCAGCCCTGCCCAGGCCCAGCTGGTTTGGACCAGCCCTCAGAACTCAAGAACTGTCTGGATGCTGTTTTGTGCTTGTTCAGAACTGCCTCCTTAAGGAATGAGCTTCCAATGACCAGGCCACAGAATGGACTCTTGACCCAATGCCAAGGCCATCAACTCCTCTTCCAGGAGCTCAACTGGAGAAGACCCCAAATGGAAAGGTATAGGAGCTAAACTGCTTCTATAAAGACATCCTAAGACTGACATCGTGGTCCACAGACCGACGCCTGACCTCTGGAGAAGGAGCCATGACAAGGTCAGTACACGAATTGAAAGCAATGAGGCAGAGAACTCATGCGCCTGTCAAGTCGCATTTTCAAGAAGCTTATGTTGTGTGTGTCTTTGGCTTTTAATTTAATTTTCAGAGTAATTAAATTTTACTATACTATTAATAAAAAAGTAGCTAAGAATTGAGAATAAGATAAAAAGGTGGGTGCCATATTCTTTCAGTGTCAGACACGAGGCACCAACACATCCACTCAAGGATTATTTAATTACCTACAAAAGTGTGATCTGCTCACCTCACGTTCACTACTCATTCAAGACAGCAGACTTACTGAAATTCATTTACAGATCTCTGTCTACTAGAGAGTCCAGCAATAGTCAGTAGAAAAGATTACTCCAGAGCCCACAGTTATTTGCCCCGCGGGACATTAACCAATGTGACCTGGCAAACTGCCTTTAACACCCCTTCTTTTAGTATTAAATTACTTACAAATATCGAGCTCTTGATATATCTTTTGAAACATACTTATTTTATCGGTTTGCCTGTTAATTGTTGAGTTCCATAATGTCTTTCACATGTGTTCAGTTTATATCTGTAGGCAGGTCACATTTTTAACTTTTTTGAAGATTACATTTGACTTTTTTTTTTTTTTTTTACACAAAAGTATAAGACTGTAATGTATTAATATAAAACAAAATGAAATGGATCCAGTCTCTCACTTAAAAAGTTTGGAAAAACCTGGCCATTTGCTGTGATTTCCTGTTGCTGAAACCCTGGGGCCCTCCAGGGCTCATCCTTTCTGAGGCCTCCTCGTTGGGTTTTTGGATAAAACTGTGAACGACACGATTCCCTTTCATTTTAATTAAATCCCTTTCTTCAAAGTCTTGAGTTAGTCAGGGTTTGTGAGAACCCTCGCTCAGTCAGCAAACGTCACTGTAGCTGACACAGGACTTTCCCAGAGCTGCTGCTGCTCCTCAGGCACAGGTGGCAGGACGCAGCCATCCCTGAGAAGTGTGTGGCCACCGTTGTACGTGGTAGGAAATAAAGGCTGAAGTGCACCACGCAGGAAGCAGAGCAGGCAGCTCCTGACCCCGTCCCAACCTGCACGCACCCCTTGGCTGAGGCCCCTCTCTGCGGGAGCTGCCTTGGTCCTGCTCCTGATGGGGGGAGCTCTAGGGTAGTGAAAGGCGCCAGCCACAGACTCCATGCTTGTTTCAGCCAGCTTTTCAGGGCTGTGACTAAAATGCCTGACAAGGACAATGGAGAGGAGGAAAACTTTATCTTGCCTCACAGTTTCAGAGGTTTAGTCCATGGTCTACAGCATCCGCAGCTCTGGGCCGGAAGTGATGCGGAATATCATGGTGGAAGACGTGGCAGAGGAAAGCAGCTCAGTTCATGGCAGCCGGGGAGCAGAGAGAGAGCTCTGCTCACCAAGGGCAAAATAGAAACCCCAAGGGCATCCCCAGGGACCTGCTTCTCCAGCCACACCACACCTGCCTGTAATGACCACCCAGCTCATCTATACTGGTGAACCGATCAACAGATCAGGTTACATCTCTTAGGATTTAATCATTTCCTCTGAAAATTCTTGCATGGTCTCACACATGAGCTTTTGGGGGACACCTCATATCTGAACCCTAACAATGCCTATGCATAGGAGCTATTGCTTCTTTTGCCTCCCTGAGTGGACAAGGGCCTGGTTCTTGTCCATATGCTCCCTACCCCTCTTCGCACTTCTTGGCCACCTGGCCGTGCATCCCAAGAGCCTCTTTCAGTTGCTTCCTAACTTCCACCCTCTCTATTCCAAGTCACTTCCCCTTCCTTAGCACCTAGAATTTGATACCGAGTGCCTTCCTTAGCAGGATTACCCCACTTACCCTCACTCTCTGCTTTAATTCAACAAACTTCCTTTCACTGAAAAATGCAGTGCTAACCATATTCCTTGGAGGGTTTGACTCATATTTTGAACTGTTTTTCAAGCACTAATTATTTCTTTCATGTTATTCAGAATCAATGTTTCCTCATTTGGAATCCCTCCTTCCCCCATGGAATTTAACGTATACATATGAAAATTAAAACCATTTTTAGCTAAAAATAGACCCACCGGGAGGTCTTCAGAATCAGCTGACATGCACGGTTCAGTGGAACCTGGATGGCTGACAACTGTTTTGGCTTCAAATGGGAAAGAAATCGGCTGGTGCAGCAGTTGGACACTTTACAGAGGTGGCCTGCCAAGATGTCATTTACCAAGTTGCTCACCAGTAGGAGAAGGGTTGTGGGGTTAGGCTGGGCCCCAACACTCTGCTCCTCCGGAAGCAGCTGGGAATGAGAAGAGGCCACCTGAATGTCTCTGCAGATGGAGGCTGGTGGCTTTTCACAGGAATAGTCTCCGAAAGGGTGCAGTCTACAATTCCAAAATCCAAGGCAGTCAGAATACCGAGAGTTTTTCCATAATTCACTTGGCAGCACAACCCAGCCTGAGCTGACCCGATGTTATCTGTGGTCTTTATTTATCCTGCTGAGGGTGAACATTCATGTCTCACTACTGAGATATCAGTCTGTTCCAGTCTGGTGCTGCC
The DNA here is from genome assembly GCF_902686445.1 of Sciurus carolinensis. Taxonomy (NCBI): domain Eukaryota; kingdom Metazoa; phylum Chordata; class Mammalia; order Rodentia; family Sciuridae; genus Sciurus; species Sciurus carolinensis. The sequence continues at coordinate 4,871,683 of NC_062228.1, forward strand.
CCAGACCCACCAGCAGAGGTGACGATATGCAGCTTGGCCACTTTAGGACCTCTCTGACACCACGGCACATCTGGATCCGTGCTTAGGAGGAATCGCATCTAGAATACTTTTCCAAGATCACGTGTTTAAAAAACATTTGCCCCAAAGAGACCAAGCATGAGGGAGGAGAGTAAGAAGGACCGTGCCTGAAGGGAGTCTTAGGAATTAGGAGAGTGTGTTCCCTCTTAGAGGAGCAAAGCCTTTTTGGAAACTCTCTGTGCTGCCTTCGGTAGATACTGGTACTGCCCATCCAACAGACATTCCCCTCCCTGGCCTCGTTCTTCAAATGATGATATCAACCAACCTTTATCAGGAGCTTGCATGTGGCAGGTGCTGCCCTGAGCTCTCAGCAGGTACCATCTTGTTTAACCATTGAATATTACCTCCAGTTTACAGAGGAGGACAATGAAGAGCTGGAGGGTTGGGTGACTAGAAATACCACCCATTAAGGGTATTTAAAACAAGCAAAGGGACTCAGGAGCTCACACAGATGGCACTGTGAAGTTGCCAAAGACCAGGAGGAAAAGCCAGGAGTGCCTCCCCATGGGGGAGACTACATCACGGCAGCATCCCATGCAAAGGAGCGTGGGCTTTGGAGTCAGGCAGCCACAGAGCACCTTCTAACACTGATACCGCCTGCACAATCTTGGACTCTAGTCACCCTCCATGCCCTTGTCTCTAAACTGGGTTCATGATCTTGCTCACAGAGTAGTTGATACGGTTCTATGGATAAAATGGTAGCCCTTTCTGGATCATGGTTTCTTAAATTGGGAAGTCTCTTCCACGTGAAGGTTTTGGTGAGGGTTGGTCCCTGTGCCTGGGTGTCTTTCTACCTTGTCTTCACCTGGCTGGTAACTTCTCATAGTTCAGGTCCTGGCTTCTCAGAGAAAACTGCTTTGACTGTCCACTCTGCATCAGCCACTCTCAACCTCTATCCCACCAGCTGGTCTGCCTTCCTTCACGGCATGGACCATCCACTGGCCAAACGTCATCCGCCTGTGCTCTTAGGTGTCCTTCCAGCACATCTCTCCCTCTCCACTGCAGGGAAAACTCCAGCACAGGAGAACCCGTCTGATCTGGTCCAAAGCTTTCTTCCTCACAGTTGGCACGGGGTCTGACATAAGGTAGGTCTTGAAAAAAAGGCTAAATGAATGACACAGACTCATGCTATGTCATTCCTTCCTGTCCACATTCCATATATGAATTTGCTCAAATACAAGAATGCTTGGGAAAACTTTGGCAAGCATTTGTACCTCTTTTGTTCTCCAGCAAACATGAGATTTCCATGAAAACCAAGGCAAATAGGACAGACAGAGGGCACTGTGATTATCAGCATCTGTGTGAAGTGGATCTGTAACAGGATAATAAGATCTTCTGCTTCTCAAACTATTTAAAGCCATGCTTAATCTTTCCCAATTTATATCTTGCTGCCTTCCTCATTAAGCAGCCCAATTCATGTGGTTCTAATACCTTAAATTAGGAAATGCTCCTGTATATCCGTATGTTCCTGTATTCTTAATCCCTTGAAGAAAAACAGAAATAAAAGAGATTTATAACAGCTCTAAGACCATGTGAGTGAAGGCACTCAACAGGTTGAAGAGTGAGGCCATATGGCAGCTCTTAGAATTTGACAGTCTTAATTAAGCAATCTGCTCACCAGCATCACCAGCAAGAAACCTGAAATGATGCGATAGCTGTCCCTGTCCCCTGCCACCTAAAAGACATTTGCATTTGTGTGTGTTCTGGTTTCTCAAAATTCTCATGCATGGAGCGCAGCCTGCAGTCACATAATGTTAGTACTACAGGGTCTTAGCAACAGAGTAGAGCACCATTGTGAGGGACTGTCCTGCTTATGACAGCTCAGCATCATTTTCTTATCTCAGGAACAACCTCTCCATTTCCCAAGGCCAGTAGGAGTATGGAATCTTCTCAGGCTCTTTGATTGACTCAAGGGTGGGCACATGACCCAAGCTGGTGCAGAGTAGCCATGAGATATTTGCTGGAACACATGAAAATGAGAGGCTCTGGACTGTTGAACTGGAAGAACAATAGGACTCAAGGTGCTGGCAGCCATCTTGGAAGGAACCCCTCTGAGAGTGAAGCACTACAATAAACCCAGTTGAGGAAAGAGAGGCCATATCGATGACATCATTAGAGTTTTTAGATCCAGGTGTTGCTGGAGCCAACTCAAACCTTGAAATTTTCAATCATGTGAGATGATAGTTTTATATGTTTTTGCTGAAGCTAGCTGAAATTGAGTTATTATTAATTATAACCAAAATAACTCTGACACTCTCATTGCATAAATGAGGTAACAGAGGTCCAAAGAGGAAATTAATCATAAAAGTCAGTGTTTGAACTGGGAAAAGACTCCAGTGATTCCACCTCTCTTTAGTATTACCTCTCCCTAGTTGCCTGCCTCAGCACTCCTCTGAAACATCTCAACCACCCCATCTCTGAACTTCTGAAATGGCCCCAGGCCAGCCTGAGCCATGCCACTTTCCCCTTTCATCTGCCTCCTATTCTGAACTCTCAGAAAGCCAGCCACATGATCTGACCACATGGTCCCCTGGTCAATGCAGCCAGTCTGGGCCTTTCATCTCTTAGTGCTGCCCTCTGCTTCTTTGACTATGAATGACAGCTCCTGTCACTAACAGCAATGATCTGAGAGAAGAAGCACACATGCTGCATCTTTGGTGGCATGTCACTGGACCCACATACCATTCTTAGAAGCAGTGGACACTGCAGGGAAGTGAACTTCAATTGCTATAAAGAGCAGGCAGGGTAAATGAGGCTACTGCTGGAGAGAGCAGAGAGGGAGGCCACAGGGAAGGCCTTGGCTACAATTACTCTGCAGTGCTTTTGGCAGCTGGAATTCCACAGCTTACCATGGACCAGGCTCGACAGCAAGCCTTGTGCACAGGTTGACAGTCCTCAGAGCCACCTATGAGGTTGCTGCCCTTGGATAATTCATTTCCCAAGTGAGGATTTTTGTTAGGTTTGGCTTTGTTTTTGTCCAGTGTGCCTGACTCTGCTGCTGATGGGCTGACCTTGACCTTGGGCTTGGTCTGCCTTTGTATTTTGGAGGCCCAAGCCTGCTCAGAAGTGGGAGATTTTTTTTTTTTTTTTTTTTTTTTTTTTTTTTGCGGTGCTGGGGATCAAACCCAGGGCCTTGTGCTTGCAAGGCAAGCACTCTACTGACTGAGCTATCTCCCCAGCCCAGAAATGGGAGATTTTAAACAGTGAAATTCTCAATGTCAATGACCAATTCCTTCATTAAACACTTCAGATTCCACCCTGAGCGGCCAGACAGGACATAGCTGTGGAGCAATTGGTTCAGGGCCAGCAGAGTGACACCTCAGGTCTATTTGTCTTGTTTATCCTACTGATAAGAAAACTTATTCCAGGAGCTCCATCTGCTTCCTGGTCTTCATCTGGTGAAGCCTCTCACTGTTCCCTCGTGCATGCCCCATCCTGCACAGTGGGACCCACGTCCAAGGGCGGGCTTTCCAGTTTCCATGATGTCTCTTCCTGGTGTGTGTGAGCCATCATGTCTTATCCCACAGTCAGTTAACTATAACATTTCATGTCTATAAGGCAATTAATAATGATGCATGTAGGAGGATCCTAAGAAATATTAATTGATTGTGAGATTGTTATAAATACATTGGTGGGGGGAAGGGAAAACCTATGGAAATATTGTATTTCTGCAGAGCTCTGTTGATCTGAGAAAAGTCTTAATAATGCAAAAGGGAGCCACATCGTAACCCAAAGTATAATCAACTTCCTAATGATGGAGTGAGCTAGGTGGCACCAGAGCAATTTTCCTTGGCACATCATGACAGCTTAAAACAAATACGCCACTTGAAACCCCAACCTTGTTCGGCTCTATGCAGACTGCAGGACAGGTGACATTAAATACTTTCACTAATCAGTTAATCAGCCTCCCAAGCAGAGGGTCAATAAATGTTAGCTAGTGTGAAGGATGGCCAGAAAGTGGAAAGGAAATTCTGTTTAAAAATTCATTATTTGTTTAAAGTCACAAATCTGAAGGCAAAAACAAAAGAACTTAGGAAGTTCTCTAGAATAGAAAATACGGACAGACAAAAGCCCAAGTCAGCATGAACTTGGGAAACACGTTTCTCCAACTGCCAGGTGGGAGAGTTGGCCTGTTTATTACCGTCCCGGTGGAGCCTTTTCTGCAGGGTCAACAGGGCCTTTGTTTTGACACTTAACTCCCTGGCGATGCACTCCGGCGTTGGGATGCAGAACACCCCTCGTGTGGCTTTTTCATTAATTGCCTTCATTTTTCAAGTCCCTGTTTGATTTATAGTCAATTAAAAACACCTCAAAAGCCATGACTCATGTATGTTAAGTATAAATATGATTAATGCAACCTCATGCACTCATGGATGACCTGGCTGCTAAGTAAGGTCAGTGTCACTGTGGCATGGCCAGGAAATGTCCTGTGAGAGGGACCCGTGGGGAGACGGAGGGTCATCGACAATTCACCACTGCATCCATCCAAAACAAAAATAGCGACATTTTCTGTATCACAGAGGAAGAGTGAAGTTGGCTACAAAACAGAAAAATATGCAGTAAAGTTCTCTGTTTCTTCCAGGTTGAGGAAAGTGACAGAAAAATCAAGTGGCAAATTTCCTGGATGCATTACCACCCCCATCAACAAAAACTGAGGGACACCCAAGGACTCTGGAAAAGCACCAGAGCCCTGGAATCCGGGTTTCATCTAGACACCATCGGCTCTAAGGGGATCTTGGGTTCAAATCTTGACACCATCAGCTATAAGGGATATCAGTCAGGGAAAATTGCTTCACCTGGGTCTGCCTTAGGTGTCCCCTCTGTAAAATGGGCACATGAGGTGCCTTTCCCCTGAGGGCTGCTGTGAGGTTTGAGGAGCCCCCAGCACCTGAGGAGGATGCAGTCAAGGTCAAATCTCAAGGCTATGGACGTCAGCGTCAGCAGTACCATGCGTCCCCAAATAGGTCCCTAACAGGTATTCACACTAGTGTTTTCCAGAAATGGTCTCTCTTCTGTCAGTAATGGCATGTGGCCCTTCATAAAGAAGTTTCCTAGGAATTACCCCCTCCTCCGCAGGAAAACCGACCGTTGTTGTGGTTTAGATATTAGATGACCCCTCAAAGTTCATATGTGAGACAATGCAAGAATATTCAGAGGTCAAACGACTGGGTTATGAGAGTCTTGACCCAGTGAATTCATCTCCTGACGGGATGAACTGAGTGGTAACTGAAGGCGGGTAGGGTGTGGCTGGGGAGGTGGGCACTCGGGGCGTGCCTTTGGGGGCACATTTTGTCCTTGACGAGCTGAGCATTCTCTCTGCCTCCTGGTGTGATGTCTTGAGCTCGTCCCTGCACCCCGCTCTCCACCCTGCTGTGCGGCCTCACCTTGAGCCCTGAGGCCTGGCGCTGGCTGTCTATGGGCTGGGCCCTCTGACACTAGGAGCCCCCAGATAAACTTTTCCTGCTCTAATTGTTCTTGTCAGGTCTTTCGTTTCCAGCAATGAAAAACTGACTAAAACAATGGCGAAACTTCAGAAGAACACCAGAAAGAGTGCAGAGTGACATCCAATGCCACGGGCCAGCAGTTTCCATGACAAGTGGTCAGCGGGGACATCTGGTATGCTTTCAAACAGCACAATTTAACCAAAGGACTGACTGCCTTTTCTTCAGTAATTAGTCCCTCATCCTTTTATTTTTCTTGATGACAAATGACCTTTAAGAGAGAATTCCGATTGAAAGTAAATTGCAGTGTTTTCCCTCTTTCCATTTACTTCCTTTTTTTTTTCATATTCAGTATGAGCAATTTTTTTTTAAAGAAAATACTCTCATCAATCCAAGATTAAAAAAAAAAATAGTAAGAGTTGTATTCATCCATGAAGTTGCAATATCCTGGAACCAGTGCTGTGGACGCTGCCTCCTCGGCTCGGATCGTTAATGGTCCACGTGATCTGTCCTCTCGAGTGCTGGGTTCAGAGGGTGAGGGCACTGTACCCACCTAAGATCTGGGAATGACGATGACGATGATAACAAGAGACACATGACTTCAAGGCTGAAAGCAGCACCTGTTTACTCACAGGTAAATTCTACGCATGGCTTCTACCCTTGTTGGAGCAGCTGTAGCTGAACTGGGACTGCCACCATCCTTCTGGCCGAGATGCGGTCATTCGCACTTGGAGGTTCAAATGACTCGCTTATGGTCACACAGCTAACGTAAGTCTGGGTGTCTGAACCCTGGTCAATACGAGTTCAAAGCTGTGTGATCCTCACCACAGTGTCATAATCCTCAGGAGGAAGCAATTGAAGCCCATCTTTATTAGAATGATCAGAAGGTGAAGACGCCTCCCGGGTGTTTCTAAGGACAGCAGAGAGGAAGAGGACACCACTGGGTGAGCAGCAGGACACCGACACGGGCCATGGCCTTGCTCTCCTGCCTACACTGACCAACTCTGTCCTGCACGGGCCCTGCTTCCTCAGAGATAGTTGTCTTCCTGTGTTCCATTTCCATCTCTCCCAGGGTCTGTTTTTGAGCTGGGAAACATCATTTTATTAGGATCTACACAGAGACTGGTAGTGCATCAGTTCCAGGGAGCTCCTCCACAGTTTCCAGCCCCATTTGCAGTAGGTTGACTACAAGACCAGGTCTACCGATGGAGCGGAAGGAAATGATACATGTCACTTTTGAGCTGATGACTGAGCACTCTCTTCCTTGACTCCATCTACCAGCTCACACTGGGGGTGGGAAGATCTAGGAGAGCGGGCTGGCCTGCATCTGCGTGACGTGGATGAGAAGGTCCCTGGGGCTGTTTGCTACCACAGCACAGCATAGCCTGTTCTGACCCATACAGTGTCTTTACTAGAAGCGATTATACAAGTTGAATTGTAGATAAACTTAGAGTGGTGATGGTTCTCTGTGTTAGTGTGTACGTGGACCAACAAGAGTGACCCGTGAAGAGAAGGGGAAAAGAATATTCCAGTCCTGGTAGAGGATGGGTGGCCAATAGGGTACTCATCCTGGACACTGGAGGCTGGACACATATCCCCCAGTACAGGCTGGAGGCTCATGAATATGATCTCCCTAGGGAACTCATGGTCACATCCCTACTTCCTAGTGCCAGGAATGTGTGTCTGAGCTGATGCGGACAGGGCAGAATCTTCTGTTTTACCTGATAGTGAGGGTTTACCAATTGTTATTTTTCCATTCTGGCTGGGTACCTGGTCAGTCATCCAATGCGCTGTTCTGTAGGCCTGGAGGTTTTCTGATCTAGGTGTCAGCAGGGAGTGTCACTGGCTCTTTGCGGTGCCAAATCCGCGGGTATTTGTCACCGCCTGCAGCAGTAATTTGCGCAGGTCTTTATCAGTGGTGGACTGAAAATGAACTGCTTCTATCTTTCTTTTAGTGGGCTGCTTCCTCGCTTATTCACTTGTTCCCTGGGCTATTGAGGAAGAAAGGCTTTTCTTAGAGAGAGAGAAAGAGAGAGAAAGACTTTGCATAAGAGAGAAAGAGAGACTTTGCTTAAGAGAGAGAGACTACCCTTTCAGAGATCTATATCTTCTTAGTTCTGCTGCTTCTTAAAGGTGCGTCCTGCATCCTGTGAACTAAGGGTGCGTCTGAGGTGCTTCTTAGTGATGCGTCCCGCATACTGTGATCTGCCTATCTGTGATCTAGAGGTGTGTTCTCAATTCTCCGCTCTGTGATCTGCCTTCCCCCGCTGCCTGCTGCTTCTCTCTGCTTGCCGCTTCTTCTTCTTCCTTTCTGCTAGTGGCTTCTCTCCGCCTCTTTCTGCTAGCTGCTGCTGCTTACTGTCGCGCCCCCGCCTACTGCCCACTTATATTCCCTCCAGGAGGTGGAGGGCGGGGCCACGCCAGTTGCGATCAGGGGAGGACCAGCTGCCCCATCACAGCAAGGGTTAAAATGAGCAGGCCCGAGGAGGCACGCTGGGGAACACCTGTGCACACGTTGTGCACGTGGACATAACTGAATACGGCCAGTGATAAATCACCTGAGTGCGCTTATGTTAATTAACCTCCTCACTGCCAATGTGAGCATGGCACAGCCCCCAACAAGGGAGGCTATAACTAGGGCTATTGGCCAGCTCCAGCGGTGTCCCAATGACTACTAGAATAACATGCCTTTCATGTGCAGGACGAGAAAGAGCTACCACCAGGCTGTGTGAGAGCTTCCGGGTGCCAGGGGCCTCTAGGAGACCCTCCAGATTCCTCCCTTGAGTCCAAGACCTTGGATGGATGCCTCCTTTCTGAGTATTTATTTCTAAGCCACCTCCCCTTTCCCCGCTGTGATTCTCATTTAAAAACAGAAATAACCATATCTTTCCAGCTTTCCTTTCAAGATCGAGACGAAGTCAAGAAAGTTTTCCCCAAGTTATCCTGAGTTGGGGACTTTGCATCACATTGTGAAAGATACAATAGAAGAACTCTGCTGGTTACATGAGAAGAAACAGGGGTGCTGTGTTTTGATCCTGGCAGCTTGTTGAAAAATGGCCTTTTAAAGAAGAAAGTAAGTCTAGTTAGTGGAAAGGAGAGTAGAATAAAGAGTTATTTGGATGTGAAGAAAATAAAAGGCTTTAGAACAACTGAGGGAAAGATGTATCGAAGAGAACAGTGAATAAAATATTAGGGAAATAAAAGGAGTGGAGGTGGCCATTAGAAACAGTTAAAGCAGAAAGAGATAAGTCACCTAGAATCGAGGAAGAAGATGAAAAAGGATAAAAGGAAATATTACTGTCGGAACAAAGAGAGTGGGAAGCCACGGACAGAATAAACAGTCCCCATAAGCGGCTAAAAGCTGAACACAGGATTGGTTAATTCAAGTCCAGGGTATAGGCAGATACGGGGCATCTGTCAGGCAGAGAGATAACTTTATGGCACAGTGCAGAGTGTAGACGTCAATTGATAGATTCGCTGTGTTTACACCTTCTGGAACACAAAACTTCACGGCGATCGGCAGTCGGAACTCTAAAATATTGCAAAGATAAAGGAAAAATACAAAGCGCACATGTGATCGAGGGGACCCAAGATGGTATTGCCCACCTGGCTCCTGTTAGCACCCACCTGTGGTGATGTCATGGAAGCATCCCTAACCGTCTCCTGGTCTTCCACAGGCAAACTCAGGCAGCCACGTGTTCTAAAGTGGTCTGGTTCTGAGTCTTTCCATCCTTCGTTCAGGAGTCAGCCTGTGTTAGAGGGTGTTCCTAAGAACACGCCCTACTCGCCCCTGTCTTGGTCAGTCACACTCTCTGAGACAGAGGGGTCAGTGTTTATTCGTAAGGAAATGCAGGGAAACTAAGAATGAAGGCAAGAGAGAGGAGACGGAGGGGGCGGCGGCTTAAAATCTTGGTTGGACATGTGGGAAAGCATGTTCAGTATGTTTGGCTCTTGATTTCCTCTTGTGCACAGAACAGTGCTACTTCTGGAGACCCAGGTGTTCTAAGCAACACTCAGTGGGCGATCTCGAGTCCGGGACAACTTTCTCTTCACTGAGGCAATCCACCTTCACGCATGGCCTGCCTCACGACCACCTGCGCTCGCTGCTTTGAAATGAACTGAAGACTCCCTCACAGATCTGCTGGGTTTCGTGTTGACTCTAGTATTACATGTGGACATTCAATTTCACTGACAGGGGCTAATCAGATTTTGCTGACCTAACAACACACACAAGCATAAAATTGTCAATGGCCTCAATTCCTGTGTCACTGACTTTTCCTGGATGCGCCCTCACTGATAATCAACCCAGTCTCATTTAGCATTTACTAGCTGACACAGAAGCAGCAGCCATAACCCACTTAATTACTTAGGGAATTAAACACATACATACACACGGGCCCACACAAAGCTATGATATTGGAATGTACAGTATGGCCTAGTTTAAATTAAAAAGATCCCCCAAAGTATGATTGTTTCCAGCTTCTCAGTGGTGAATTAAAAGCTGTTTGGTGTCGTGAAGATTACAGAAGCAATCACATTTATGGGCCTGCTTTGCATACCAACTCTATTAATTTCCATACTCAGGGTGGCTTCGCATTTCCAAGCATGTTAACATAGATGCCATTTGGGATAATCACTTGGAAAAAATTAAGAGAGAGGGGCAGACAGACAGACAGAATCAGGCAGACAAAACGGGAGAGAGCGGGAGGGAGAGCCAGAAAAATCGTTCTCACAAATCAAGTTCCATTTGAAATATATTGATTCTGATAAATACAAAAATCAAAAGACAAATGAGGGCTCCTGGTGGCCTGACCCCAGAGTCACATGCAGGGATCAAATTACCAGGAAATCACATATTGGAATTCACTGACTGTGCCCATCCTGCACTTGCCACGACGGACTCTAATTATCGAGATGATTTCATTGGTGAAATTGCATCAAGATGTGTGCGGGCTGCACCCTGCATGGCCCCTGATGCTCCACACTGCATCTTCATTACCGTGTTCCTCTCCTCTCTTAAAATGCTTAGCAGCCTCACAATCAGGAGGGCCATTGTGTGTGTGTGTGTCCCCTTTTATTAAAAGCGCCAGTCACATGCCACAGGAGCCGAGGAAAGGGGCAGCCTGGAAGGGAGCCCTGAGACCGTGAGGCCAAAGGCGCAGAGTCCCTTTGTTAAAGGGGCCTTGAAGCTTCCGACCACATTAGACCTCGGTCCACATCCCCTTTATTCCCACGTGTTAAAGAACAGTGCTCGAGAGCCTAAAATTAAATGGTTACGCCCACCCTCAGTTTTAAATGCTCCTGTGCAGACGCCAGGCTTGATGTGCACTTAGCAATCTACCCTGTTCCCCTAAAGATAGAGTAACGTGATGTTAGTGTTAAAAATAGGAAGGGATCATAACCACGTATCTGAGGGATGCACATTTTAAGGAAATCAATTGGAATTTGGGGGGATTTGAATTTAATCCACAGAACAAACAGGAGAGGTTTTGAATCTTTCTGAGGACGCTCTTATCAGCTTCAAGAATAAGAATTTTTGATTCTTATGTCAAAAAATCCCAGCAGCCAATATCATACTCTCGCCATTACTTTGATCTAATGCTATGTATGAGAAACTAGAGGTAGGACCGCAATCTACAGGAAGGCAGCGATTTTGCTCTTGGGGTCTGCCCAGGGAAAATGGATTTCATTTCCTTTACATACTGTAGAACTCACACAGGAGCTGGAAGTCCCCTTTTCTGGGAGCCCTGCAGAAATGCCCACTGATGATAAAATACTGAAAAGAGAGACACGCCACTCTATTAACCTCTAAGCTGCAAGTCTCCAGTTCAGGCGCTTCCACCCTGGGTCAGTCAGTGACAGAAGAAACATGATCAGAAAACAGTAGTGTAGGAGACACTGCATCTTGAGATATAGTCCCAGACACCAGTGAATTCCAGCATGAGACTAGCCCAAAGCATCCTGCTTACAGTTTAGAATCGACTGGTCCTCGATGAATTCAGCCGGCTGATTGATGCGGAACACTTTCTGCTGGAATCCAGGAGTGCAGTCCAAATCTTCTGCAGATGTTAGCAGCAGCACCTGAGGAAACCAAGGCCATCAATATTTTAATAGCGGCTTATGTGTTTGCCCTGCTAACTTTTACCAAATCTGCAACTTATAGAAATGAGCTGAGGTTTTAATTTCAGTTCCCAAATGAAGAGGCAAGTTGATACCTCTCCTGGGTCTGCCAACAACTCGTTTTGGCAATGAGATCTGGAAAACCCACAAAGGGGAACAGCTGCTGCAGCTTCCATTAAGTTGCAGTTAAAGAAATAACATCGTCAGATTTTTACACCTGCTAAGAATCTCACCATGGTCTCCATGTGTGAAATTTCATTATAGAAACTGTCAATTTCCTGTGATGCCCAAGTTAAAACCAACTTCACTTTCATACATGCAAAGGAGCACTGTCATCTACGAAGAGGAAGGAAAAGAGAAGGGGATGTTTCCTTTGGATGTTACTTCTAAAAGGATCCAAGGCCCATTATTCCTGGAACATGGTCCAATATGGTGGCCATGAGCCACAGGTGGCTACTGAGCACCTGAAATGCAGCTGGTCCAAAACTTAAACACTGAAGGAATAAAAAAAAAATGGATTTCGATAACTAAACAAGATAAACAATAGAAATATCTAACTATAATCTTACATTAACTACATATTGAACTGAATACTTACATGTGGGGCTAAATACATATATTGTTAAAATTAATTTTACCTCTTTCTTTTTACTTTTCTGAATTTTGGCTACCATGAAATTTTAAATTTATAATTTCTTCCAAAGGCTCAATTTTATCTTTGCAAAACCTTAGGCTACTTTCTATATCTATCAGTCAGAAAGTTAGGTTATATGCTTTGAAATATCAAGGTATATGATACCGTTCTAGGCCAAGGTGTAACTTGGGTAACAGTTTAGTAAGCAAAGACTATAAACCTCATGAGAATAGGCCTCACCTCTTTTCCTCACCTGTTTACACTGAGTACCACACACACTGGCACAGAGAATAACATACCCCATAATGCTTAACAAGGAAACCTGACATTTTTGAGCCCTTATCACATGGCAGGAGCTGTGCTAAGCTGACTATCTATGTACGGTTTCATTTAATCCCTTCAGTGCTCTGTGAAGTACGTACTAATATAGGGGATAGTTTACAAAGGAGGAACCTAAAGCTTTAGCGAGGTCAACAGCTTGCCCCAGACCTACGGCTGGGCTGGGTTGAGTCAGGACTTGAGTTCAGGTCTAAATTTCCTCTAAGTCTATACACAGTCTAAGCCCTTAGACCTTCCATGTAAGGGAGGACTTTGTGGTTTCTTTTTTCTTTTTATTTTTTTTCCCCAAGAATGTTTCTAAAGACTGTGGAAGACTACTTCACGGTGACCATGGTATCAGTCACAGTGTTTGGGAACTGTCATGCTCAGGAGCATCCTCAAACACAGGCTGGTAGGACGGGTGCGTGAACACCCGGCTCCCTCTCCCTGCAGGTGAGATGATGGGAGGCACCTGTCGCCTCCCAGTTTCCACTTGGATCTGAGCTCCAACCCTCCCACCCACCATGTCTCTGGCCCAAGTCTCCTTTCTCTTCCTTGGCTTGTTTCCTCACCCTGTCAGCATTTTCCTGAGGCCAGTCCTCCAGATCCACTACTTGTGCCCAAATCCTTGGCTGGGCATCTGCTTCTGAGGAAACCGGACTCTGATACTGGACCCCACGTTCTTAACCACCGCACACAGGCAGCTGAAGAAAGCCCATCATCATCCCGCCAGCAAACTCAAAGGTGAGTACGAAAGGTTGGCAGCTGTGGAATCAGGGCACCTCTCTAAATACCAGCCTTCTGAAATCCACTGAACCCCAAGGATCGGGGGCGAGAATCAATCTCAGGAGGTTCATGATGCAGCCGGTCCCCGCCACATCAGAGGAGTTGAAATCAAAGTGCCACCACCCTGGCCCACATCTTCCTTCTCAGACGGGAGGGCGGGGCATGCTGGAGTCCCAAGTCCTGCAACTGTGCGTGTGAAGCGTGGCCTTGTCCTGAGACACGGCTCTGGCGGATCACTTCCGAGGCAATGGAACCACTGGCATCCTGAGTGGCACATACGCTATTTTAGGCAGCTTCAGAACTCAGAGTAATTTGCTATTTTGCAAGCAGAAAATCTATAACTGGCCGATGCTAATTTGGTTAAACAGCCAGCGGGTGAAGGTTGCCCCCGGGCCCCTTGTGCCTACAACTGAACATGGCCTTCTAATTGGCTAATTCTGCCCTTAAATCCCAGACCACAAACTAGTCACCCCGTACGCACTAAGGGAGATGCAACTTCCCCAGGGATGCCGCGCACAGCTCTCCAGGAGCGAGCGGGGCTCACTACTCTGTGGGGGACTGTCCTCCGTCTTGTCTTCCTGTGGCTCAGTCTATCATGAAGCCCTGCCACAGTCTATTCAGGTTTCCTCTAGAATTATAAAGGGCAAAAATATGACCCTTTTCCAACAGCTGACCTTTAGGGGGGTGGAATCAGAAACTTCCCAAAGGTATAGTGTTGTCTGCAAATTCTTGCATCAGTCCCTCTACCAGTCAAAATTCAGGGGAAAGGTTTAAGTACACAGCAGGCAGGCAGGGTGACTTTGAGAGGTAAGAGCTTGTCACATCATTCGCTCACCCACTCACCCGCTCACTCACAGACTTGTTGAACTCCGAGGATTCAGTTAGGACTTGGCCAGATACCGCGCAGGAACTTTTAAAGACGCGCAATAATGTAGCCATTAAACGCAAGGACCCGGGCCGTTTTGGCTCCACCCTTCTCTGACCCTGTGACATGGCGTGTTTCATGGCTGCTCTGTACTTGGGTTTTCTCATCTAGGGAAGCAAGGAAGGTAAGGCATGCACTGCGCGTGGCCCTGTGGATTTGATAGGACTGTCACGGAAAGCAATCAGACAGGCAGGGCCTGGAAAAGGGGTCAGTCCACGTTCAGCATGACAGGATGGTGTCCCAGAACAGGAGCGCGGCTGGCAGAGCACAGCACAGTCCCTTCGGGAGCGTGTCAAAGCTGGGGCGCAGAGGAGCCTGAGCCCCTGGAGGGCGTGGAGGGGATCAAACCCCCGGAAGGACCTTTGCTCCTGGAGATCAAGAGTGAGAACCAGCTGGACCAGCGGCGGGATGGCGGCTGATCTTGAAGCAGCATGCACTGCTTCTTTAGCATCGTCCTCTTTCCTCTCTAGGTATCAGTAACACATCTCCAGAATTACAGAACTGCCCCTGAAGAAAGAGTCCAGACCAACTGAGCGCTTCCCCAAAGCTGGATTTGATGTTGGTAAAAGGTGGTAGAGCGTTCTAGGTACCTCTAGCCCCCACTGACTGGTTAGCAGGATTCAAACAGTGTCCGTTTGTGAACTCAGCATGGGGACCCACTCTTCAATTTCAATCCCGCTAAGTTAGGGGGTGAGACAGAAAGCATGATCCATCATTGTGGTAGAATAGCCCCGGAACATTGTTCCAGAACCAGGCGAGCCCTTCTCCGGCACTACCAGACATCACACTTGTGAAGACAGGACCTAGACGTACTGTTCCCCAAACCCTTTTTAACTCTGCCGCAATATATGCTGTGGGTGTTCTGAGTTTATCTTTAATGCCACCATAATAGTGGTCTTTCTCTATTGTTCTTGTGTTTGCTTATGTGTTAGCTTGCCCCTCATAAACAATAGGTAACAAATATACCTTTGAAAGCATGACAATTATCAAATTTTATGATCCCCAAAGGGTTTCTATTACTGGAAAATTACAATCTGCCTGTCCTGAAAGCAGAGTTATGTCTCCACAGACAAGGAGCATAGTTCTGAGCCTTGCTGGTTCAGTACAAATCCCGGTTCAACTGATAGAGTAACAGGGGCCAAGGAACCCGTGCCTCAGTTTCCTTGAATGTAAAACAGGAGTAACACTGTGTCTTGCAGGATATCTTGAGGATAGAGTTAATTATTGTAAAGAGACGTAAGTAGCACCTGGCATGTAATAACTGCTCAATTAATGCTTATTGTTATCTCTAATAGCATGATTCACTGATATTCCCTGGGGCAGACACTGACATTTATCTCTAGAATATTATTTGTTGCTACTATAAAACTGTTCAGTGCGTAACTGTGCTCAGAAGCATGCCAACGGCAACAGCAGGGACGCGAGTCCCAGAGTGGAAGAGCAGCCTTGGTGTGCTGGGTCGGCTGTGCCTCGAGAACGTCGGGACGGCTGTGGTCGGCTGGGCTGCTCCTGTGGAAGGACACCGCGCACCCCTGAGCATGTCCTCACATCACCCTCGTTTCTCTCTTTCGCTTCCATTTCTTTGAGGCAGCACAGAGCTTTGTCTCTTAAAAGTAGTGGGCTGGGGCGGGGGCTCGCTTGTCCTGACAGGTTCCGATTCGAGAGTGGAGCCTACTTTGGAGTGCGTGTCCTCTCGCAGACCATGGGCTGCCAACCGGCAGAAGTGTGACCGGCGTGGCCCGCAGCTGTGACTGGGGTGGCCCGAGCTCTGTGTCACGAAGCTGATCACCAGGTTCCACGGAGTGGGCTTTTGGAGCTGTCCTGTGGCACTGCTCCCTGTTCCTGCTCGCTGGACTCGGGTGCCACTCACTGGCCCCTCCGGCACCGGAGGTTGCCACCCATGCTTTAGATGTCGGGACAGCCAAGGACCATCATGCCATCTCCACACGCATGACAATGGTACCAACGTGTCATGCTGCTGACTCCACTGAAGTAATATGGGCCATGGGACCTACCAAGGCTGAGGGTGGAAGGACTGTCACCACGGCTGGGCGCAGCCCCTGACCTGTCCTGCAGGAGCCTCTCTTGCCCTACCCATTAAAACAGAAGGAAGGACTCCATAGGCACCGGCGTCATCCAGAGCAAGAGCCCAGAAGTCAGCCACTGGGCAGATGATGGGTGCCCAGGAGAGCCACCAGCAAGGAGCATCGACCTGCTGTGTCACGTCACAGCAGCTCCCTGCCCACAGCACGCTTAGCATGAAGGACCTCGGCAGACGCCCGCTGCCCCGCTCCCCGCAGACTCATCCGGTGCCCAGGGAGAAAAAGCAGCACTAAAAGAGAAGCTGAATGCGACTGTCCCCAAAGCAGTCAAAAGTGAAAAGAAATGTCCTGCCACAAATAATTATCTCCACAGGCTGGCAGCCACCTCAGGGGCACCCTCTCTTGAGCCGACCCGACCAGCATTTTCCAATCTCCCAGCGCCTCCTTCTCCCGCCGCCGGCTCACTCTGCATTTGCTATTAGCTGGATGGACAGCTACTTTATCCCTGCCACAAATACCTCCAGTTTCTCTTGTCAAAGTTGGTCTACGGGAATCAGTTGGGAGGTTTAGACTGGTGGAGAAGAAAGGCCACTTCCTCGAAGTTGGAGGATATAAAAATGTTAGGGCACTACATTGTGATTGATTCTTTAGCCTCCTGTGGACCAAGAGCCCAGAGTTCTGGAAGGATTTATGAAGGCACATTGTCGCCCAGGAGAGCACAGAGGAAAGGAACATTTCTAGGACCCGCATGTGCACGCACACATGCACACACGCATGTGCTCACATGTGAACACATGTAGTGCAAACCCACGTCTTCAGGGATGCTCTTGCCGACTCTGACTTCCTTACCATGTGCCTGATGACTTAGAGCTTCAGGGAGGTAGGACAGCTGTCACCTTCCTGGCCTTTAAGGTAGCAGACACTTGGAGATTATTTTGGTTCCAGGGGAGGCCAGAGGAGAGAACTCACTGGCAAGTCCGGCTGTTGCTTTCATGCGCAAGTGGAATCCAACACCCTGGCCCCCGGACCTTACTTCTACTTCAATGAAACCTGACATCTTTCCTTCAAATTTCTAAAAGGGAAGTTGCAATGGTCAGGAAAAGCGGGGGACCAGAAGCCAAAACTAATCTGAGTCTGGCCATTTCTCTGACTTTTGGCAAACTGTTGCCCCAGGACCAGTGACCAGGTTCTCTTTGGTAGGTCGACCATAAGCCATCCACAGTGTGCAGCTGCTGGGAGGCACTGACAAGACAATAAGGACCAGAGGAGATGGAATAATGGTCCCCAGGATGTGCTCACCAGAGGGGAATTAAGGGTGATGGCCAGTTGGTCTTAAAACAGGATGACTGTCATAGAGTATGCACTGGATGGATTCAATCACAGGAATCTTTGAAAACAGAGGAAAGACTCAAAGAAAGAGACATAATAATGAAAGGACAGGCAGAGGATGTGGTGTGAGAGGACATAGGATGTACTGCTGGCTTTGAAGATGGAGAAAAGGGCCCTGAGCCAAGGGATTTGGTGGCCTCTAGAAGCTAGAAAGTGCAAGAACAACAAAGGAGGGTTCTCCTCCAAGGATCACAGAAAAGGTTTCAGCCCTGCAGCCGATACCTTGATGTTAGCCCAGCAAGACACATTTGGACTTGTGGCCTTTAAATTAAAGTCAGCGTACTGTATCAATGCATGAATGCCCGTGTTTATAGCAGCACAATTCACAATAACCACGATGGAACCAGCCTAGGTGTCCATCAATGAAAGGGGGGGGGCAAAAGAAAATGTGTGCATATACACAGTGGAGTTATATTCAGCCATAGAAAAGGATGGAATTGTTTCATCTGGAGGAAAATGGATGGAACTTGAGAATGTTATGTTAAGCAACCTAAGACAAGCTCAGAAGGTCAAGGGTTGTATGTTTTCTCTCATTAGTGGGATCTAGGAAAGAAAAAAGAAATATGTTGGGGGATCTCATGAAAATCAAAAGGAGATCATAAGAGCGGAGGAAAGGGACCAGGGGGAGGGAGAGGGAAGGGGAAAGACTGGGGAGTGATACTGAACAAATTATATTGCTATATTGTGTGCATGTACGAATATATAACCACTCCTACCATCATGTCCAACTATAGTGCACCAGTGAAAATAGGGGAAAATTGTATAATACATCGGTGTTGTTCAAGTTGCTAAAGGTATGGCAAATTGTCACCACAGCTACAGAAAACTCACAGCCAGCATGACACCATCTTCACCCAGACACTCAGGAGAAGCTGGTTATTTACTTGGATTTTCAAGTTATAAATGTAATCTGGGCAAATCAATAGAGAGAGGAAAAGGGAGGGAAGGTAGAGGGAAGTTGAGGCAGGTAGGCTTACCAAAGGAAAGGAGTTCATGACCGCAAAGCCTTTGACAAGACTGTAGCAAGAACCGGCCTGCGTGCTCCTTTCCTGAGCTGAAAGAGGCATAGCCCCTTCCCTCTTTTTCACTTTTTTTTAAAGTTGTGAATGGACCTTTATTTTATTTATTTATATGTGGTGTTGAGTATCGAACCCAGTACCTCACACATGCTAGGCAAGCACGCTACCACTGCACTGTGACCCCCGCCGGTGGCCCCTATTCTTTTGTCTTAATAATTGTTCCTTACATTATAACACATTTTGATCTGTTATGCTAGAGGCACTGGGTTTGCTGTTTTATTAAGACCCTTAGTCAAAATTCTAAATGACTAATATCTGCCAGTCTCTGTGTTAGATGCCAGAGATAGAGAAATAAACAAAGGCCTTAATAAACCTGTATCTACCAAGACAGACACATCGGCGGCTAATGTCATACTAACGTATCATCTACTTGCATCTATTCAGAATTCCTTAGGAAGTTGCTCAGAGCAAAGACTTTTTAACTAGACTGCTGAGTTCAAGATAGTCATTTATTGCTGTGCTGTCTTGGGCAAGTTACTTAACTTCCCTGTACCTTAGTTCCCTTATTTGCAAAATATAACTAATAACCATATCTCTTCCCATTGGTTGTGGGGCTCAGAAATCAAAGGGTTTACGACAGAAACTGGTTCACAGTATGTGCCACGTGCTAGCATTCTATTATTAATATGAAGGGGCACGGATGAGGACTTGGTCATGTCACAAATAAGGCCATTGGAAAGACAATGGAATTTTTTAAAGAGGCAAAGTACAAGAAAGAATGTTCCATGTAGGAGTTTGGTAAATACAAATACCATGGCATGTCAGTTCAAGAAACAGGGAGCAATTTGGCAGGGATAACAAGCTCTGGGTTGTTTACAAGATTATTTGAAGGTGTTTTGTTGTCTCAAATAGGACTGAATAGACAATGCCTGTCCTTCTGGAATCTGGCTAAAAGGGAGCCAAACAATCCACTCAATGAAATCACAATTTTTGTCAAAATGAAATTAACTCTTTCCTGTTGAAATTGCAGGATTAATTCACTAGGCTCAAGGTAAAAATTCAAAAGGATAAAACTGTCTTGCAAGAATCCAAATTAATAAATTAGGAAGAATAAAAACCAGAGGCAGTGCTACCCAGAGTTGGCCTTTGTGTCTACTTATGAAATGCTGTTAATTAAATCAGTGGTCCCAAATTCCAGGTGAGATTTGTTGGCTCAGGTCAGCAAAGGAGCCCCTGAGTGAGGACATCTTGGGTGAGCCCTGGTACCCCCGAGAAGTTAACTGATGAATAATGAACACCTAACAGGAGTCAGGCACCGGAAACCAGTCTACACGAAACCCCAACCTCATGGGAATGATGGACAGGAGATGCAGGTCCTACTCACTTCCTGTCTTTGTCCAGACACTTCTGAGAGCGATTGCGTGTGCCCCTTGAGGATGACAGGTGGATCCCTGGCTGTCTGCAGGAGTGACCATTGTGATTCCTCCTCACATCTCTTCTCTTCCTCCTCCTGTCCCCACTCCTGCTTCCTGGATCACTTCTCAAAGGAAACCACCCGTCCCTAGTCCTCAGGCTCTGGCTTCATGTATTAGTTTCACATTGCTGCTGTAACAGCATACCACAACCTTAGTGGCTTAAGGACTACTTATGATCTTATAGTCATGGAGTCTAAAATGGGTCCACTGGGCTGTGTTCCTTCAGGAGAATCTGTTTCCTCCCCTTCCATCTCTGAAGCCCATGGTGCAGCCTCATCTCACCTGCGGCTGTCCACCTCTCTTCTTCCTCTTCCCATCACCTTCTATTCCTCACTTGTGATTCTCCCGGTTCCCTTGGGGGACTGCTCTGATGAATCATGCTCACCTGTGTAATCCAGGTATGATCTCCCGCTCTGGGAATTGGGTGATGGACGTATTTAGGGACCTATTATTCAGCCTGTGGCAACATGAGCATTGTATCTGAGCAAAGGGAGACATTTTGTAAACACATTGTGTGCAAATGTCCAGGAGGGGGTCACAGTGATTCCTCACATTCCAACAATATTTACCCCTGAAATCAGAGAGACCTCACCAATGTGAATAATCACACATCCGGGCCGGATGTTGTGTCAACTGAACAACTAGACTATGACCTTTTCCTGCTTAGAAATAATTACCAGCCCCGGCTGGGCCTCACTGTGAAGTGGAGCATTTTCTTCTCACCGAGCACCTCTCCCCACTTTCTTCCCTGCCAGTGTGCAGACAAAATGTCAGATTTGTCATCACATGGGAAGGTTTTTATTAATTATCTTTCAGAAGCAAAGTCCTTTTTGTAATTTATTTTTTCACACCAGGAAAATTCTTCTATTGAACTAAATGTCTATCTTGTTAAATTGTTTTTTTCGGCTAAAGGTTTTCACTCTGAAAGTTTCCAGGAGAAAAGAAATAAACCAAGCAAAAATTGGTGTTGAGGGCCAGGAATTTATTGTGTTAATCAGAACACCACCTAGCTCCCCAGGACCGGGCATGGGGATAGGCATCTCTTTTCCTTAAAAATCTAAGAGTCTTATATGCAGTTAAGTCAAAAATTTCCCCAAATGGTTGTTTGCCAGAGCAGCCGAAATTGCAATGGCTGCTCTTTAAATGTCGTTTACTCACCTTCTGAGAGACTACTTCACTGATGTAAGTAACCCTGATTGAGGGCCTACTGTGTTTCAGTGCCAAGATGTGTACAAATCAGTAAGACACAACCCTGCCTTCAAGGAACACAGGGAGTAAGAGGAAAGACTGACATATAATATCCACTTTAAAAACAGTCAGAGTTAAGGATGGAGAGAGTGACCTCGTAGGACTGAAGAGTCAGTTAATTTGGTGTTGGGGGACAGGTGTAGGGTCACTGAGGTGCACCGTCCTAGGTGACACAGGCTGGCTTGGATGTGCACCCTTCTGTTTTAAACAGAAGACAGCAGTGGGCAGGACTCCAAATGAAGTTTGTCCTTGAATGTCCTCTTCAGGGCAGCAACTGGCTACTACTCAGCAGGACTCAGTTATGTCAAGACTGAACTTCCCCAATGATTCAAATATTCCTTGTTCTCTTTGTTAGCAGTTTTTTTTTTTTTTTTTTTTTTTTTTAAGGCAGGGACTTTTTAAAAGATTAGAAATAGAAAATAATTTACTATGCAAATTTTCCCAGCTTTATATTTCTGGAGCAGCAAGCAAGATATTAATATAATGTCAAAGTGGAATGCAATTTAGACTCAGTTATCAAGGGAGAAGTAGAGGGGATATTCCAGCAGTGAAGGGTACCCAGAGGATCCTGAGAAGTGTTTAGCAAGGAGCTCTCCAAGAAAGAAATGCCTTGATCCATGTTTGCCAATTTCCATGGTGTAAACACTCCCATCACGGCCAATTTCAAGCTACTGCTGTGAGCTCACTGAGGCTGAGCAGGGAAGAGATATGCGGTCAGCTCTCAGAAGGCAAGCTTCTCCAACACACAACCGGGTATGCCGGCTCCCAATTCTGGGTTATTTGGGACAATAAACTGCCTGTATTTTTGCAGAGTCTTTATGAACCTCCATGACACAGAGGAGAGTTTCCCTCTCTCCTGAGCCATATCTCATAACAGGATGGGCTGCAGTACCCAAGAGCCGAAACAACCTGGGGAAACCTGTCTACTAAAAGGGCAAAATGAGCCACCACGATTTGGTTTTATAGCAATAGAAACTGCAGTGAATCCTTGATTCGTGACCGTGTGTTATTTAAATACTGCTTTTGATGTTCTGTCCAGAGTCGGAGCTCAAATGATCAGAGATAATCCTGCCTTCTGACATGATTAGGGAGCTGCTGCCTGGCTAAGCCGGGGGATAATCAATTTGACCTTGAAAGTTTGTCGACAGCACCTTGCTAACGTTCAGAGCATAGGCGAGGCTGCCTCGCTAGCTCCCCCCACTCCAACGTCAGCTGAGGACTCTGTTCCAAGGGCAAACCTGCATAATGGAGCCGATGGCAGGCAGGACCTGTAGGTCCAGCATATCTGCTGGATGGCCTTTTGGTTTGTTGATTAGCTGCTAACATTTAAATACCAAGGATTGTCACTAAGTGTCTGGACTTGAGACAGCTCAGCACCAGGGCTGCAGTCAAACAGAGCAACACTCCGTGGATGATGAAATCCCCCTAACTGACAGCTTCATCCTCAGATGACCACAGTCCATGTGTCCCCAGCAACAAGTACCATCTGGGTGTTGTTCTGCCAGCGTGCTGCTGTTTGCCTTATGTCCAACTTACAAGTGCTCTCTGCTTTGCACCTGTGACTCTACATAGCTTTCTCTTGGACGCAGACCTTGTCATTCATCTACCTCCCTTCCTGGCCTCCCCAGGAGTCTACCTCCCCACCCACTGACACTCATGGGAAAAGGTGGGTGGGCTGCACAGGAGCCTCCCACACTGCAGTGGGCCTGCCACCTCCACCAGCTGGCCTCCTGGAGCCTTCGAAACGCTGCTTCCAAACCTCTGCCTCAGTTTCTTCTGTTACTCCAGTTACTACTTCTCTTGGGAGTGCCAAGCCCTTCCTCTTAGCCCACGTGTTCAAGGGCACAGACACCTGAGGGTGCGGGAGGTGGCCGAGCTTCCGAGCAGTGTCAGGAATCACCCTCCTCCCCAGCCTCTTACACCTGCTCCCAGCAAACAAGCCAGGGATGTCCAGATACCAAGGATGAAGTCAGGAGCCCTCCTGCTTGCATACATATGACATGTGGGCATGGCTAAGGCCCTCTCCCCACACAGCAAACCCCAGGCAGGTTTTGAGCTGAGAAAAAAAAAAAAGCATCCAGGCTGAAGTAGTTAGCAGAGGACATTTTTTTATTACTCTCCTGTCTACTTGACTCCAGAAGTTCAATTACCTAAAATTTCATGAGTCAGTCCTTTGGATATTTCCAACCCAAGCTGGATTCATGCAATATTTCAAAGTTTTTGCTAATCCTAATACTTTCAAAGTTAAGTCTGATTCTTCATATGGAAAAATAGCATATCTTCCCCATAGTTATATTTGGAGAAGGGATCATCCTAAAAAATTATATGGGGTCAAATGCATTACCAGAAAGGGCCTCCATTCTGGGGTCTCCACGGGGAGCCAGCTGCAGACTTGGTTCCAAGAGTAAAACCTCCTCTGCCACTCTGTCTAGGAGCATGGCATCACCCAGTGGGGTGAAGGCCAGAGAAAGGAATGGGGATGAGTGAGGGCTGGGTCCTTAACAGTGGTCCGTCCTCCTGGATTACTGGGACCACCCAGATCTTAGCACCTAAAGTTGTATATCTCAGGAAGCCTGGCAGCACCAGATGCACTCACCTCGGCAGAAAGTCTGGGGCACACTCAAACTCAGCTATGTGAGCAGAGATGGACACAGGATGAGCAGGATGTGGTCAGGCCAGGGAGGGGGAGCCCAGAGAACAGGCAGACACCAAGAGCAGCGGCACACTTTCACCAGGTCCAAGCCCAAAGAGCCAGAGGGAGGACGGTCTCTAGGTCCAGCAGAGAAGTCCGTGGAGGGGCTCCAGAGAAGAGCCATGACCCCCCCGCCCGTCCAGGAGAGGGACACAAGCCTGCAGAGATCTAGACTTCTGTCTCCCTCTGGGCTTTGTCCTAGGCCCCCACTGGTCAAACCACTGACAGAAAAATCACAGTCCGCAGGCCACCCGTGAGCTGCCCTGGTCTGATTTTCTGAGTACTCTTTTGCTGGAACAGCCCTGTGGTTGGTTCACCTGCTGCCTTTCTGTTCACACTGTAATGGGTGACTCAGTGGTCTTGACAGACTGCACGGCCTGAAAAGTCTAAAATATTTATTATCTGAACTTCAAGAAAAAGAGATGCAGATCCCTGAACTAAAGCCAATGGCAGCCAGAACGCAGGGGACCTCCACACAAGGTCCTGGACAAGGTGGAGAAGGGTCAAGAGTGCACCTGGGGCATCCAACAAAGTGACCCTATCTTACCTGGGGTATCCATTCCAGAACTGGAAAACTACTGGGAGAATCTAGGCCCCAAAGTTGGAAGCAGAATCCCCCATAAACACCCTAAATGTAAACAACCCATGAATTTCTTTGCAGTCACCCATGAGTCAGCCTGTGGTATCTTAGGTTCATTCAGAGAGGATACAACAGTGGGAAGACAGGATCTGAAAAGCCAGACCCTCTCAGAATCCTCCTGATATCAGTGAATGGATTCTCCTGCAAGTTCAATACTTTCTAAAAACATCTTACAACATTCAAAGGAAATAAATTAGTCATTGGGAGGGATAAGGGTTTTCCTATTCTTTGGGATAGAGATCAATTAAATCAAAGATTCACACTGTCCATGTGACAATTAATAAGTGAGCACCTACTTGCCTGGCCCCGGGATAGGAAGCATCAAGGACGGAGTAAACACCAGAGATGTTTTCTACCTGAAACACGTATCCTCCTTCTAGCAGAGGAAAACCCAACAAACAAGCGAAACTTCAGAGAGTGGAAGTGAGAACGAGGTGAAGGAGCCCAGGGGGGCAGCTTTGGAGGAGGGGAGGACAGGTCATGGCAAGCTCAGCAGGGTGTGGCAGGCAGAGGCTGGAAGGCCAGACTCTGCTGCAGGGACAGGCTGAATGAGAGGCAGAGGGCCAGGACACCTGAAGGGCACCACTGTGGACAGAGACAGAGGCAGAAGAGGCCTAGGGCCTGGGAGGTGCAGCAGACAAGAGCTAACCCAGCAGATAGAACCGGGACTGCAGCCCTTGAAAGGCCCACCTGCCGGGATGCCCCTGGCTCACAGCAGGGCTTCCCGCCACCCTAGCTGGCACCTGTGACTCAATGTGCCTGAAGTTTGCATGTACGGTGTGCTCTGGACCAATCACCTGCTTTCCTTCAGCAAGTCTGGAATTTTGGTAAATTCCAGGCACAGCGAGAGTGTCTATGTAACCAGTCCCCAGTAAAAACCCTGGACCCAGAGTCTAGGGAGTTTTCTTGGTAGAGAATAGTTTACGTGTGTTGTCACAAGACGGTGCTGGGGGATTAAGCACGCCCTGTGTGACCACTGAGGAAGACCCGGGAAGCTTTCTCCCATGACCCCTGGACCTTGCCCACGTGCCTTCTCTCTGTGCTGACTTTTCTCTGTGTCTGTTCAGGGCAATAAATCTCAGCCAGGAATCCAACTACATGCCAAGTCCTGTGAGTCCCTCTTGGGAATCACTGCACCTGGCAGTGGTCTTGGGGACCTCTGATACACATGGCAGACCTATATTTCATCTAGTTACTCTGTCAGAAACCAGAGAGACACCTTGCCTGAATCTTTCCAGGTAATCCTCACCCCCAGCCTCAGAGGCAGGTGACCTCTCTCCACCCACCACTATTATCTTACAGATGAGGTATGGCAATTCAGAGGGTTCTAGCCCACCACCCAGAGGACCCTGGTCATAATCCAGGTGTTCTCATTTCCAATCCCGCCATTACCCCCTGGGCTCACCCACAGCGCCCACACTGCCTCCAGGGAACACAGGGGATTGACTCCCACCTCAGTGGGCCGACCATTTGAAGACTTTAATCTATTTCATCATGAGATGCTTCAGCAAAGCTCATTCAAGCTCCACCTCTTCATCTTGGTAGTGAATTTAAGCCTTTGTTATAAGAAAGACTATTAAGATTTGGCAATAAGACTCTTCAAGGGTGATAAATATCCCTTTAAAGGGACTGCATATCCATTGACTGAATAACTCTATCCTAAAAATGAAAGTCACACTTGGAGAACGGAAGGGTGGTTTATGAAAATGCAAATTGGAATGACTTTATTGGCTGAGTTGAATTCAGCTCGTCTTGCCACAAAGAATCTTGAGCCAGAGGCCCTCCCGGCTGAGCCTGGGCCCTGTGGAATGCAGAACTCGGCATTAGCAGCTTCACTGTGGCCCGTGGTGTCTACTGTTCAGAGGCAGCAGCAGAAAATGCCAAGAAGCTATCATCTCTATTATTCTTCTCTATTTTGTCTTCTTTTGAAAATAGAGATCTCTGTAGGACTGACCCCCTTTCTCACCAATATTTTTCCTAGTGGGTTACATATACCACTCCAGCCCAGGAGATAATTGAGGCAATATACTCAGAAAATCTCTTTTTAAAATTTTTTATTTTAATCATTGTGTCTTATTTTAATGCCTTCTTTCTATTTATAGTAAGAAATATTGACATTCTATTTATGCTAATGATAGAAAATTTCCTTTCTAAATATATTTGCACACCGTGGTAAATTGGTTTAGATAGAAGCTAGTAAAGACTAAAGGGAATGCAGTTCTATTTTTTTTAAAATTCTATCTGTTGAGTCAGGGAAACCCTGAACTACACAACTTAGCTGGGAGGTTTGCAGACAGGACGTTCAACCATAGGTAAGAGTGACATGGAGATAGACTTAGCAAAACAAAGTGAACTCATACTAAATTTTGGATCCAGGGTCCCCTCAGCATGGTCCCTGGGCCTGCAGCCTCCAGGTTCCTGGGGAAGTTGTTAGGAATGCTGACCCTCAGGCCTGGGGCCTCTGTGGTGGGGCCCAGCAAGGCCCATTCTCACGACCCCTCTGGTACTGCGACACCAGCTTGGCTTTGAGCCCCACCTGAGATGACCACCATTCACTAACTCACTCCATCAGTGGGTGCCAGGGACGCATCTCTCACAGGCAAAGTTCCTTCTCCACTTGGGGACTGAAAAGTCACAAAGCAACAAAGCACCTGAAACCCTGTACTGAAGACACACGGCGCCTGCTGCCAGGCAATCCTGGGAAACCTGAGGCTCCAGAGTCTGGAGCTGTGGTCTCCCGGGGTGTCTGTAGGAGACTGCCCAGTGTGCCCAAGACACGTATTCAGTTTATTGTCATAGACTGATGGGGCTGATGAAACTCTAACCAAGAATTAAATGGCCTCCATCTGCTGGAGACAAGCACGCACACGGATCGAGCAGCAAGCAGGGCAGTTCCGGCCTTCCCCTGTGTGTGAGCTGCGACCTGGGCCTGCGGAGCCTTCTCCCTGGAGGCAGGGGTGAGGAGGCCCTGGTAAGCGCTGCTGAGGGGCACAGCATTCCCTCAGGATGGAGAACCGGGCGCTGCACACATCAGTGACCCCTCGCGGGTCCGTAGCCAGCTGTGGGTTTGGAACTGACAGAGCAAAGGCGAGGCCAGAAATGAGAGCTTCGTCAAGTGTCTGGGGACGGCGGTTGGACTTTGTCACCAGGAAACACATCTGAGAAAATCTGCCAGTGGGGACCCTGTCTGAGGCTTTGAATGTCGTCCCTGCCTCTAAATTGGGGGCGGCTGTGCCGTTTAAATCTAGGTACGACGTGACCTTGAGGAGGAAGACAACACCGGGATTTACCGGAGCTTTCTCTGTGAATGCTGTGAGTGTCGGGAGCACAAATTGCTCAACCCTGAAGATATGCCAACACCCGACACGACAGCATCCACCGGGCCACCGCCAGGCACAAGCCTCATTAGCAAGTTCCAATTAAAGGTGCTGTTAAGTTCCAAAAATCACACTAGGCTCCAAAAATTTTGTACAAAACAATGTAAAATATTTTGCTTATAATTTTTATATTTACTACATGTTGAAATGAAACTATGTTGGCTAAAGAAAAAAATATTATAATTAATGTCACCTGTTTCTTTTCACTTTTTTTTTTTTAAACACAAAACCAGAAAAGTTACCATTACCTATGTGACTCAGATTACTCCAGAGCCGAGTTTGGCAAACTTGTTTCTTAAAGGGGCAAGTAGTGAATATTTTAGGCTTTGTGGGTCAAGGGATGAAATCAAGGACGTCATAGAGCTCCTTATACAAGCACTTTCGATGCGGCCATTCAAACGCGTGCAAGCCCTTCCAGTCGGCGGGCTGAGCACAGTCCGAGGGCCCGCGGGATTTGCCCCACGGATCAGAGCTTGCAGATCCCTCACCGAGAGCTGGAAGTATCAGCAGCCCCAGCAGTCCCACCCTGCCAGCTGACGGATGAGCATGAAGAACATGGGACAACTAGGACTCAGGCTCAGTGCTGGTCAGCTGCTAGGAGGCAAGGTGGGGCCCGAACCAAGTGCATGCTACGCAGCTCTGTTCCTCACCAGCATGTCTCGCTAGCGGAAGGGCCTTATTGTTTTCTCCTTTTCCTTTTATAGGGAATCTTTCTTACAGCTTTTCTTACAGCTGTGTGATTCTGTCAGAGGGACCTGGCACCAGGCTTGGCCCCAGCTAGGTACCTTTTGAACAGATGAGCAGAAGGGATGCAGAGGGACTGGGGGCTTGTGGTGGTGGCAAGATGGCCGTCTCGGCCTGCTACGCACATGCCCACGCGTTGGCTGGAGCTCAGCTATCCAGCACAGGCCTCGGCTTCTCACGCACGGGCACTGACCATCAAATTCATTTGGAAGCTATGTGCAGCCTATCAGGTGAGAAGAGACGGACCTCCCAGGGTCCAAGAGCAAGAACTGCTCTCAGAGCATCAAGGGTTAACCCTCTAATGCTGAGCATTATTAATACAGGAAACACGGAACCGTCATAGCCTATCTTCTGAAAGCAGACGAGCTGGCAGCGCTGAATTGAGAAAATTATTATTTATTAAAAATGAGATAGTCATGGGCCAGTGACTAATCCTGATTAGGTTCAGAGACAATTCCCCACCCACGAGGCAAGTAATATGTTTCTCCAGAAAGGTGCTTTGTTAAATACAAAATGCCGATGGCATTATTATCCGTGGGCTCTGAGCTCACGTGTGGACTCTTTCACATTACAATGGTATTGACTGTGAAGGACCCTCACTGGGCTCTCCTTCATTCTCTCTCCCAAGTGGCTGCTGCACTGGGGACTTGCCTGCAGCGGGGCTTCCCTCAAGTCCTGGTTGGAGCTCAGGTGTTCCTCGAGGATTCTGGGGGAAGAGGCTGGAATGAATCATACGCAGATCCCGCGAAGTGGCTTGGTTTACATCAGGCTACTCCCTGGACACAAGAAGAACAGAGGGAGGCAGTGGGATCCTTTTCACCTCCATCGACTGTGAAATCCACATGAAGTCTGAGTAGTTGAGAGAGGGGCAGGAGTAGGTATGGAACATCATGAAGTAAGACTCCAGGGATGGATTGACTCGGCAAGAGACCACGTGCGTTTAGCTGGAGTGTGGACTTTGCGGTCAGCACACCTGGCTTCCCATCCTCATGCCCCCATGTGTGAGCCACATGCTTCCATGATGGGCATCCTTTTCCTGGCCTGAAGTCCAGTGTGTCTGTGAAAAGCTTGGGGACAACTTTTCTGCATGATCAAGGGAAGGATTGATTAAAGACCAGGCACTTTGATGTGCTTGGTGCATAGGAGAAAGCACTGCATAATTACTTGTATTATGAGTATTTGAATATCTAAGAAGTTTGGTCAGCTGTTTAAATCAGAGGAGGCTCTTGGGAGATGGATCTGAATCTCCTGGCCTCTGCTTGGTGCTCCTGCCTGCTCTCACAGGGAGTGCTTCTGCAACATACTGGCTGACTTCAGCAGGGAGACAGTGTAGTTCTAGAATGGAAATTCTGCAGCACATCCTTCTGCCTGGCTGAGATAACACAGTGAACGTCCATTGTGCACCCCTGTGAAGCTGCATGGCTCCAACTTCAGGATTCTTCCCAACACTGTCTGACTGGTGTGCCAAGTAATTGGAATTCTCATTTAAATAAAAGTCTGCACACCATTTCAGTGTTTCAGTGGGTGACACCTGGTAGCTGCTCAAGAACTTACCTTTCTATCCATTTATGAGTCAGAATACACAGTTATTTGTACAGTGCAGACTGACCTGCACTTTACCTCAGTAAGTTCAGACTACCTTTTTTTGTGTGGTGGGAATGGTTAAAAAGAATAAAATATTCATGTTTCACTGTGAATCGTGCTCATGATTTATAAATCTAATTATAACTGTGAATAGTGACAGCAGGCTTCACTTCAGCTTCTCATTTTCATTTAGATTTTTGCAGCCATGTTGATAAGCATTGAGGAAGAGGAGGAGGAGGAGGAGGCAGAGGAGGTGGGAATTTATACCTTGGTCACAGATATCCCCTTCCCTAAAAAGCTTAAAACCGCAAGAGGCAATGTTCTAACTGGGGTTTGAAAGCAAGCTCTAGCCAAACTTATTTCCTAACTGGTTTCATGTTCATAATTAATAGCTAATATTCTGTCATTTATAAGGAATTAAAATAAACAGTGGTTTAATGAGATTTCACTAGGCCACTTGCAAGCACTCAATCAAATCTTATTTTCAATATGTGAAAAACATCTCCTTGACTCTTAATGCATTTAGGGTCAGCAGTAGCATCTTCATACATAAAAGATTCCATTCTGCTTCTAAAGAAGAGGTAATTATAAGATAGGGGTCATACAGAAGGTCTAGGATTTGTGTAACTTCTATTTTAATTAATTTATCATATGTGAGATTTTGCTTTGGCTTCCAAGTGTTGATCTTTTATAGCTACCACATTCCACGTGGTAATGAGTTTTATTCCTTCCAAAGGTCACCCTCGATATAATTTCTCCGTTAGCAGACGAGCCCACGAGCATGGATGTTCCTGTAAGGGGCTGCATCTTGAAAAGTCATTTGGCAAAGTCCGGGGTCTTCTTTGCCCTTCGATGTTATTTAAAAACCATGGGGCCAAGGCATTCGAGCAAGAGGTGAGAAATTCGATTAATCATTAGGAAGGTCGTCTTTGCAGTGCCAACCCCAGTGGATCAACAGAAATATTTGTTTCTGAGACTCCGTTACCTCTTTTCTCCTTCTGTTTTGTAAGTGAAATGACCCGGATGCTGTTGTGATTTGGTTTTGCCTTTGTTGTGGGGTTGGTTTTCCTGGGGGCATTGTAACCCCAGTCAGGGTCACCCTGCCACATCATCGGGAGAACTTCATGCTGTGGTTTGCCTTATTTACTTTTGATGCTTCTCATCTGTTGTTAAATACTTTGCTCTTCTAAGTAAACTGCAGTTATTAATAATTACGTCAATCATCAGGCCTCCCCACCCCGCACTTTAAATAAAAATCAAAGACACATATTCTTGTCAGATGGAGACTTCTTAAATAAGCAACCAAGCAGAGTTGGTAGAATTCTGGCTCACAGCAGAGAAACTTGATGCTGATCTATTCCAGGGTGAAATTCTGATTTCCAGTGGAATTTCTAAAACGCTGACCATTTGCAAATCACAGTCACTGACTACAAAGAAACCCCTGGATTAAGCTTCTCAAGTGCTGCTGTGCATGAAAATCACCTGGGATCGTGTTAAAATACAGATCCTGACTCAGTGGGTCTGGGATGGGGCCTGAGAGTCTACCTTTCAAACAAGCTCTCAGCTGATGCTGATGTTGCTGG
Organism: Sciurus carolinensis; assembly: GCF_902686445.1. Taxonomy (NCBI): domain Eukaryota; kingdom Metazoa; phylum Chordata; class Mammalia; order Rodentia; family Sciuridae; genus Sciurus; species Sciurus carolinensis. Next base: position 4,903,778 of record NC_062228.1, read on the forward strand.
CCCACGGACCACAGTCTGAGAACATCAGTGAGAACAAAAAGGAAATGGAGCCACAAGTTCTGGTTCCATTTCAGCTCAGAGGAAGATTGTTAAGCACCTTCTGTTGGCCACACCCACCCACTATGACACCAGGGACAGTTTTATGTGCAGCATATCCACTGGACAATATTTCCGTCAATGCACATCCTACATCTTGTCACATAAAAGTTCTGTGCCTTCCAGAAAAGAGCCAGACAATGACCTGGGTTGGGATTAATTCCATAGACTTTATGGTATGCATATAAAACCGTCTTAATCAGCCTTCCTCCAAGAATGGAACATTAGTTGATTTATTCAACAAGCATGGATGTGTCAGAAAAAGTATATGGTGCCTGTCCCCATGGAGTGCCAGGCTCAGAAGACATTCAACAGGTCAGAACACACATATATGATGACATTAGGAAAGGAGGGTGTGACGGTCCACCCTCTGAGCCCCTCCTCCCCCACCATTTACAAGCAAACGGAGCTATAGCTTCCCATCCCCCTTTCACTCTGTCACCCTCTGTTCCTTCAAGAAATGGTCACTGTGCCAGGTCCTCTGCCCATGCAAACAGCACAGATCATATCCCTTGGGTACCTCAAAGGATGACAGGAGAGAAAAGATGCTGACTCTGGATGGCTTCTCAGGAGCCAACAGCACAGGTGTCCTGATGGAGACCAGCACTGTGGCTCACCTAGAGCTGGCTTCCAGAACATACTCTGAATGAGCAAATGGATGAAGTTGTCAACACACACAAGTGTCATCGTGTAGAAAGAATCGGGAAAGGTGCAGTCGAGTGGCTTTTATTTTGAGCTTTTCTTGAAGACGGAGTGGGGCATGAATCCAACCCAACTAGCAGAAGCTTTATTCCCTCCTCGGGAAAAAAATAGCAATACTTCTCTTTTCCTTATAGGATTGTTGTGGGGCCCAAGTGAGATGCTTACCCTAAAATGCTTACCCTGGGGCCTGGCAAAGGGTGACTGTTCAGTACATAATAATGCTGGTTACTCTTAACACCATCTTCATTATTATTTTCCTAAAGATTATTATGGAAGTGGCATATGAGAACATTCTCAAAGGGGGTGAGTCATTTTGTCACATGGAGATGATGAGGAAGATTCTGCAGAGAAAACAAGTCTTTAAGAATCAGATTATTGCTTACACATCCAATAAATATGCCACTGGTTATTTGTGCTTGCCAGGGAATTAGGTGAAGATTAATTAATATTTATAAAGTATTTTGATATCCATGTAATATCTAGCAAGCAATTAGTTCTGTAACACAAAGCCAAATCCTTTTACATACCGAACAATGTAAAACAAACCGAATACAGCTGTGTAAGAAGGAGCGGAATTTCATTAACTCATCTTGTAGGAAATACGCAGCCAGTTGGGTTCCCCCCACGCACCCCCAGCCTCTTTTAGTAATTTTCTTGCTGATTTTCTCTGGCTTCCCTCTGCATTTTGCTGCCCTACCCCCTGCAGCCCCAAATCAAATTACTTCCTATTGGGTAGCAGTGAGGACAGAAGAGGGATAAAGGTAAATGCAATTCGGGCCCCTCCAGCCTGGGAGGCGTTTGGAGCCCAGGAGCGTATGAATGGTTTACAGGGGAGCAGACAGGCTCCCGGGTGCCCGTTCCCTTATCCATCCTCCCAGGCGGGTGGTATTAAAGGTTATATGTTCCTTTAATCCAGAGCCACACCGAGAAGAACTCTGGATGGAGGCAGGAGGGGCAATAAGAAAGTTAAGTTACATAAAAGATCTGCAGCTCCTCCGTGGTGCCTCGTGATCCCTCCGATCCCTGAGAGCACCTGGACTGGACGGGTGGGCTGCCAGCCCCTGAGGGACAGCGCACTCCTTACGTTTCCTGTGGACCCTTCTTTCGGGACAATGTTTTGCTACACATCCACAAATCCCTGGGCTCTTCCTTGTTCCAAAGCCCATTACACTAGACTCAAACCCCCAACCCTGTGCTCCCTGGGGCAGCCTCTGCTCCACGGAACTACGGCTCACAGGCTAGTGTTTGTAAGAGAGGCAGGGGAGGCAGGGGAGGCAGGGGAGGCAGGGGAGGCAGGGGAGGCAGGGGAGGCAGGGGAGGCAGGGGCCAGAGCCCAGCTCCCTCTCTCACCCGGCTCTTCCTGCCCTGCATGGAGCTCCAGAAAAGGTTGAGACGGCACTGTACGCTGCCCTAGGTAGCCTTCCTAATGGAGCCCAGGGAGCCTACGCCAGACCCCACCTGCCTGGGAAAGGCGACCTCCTTGTCCTCGCCAACTAGACCACCAGCTGCCTCTGTTGGCCTAGAAGTTGCCCAGAGTGCAGGACATTCCATGCCAATGTGGGACAATTTTGGGCAAAACAAGGTGAGTGGCCACTCAACCCTGATCTTGCCTCCCAAAGCAGGGCATTCCGACTCCATCTGGGAGCCCAGTCAGCTAATGGCCTCCAGCCCCGCCGCTTGCCGCCCCCCAGCACATCTGGCCAGCCTCTGCCGTGAACTTAGTCATTTTCCCCTGAGCACTGCTGTTCTGGTCAAATGACCCAACCAATATCTGGCCTATTGTTTTCAGACAGAAAACAGTGTCAATGCAGAGGATCTTTGGAAAGCAGCTTTTAGACATGAGCCTGCCCTGCCTCAGTTTCCCAACAGTGGGGGCTCTCAAAGTCAAAGGCAAAATGTTTCAGACCTTGCCCAGGAGGAAACTAACCTTGACCTGCCTCCTGATCACCTCTCTTCCTGGTGCCCACCTGCAAAGGGCAGGTCCTGTCCTCCATCCACCCTTTCTGGTAGAGCCCCGCTCATGTCATCACCGCATCCCTAAGCCCATCCCCTAACCCCTTCCCCACCATTTGCAGAGGTCCACTGGTCCCCTCTCTCTGACCCAGCAATTGCTTGACCCCTAGTACCTCAGAGACTATAGCTGTCTCGAGATCCAGGTACCAAAACCCTCCTGTGTTTAAACAACCCATCCAATCCAAAATAGTGACAATGGAGACATCCCATCAGAAGGGAGTCACCATCTGCCAGGAAAATCACAAACCTACATTTCTCTGGCCTCCCAAAAGCCCAACAAGCAGACTTTACCAAATTGGCATTTTTTTTTTTTTTTAATTAAAGAAATGAGTACCAACAAAGCCTGGCTGAGAAATGAACCAAATGTATCACCAAGAGATAGTACCCCAATTTTATCATCGGGTAGAGGGTAAGCAGAACACACCAGGGGCTCTATGAATCGGTCCAGAGCCAGCCACGTGGCGAGTTCTGTAATTAGCTCAACTGTGCAGCCCTAGTACCCTCCCAAGGCCCCCAGGAGTTGACCACGGTCTCGCTCAGCTTCTCCAGCTATTGAAGCTTGAAAGCCCACCGAGACCTCCCTGTGGTCAGCATTGGCGGACACCATGCTTCCAGCACGTGGAGATGTGTCACTCACTCCACGCATGATCAGGGGCACCTGTCAAACGGTTTCACCAGCAGATCCACTAAGTTACTTACACATCAACACAGCTTAGGAACCCGTTGCCATGTGGTGGGATTTACAGGCACTTCTCATTGTTCAAAGCAATTTAAAATTATAGGAGCACGCTGTCTTCTCTACCCCCCGGAAGTGCTTCAGCCTGGAGTGATTGGGATTCTATGCCTGCCATGAGTCATGTCAATTAACTTTTTTGGAGGACTTTTTAATACATACACATATAACAGAAGAACCTATTTTTAAAAGGATAGGGATTCTGGTCACGTGCAGAGTCAAACAATTTAAAATTACTGAAATGTTTAAATTTTATCAATGCTTCCAGTTGAGGATTGAATTTGAGATTGTAGGCAGAAAATAAAAACCGTACAACCGTTTTACATCCTTGTCGTCATTCATTGCTGAAGTCAGGATGTTGACTCGGGCAATTGAAGCCTCCTGCCTTGCAGTCCTAAAACAGTCTGACTTCATGCAAAAGCAACCCTCTGATTTCAGGTTTTCATTTGGCTCTCATAAGGCTATTTATAGCAAAGTAATTCAGAATCAGAATAACCTCTCCCTTCGCAGACAATGCATCGCAAAATATTTGTTAAAATTGGTTACATCTAGCAGAAATAGGCCAAGGAGATTTGTGTCCTCACTGGTCACTGAATTCAAAATTGGATCAAGAACACTTGTCAGCTAATGAGAAGTTTTTCTTTCATTTTGTTTTTTGAAGCATCAAAGAGAGGGGAAAAAAAAGGTCCTCTCTTCCTGAAGAGCGAGGCATTATTTGAAGATGGTACAATACCAAGTGGCTCCTGGTGTCTTCCTGATGAAGCTGGGATGGGGCACAGCCCCAGGGCAGCCAAGTCACAGGGCATCTCATGTCCCTGGAAGGCTAAGCTGAGACACACCTGTGCTCACCGTTTTCTGATATACACTGGCTAAAATCATGACTGGAAAGCCCTTTGAAAAAGAAGAGAGTCCTTTTTCCCTGCTCATTGTTAATATTTTTGCTAAATTTTCAATATTGAAAATTCCAAAGAAACAGAAGCGGAGAGGATTCTACAGTGATCTTTTCACATCACCCGAGCTCAGCGCTAAACTCCTGGCTGCCCCTGGTTCCTCTGAGTACCCATCACTCCCCCTTCCCCAAACTCCTCTAGAAAACCCCAGATATCATCCCAACTATAAATACTTATGAAGTATCTGTAAAGACAAGCTGTTTTTCAACATAAATAAAATACATACATCTGAGCAAAAATGAGAATTTCTAAACAAATAACTTACATTTTAGTTTATTTTTGAATCAATATTCATTAGAACCAACCACTATGATCAATATGCCTCTTAAATTTTTTTTTTTAATTTGCAGAACATCCTGTTGATATCTTTTTTTTTTTTTTTTTTCTTTTCAACCTGTTGTTGCGATTTAATCCGGGTTGTTATCACAGTTGATTTTGCTGACTGCATCCCCGTGGGGTCATTTGTCATGTTCACCTGGCCACTGGGCTGCCAATATGTAGGTGTTGATACCTGGAGGCCTGATCTGATTGAGGTCTGGTGTTTGGGCTCAAGGCCAGGGAGGCTGTGAGTGCTGTTCAGGTGGGACAAATGTCTGGCTCTCATTATGCAGTTGGTGGTCATCAATGGTCAGTGCCTAGATCCATGAATTGGGCACTGCAAGTTCCTGATGTTCCCGTTCTGTCATTTCTTTGTCTCCACATGGAATGCTTCAAGGAGAGGTGGATAGGAGTGTGCTCCTTTCCCTTCAGGTTTTACAATGATGAGCTAGCCTCTGTCATCTTCAAGAGGTAACCAATAGACAATTTTGATTTTCCCCTGTCATTATGAACTTATGGCTTTAAGCATATGTTTCACTGTATTGAAATTATGACTCCCTTTTTAAGGCTCAGATTGTCTCCTCTGTGGCCTAATACTATGACATGACCCTCATCACTTCAGATACTTTTTTTAAAAAAATTTTTTAAGTGGGCCTGGGGCTAGGGCTCAGGGCCTTACACATGCTAGGCAATCACTATACCCCTGAGCTACACCCCCAGTTAAACCTTTCTACTTTTCAATATGAGAATATTTTACAAACTTATCTGTATTTCCTGCCCTAGATGTGAAATCAACCACTTTCCTGTGGCAGTTTGGTTTCTTTTGCTGGGAAATGTAAATAGAGATCATTATCTCTTTGCAAAGGATAGCTCATTGCTAGTGGGTTGTTCAATGTTTCTAGGCTTTTTTAGTAGGCAGAGATAGAATATATGAATTTTAAAGATAAAATATATAATGAATTCATATCGATAATCTCATTTCCAATTCTCCAGCATTTTTTAATTAACTTAATGATCTAATGCCTGTATCTTCTTCCTCCCACACCTCGAAATTCTAATTCTACTTGAGATTAGCATAATTACTCATTTGCTTTGTCTTTCGATACACACAGGGGTGGCAGTAACAATACGGACACTACCTCCAATAACAGGGGCACTAAGAACAGTTGAAGATTCCTCTTCACAGGTTTTTGTTTTTATTTATTTTTTTCTTAAATTGCCTCTAAGGTCTATTTTGCAAATGGATGCGGTCAAATTACTGTGCTTTAAAGTTTCTGGGGATGGTTTCTCTCTGGGGGTTATGCAGTCATCTGGGCACACATTAGGTTTGATTTTTATCTGATTTTTGAATTTAAGAACTGCCTTCTGATTAGTTTTGTTTTCTAATTCATGAAACAAGGTTTATTTAAAAAATCTTTTTTTTTTTTTTTTCTTTTCCCCTGTCTTCTCAGTCTCACTCTATACTTCTCATTCTGTGTGACTGGGTCAGATTGTTCCAGAAAGGGCCGCAACTATGTTCTAGGCCCAGTGTCCTCCCAGCCACCATCTTCCTCACCGGCAGGGAAGCCTCCCTGCTGGGGGCCACAGAAAGTCTAGCTCTTCCTGTCCTGGAAGCCAGGCGGGTCTTGAAACTGCCGGAGAAAGTGAAATGGGACAGAAGTGACCCCCACGAGGCACCCGAGACATGAAGGCAGCGCAGAGGGACCCACCCTTCTCTCAGGACAGAACTTTGGGGCCCTGGGCCAACCTGCAAGACGTACAGTGTCCCAGACGCCTCCCTGCAGGGGACCTCAGAGACACAGGGCTGTCCCCATCCCCTGCTGTTCCCTTGTTGGGGTCTCTCCCTCCAGAGGCAAGGCATGTGAGAAAGCTTCCAGATGATTCTGGCCTTGATCACTGATCTTGAGCATATAAGAAACCCTAAGTGCGACCCACCTGGCTGGGCCCAGAGGATCCCTGGACCCTGAGAGTTGGCACTGCTGACACGGGAAGCCTCTGTGATAATGGCAACAGTGACATTGTTCAGAACATTATAATTTAACCAACAACTTTTTAAAGTGAATTTGTTCATAAAGTGCACCCCTCCCCTGCAGATGGGCAGTCACGTGACACACACTTCTGGGTCTTACTCCTTCCCCTTCACGGGGTACCTGGACGGTGCCCCAGAGGAGCCCTCCCAGCTGCGGGCACTCACTGGCCCAGGCGCCCTGCCACTGATCCCACCTGTGCTCTCTTGACACACATTTGGATGCTTCAGGTTTTGTGTGCGAGTTTGCTCGTTTGTTATTGCTGTGACAAAATATTGCTGTCGTGAATCGCCTTGTGCAGGTAGGTGACCTGTCCATCACTGTCAACGTCACTTTTCCAAGGGCATGAGGAAAGGTCCCCGGAAGGTCGAATGCATGTGTTCATGGGAAGCCCTTGGAGCTGCGCCTGCTCTACTGCTTGCTCTCAGCGCACACCCGACGCGGGTGTCACAGGAAGGTCCCCTCGGAGGAGAGCTGGCTCCTGCACACGCCCTCACGCGACTCCAGCTGTGCACCACCATTAGGAGGCACAGATCCTCTTAGGTCACATGACTTGGATCCCTTGCTAGCCCCTCTTCCTGACATGATCTCCTCCCCCAAGTCCTCTGGCCTCTCTAAATCCTCTACTGTATTAGGGATTCAGAACAAGGGAAATACTCCACCATCATCCCCAAGCCCCAAACAGGGTCACAGCCCTCTGTCCTTCAAGGCCATGGAATTTTGTTCTGCCTCTCTCAAGGCACTTAGGTATGTTTGCAGGGCAGAGAGAGCTACAAGTGGTCTCCCTAGATGAGGGTCTTGCTTATCCAGGCAGCAAGCTCTGAGATGCCCAGCCTGTGGCCCATGCTTGGCTGGTCAAGGTTCCCGATAACCAATTATGGAAGAAAGGAATAAAGAGGACAGGCCCTCCTTGCACCTAGGCCCAGCTTTGCAAGGCTACACGGGGCTCTCCAGAGCCCAATTCAAAGGCTGCACAGGCCAAGGCAAGCATGGAAACCAGTCATCTACCCCCAGTTGACTCCTCATTAGTATAAATTTTAAAAATAGCCTATGCCAATATCATAAAGGTAATTTCCTCTTGGAAAGGACACTTACTCATTTGCTTTAAAGAGTCATTAATGTTCCAAATTTCCCCTTAGAATTTCATGTCAATGATCCTATGGGGAATTTGAAAGTAAAACCAGAAAAATAATGATGTGGGGAAATGTCAGACGAGAACTGTGGATGCATTACAGACCTTCAACTCGTACTGTTGCTGTCGAAGTTCAAGATTAAATAGTCATCAGTTTGCAACCTTCCGCAGGGGCCCACCCTCCCTGACAGCGCCTGGTCTCCAGCTTGCCAATAATGATCACTTCCGCTGTAATTGATGGCTTCTTCTAATGAGGAGACCATCATCTAAAAGTCACAGGGCTCACCCCTCACCAGTAGAGGCAGGCCCCACTGACGGACTGCAAAGGACACCCTAGAGACAGGGCAGTCTCCTTCACACGAATGAAGACCACCTCCCCAGGTGTGCCTGGTCCAGTAAAGGTGAAATATTTACATCCAGGGCCACAGCCAGGGAACAGGTGTGTCATCCTTATTAAACAAAGGTTTTCAGACCCAAACCCCTGGGGTAGGTCAACAGAGTCTCACACTGAGGTCAAGACTGTTTGGGGAAGAAACCCTGTCCCTCGTTCACCGTCATCTCCTTCTCACCTATCCAAGACCTGTCATATAGTAGATGACCAATCCATATTTGCTGAATGAATGAGTGCTTTGTTCCCAGAGCTTGGGACCTGGGAATAAGAGCAATGCAGTTCCAGAAGCAGGTGCCTGGGTCAAATTCTGCCTCTACCATGGATGAGGCAAGAGACCTTCAGGATTTGGTTCCAGCACCATAAAAATAAACAGGCAAAAATCAAAAGACCTCACTTGAAAAAATATCCCTAAGGGAATTACTTCAGTTCACTATGACTCAGTTTCATTATCTATACTATGGGCATAAAATTTCTGTCTCACAGGGTCAGAGGACTAAACATGCTCACATTCATGGAGTTGGAGTACAATGCTTGGCTCATCGTAAGGGGCTATGTGAGCCCTGGCCACGCTGTTCTGGTCACATGTGTGCATGCACTGACACCCAGCACATGCAGACACTGCCCTTGGTGCTTTGCAAATACTGTGGATTATTTCAAATCCGTTGCAGCGTTGTCTTCGTATAAACCATCCAGTGGTATTCCCATCGGTATCCATTTAAACTTCCCCGAGTGGCAGATCTCATTAGCCCTCCTTTTAAAAAGCAGGAACTGAAAGAGGAAGACCGAGTCGGTAACATGTTCACTTAAGCCACAGGTGCAGAGCAGTGCTGGGATCCACTCCTCGCCCGTCCGCCTGCCATGTGCCCCCTCTGCAGCTGCTGCTGGGTCTCTGACACACTCCTCAGAGCTTCCAGTGCTGGCACGTGGTCTGCAGCCCCAGCACCCCACTCCAGCCCACCCCGTGCTACTCTACTGTTCCCGTTGCCCTTCCAACCTCCTAAACTGCGTGGCCAACTCACTGACTGTACACACCACGGGTCTTGCGCTAGAAGCTCAGGGCTATGAGGACAGGGGTCGTGGCCATGTTTGTCCATGGCTGCATTCCAGAACTGCTTAGAGAGTTGTAGGTCCTCAGTGAATACTGAGGAAAGGAGAGGGAAGAGAAGTGGGGGAACTTGAAGTTCCCCCCACTCTCTTGTCCCTGTCTGGTGGCCTCTCCCACTGGGAAACTCCCTCCATTCAGGCTGATGTCCTAGTCTCTCCAGGTGGTTATCCCTGAAACAGTGTGGCTAGGGATAGGAAAAGGGAGTGCAGCCAGGGAGCTGGGAGGGCGAGCCCGGGACAGGCAGGAGTACGGTGGGTGCTCTGGCTGGGGGCTCCTGCGTTAGGAGAGAAGGCTGGCTGTGTCCCTGCAGCAGTGCTCCCCACAGGCTAACTCTATCCTTCGCTGATTAGGGAATCAGTATTTGAGACCAGACTCTGTCACTGTCCCTGGCCAGGGGCCGTAAAGGTTCAATGCCTCCTTTATCTAGAAACTTTCTTGAAATCTACCTTCATGCTTAGCAGGAGAAAATATGTTATCCGATTAATTTAGATCAATTAATTGATTGTTTTGTAATTACGGAATTACTCACCGAGGCATCGGAAGATTGCTTTGCGGTAATAAGACCCTAGACAATGAAACCTGCCCCGCCTATGTGTGGAATGTGCATTCTTCTCTCTCATTAAACTCAGTGTCCTCTTTCTTAGCAATCGCACGTGCCCGGGGCTTGCTCAAGGCGCGCACAATCTTCCACGGCACCTCCAGACAAAGCGGCGTCCATCACCAACCTTCAAAAAGTGCTCAGAGGGGAGCGGGCTGGCCCCTGGAACTGCTTCACAAAGGCCCGGCTCGTTCTGCCTTGACTGTTTCCTTCCCTGTTCTGGTTAGGACACTCTAACCACCGCAGGGTTGGTGTTTGAATGCAGATGAGCAGATATGCCCCCACACCAGCAGGGACTAGCCCCGGATCCCCGCTCATACTGTCAGGAGCCTGTGGCCAGGTGCAAGGTGCCCCTGCCTTTCTTCCTAAAATGTCCCGTGTCCATGGCTACGGAGGCTGATATGGGTCGAGCCTGTGAACAACTCTCAAAGGCAAAGGTGGGCTGTCTCAGACTTCAAGGACCAGACTTGCGGCTTATTCCATTTTTGCTTTTTTCTCCCTTTCTGATGACACATTTTAAGCATCAAACAGAATATTTTGTTTTCTAGTCCTAGGTTTGAATGTCATCTTTAGGACTGACTGGCCCTGTAGCCTTATCCAAGAAATTTAAACTTCGAGCCCCAAATTCCTCATTTATGTAACAGGAATGATGGTAGCACACGCAAAATAGAACTCTCATGTATGTAAAAGCAAGACTAGCTATAAAGTCCCTGGCACAATTAGGATTTCTAAAACACACATGCGCAGACCACCGTACATATGTGGGTTATACGTTCATCCATATATAGACGTGTACGTTAGGTATGTAGCCATGCACATGGACATGCATGCTGGTGTGTGTCTAAGAGCTCCATGTCTTTGTGCCCCCTGGATTCTATATAAGTGTTTATTGTGTACATGTGCGTGTGTGTGCATGTATTTATAATTGTGATATATGCTTCATAAATGTAGATCTGTGTATGTATATTCATGAATATGTACATGCATCTTATGGTTTAGATATGAGATGTCCCCCAAAAGTTCATGTGTAAGACAATGAAAAAAAGTTTAGAGGTAAAATGATTGCATTATGAGAGTCTTAACCTAGTCAGAGCATTAATCCCATAAGGGGATTGATGGTGGTAACTGTAGACAGGTAGGTTGTGGCTGGAGGAGGAGGGTCACTGGAACATTGCTTTGGGACATATATTTTGTCCCTGGTGAGCAGAACACACTCTTCTTCCTGGTGGCCATTCCTGAGCTGCTTTCCTCCTCTACACCTTCCCTCCCTGATATTCTGCCTCACCTTGGGCCCGAAGCAATGGAGTCAGCCCTCTATGGACTGAGACCTCTGAAACAGTGAGCACTAAATAAACTTTTAAAACCTCCTCTAAAATTGTTCTTGCCAGGTCTTTTGGTCACAGTGGCAGAAAAACAACTGAAACAAGGCATGTATTTGTGTAGAACTGTGCATGTGTGCACTGATTACATGTGTGTTCCTTTAAACAAACAATGGATCTGTGTGTCTTTGAATATTTCATCACTCCTGAATTCATCCTTCCTTCCCCTTGGAAGCAACCAGAGCCCAGAGTGTAGATTCCACTGGATGATGTGCACAGAGTCAAAGGATTTAGCAGGAATACTTTCCCGAGAGAGTGAACACAGCAAGATCAGAAGAGTTGCTTGTCAGGATCTGAAGCAGGAGGAGTGGACCTGGCTGTGGGCTCAGGGCTGGGTCCTTACTTAGGAGAGAAAGGCAGCTCTGAGTCGAGAGTCATATAAGGAAAAGAAACGGGCACCACAGAGCCCATGGTGGAGGACAGTGGCGAGAAGGGAGAGGCCAGGCAAGACGCTGTGGCTCTCTGGCTGCACCCTGGCCGGCACACTTGGCTGACCCCTGAGGCCTCACGGCAGCAGCTAGCTTGGACGTCTCAGACCCCTCAGGGAGTCCTCCTTGTCCTCCCCTTTACACCGAGTTTCCTGCCGACTTTGGAGCCCTCTAAAGTCAGTGCTCGCTCCATCTGGAGCAAGATCACCCTGTCCTTGGCAGTTCAGGAGGACAGGGACCTGCAGGTGATGCCGGCGCTGGCGTTGGTGAGGAGTCTTCCCCTACAGGGCTCTCCGCCCCTTTCCTTGTGGACCTTCCCCTCTCTGCCCTCACTCGCCAAGGTCGAACTTGGGCTTCCTCAAACCATCCCTGGCTCCTTCGCAGGTCCCAGGACTCAACCCGCATCCTTCATCCTTTGGCTCCTTCAAGTCTTAGCTCAAGGTCCATTTGCCGGGGGACCTTCCCCGCAACCTCATGGATCACGAGCTTGCTCCGTCTGGCCCGTTTCTGGCAACAGCCCCAGACCAGGGCTCCCGGCGTGCGCTCACTTCCACGCGCCTCCCAACACATCCCTTCCCGCTCGGAAACAAAGACTCCGGTGACGTTCTTCATCAGCCCTTAACACGGGGCTCCCGTTCAGAAAGAGCCGCGTTCTCCTTTCCCTGACAGTCGTCTGTGGTGTTAAGCTGCACATAATTGAATTAAAAGCATCCGTGAGCCACGCGGAACATAATGCTCTGAACAACCTCAAATTATCGCAATTAAAGCCGTTGAGACCTTGCACAACGCGTGGTCAGCAATGTGGCCGCGTGCGGGTCGGCCCCCAGCGCTGCATGTGGAGATCCGCAGGGACGCCTGACTGAGCAGTGTCTGGGGCTCTGGGTGGAGAACTCCGAGCCCCAGTCCTCCCGTGACCAGGTCTCCGCAGGCCCAGCACCGCTCTGCACGCTCACCACATTGTGCCCACTCACTTCCTCCCCCACCTCCCTTAGGAGTCTGGACCCCAGGGCTGGGCTCGTAGCCCAGTGCATGGTACCTGCCCAGCAGGCACGAGGCCCTGGGTTCAAACCCAGCACCTCATCAAAGAAAAAACAGGACGCACACACCGTTACTATCTCCATCAAGCAGGTGAGGACACAGGCCCAGGGCCAAAGGCAAGGCAAGTGTCTCTGGGTCTGTGACTTACAACAGGTGGCCCCATGATACGGACGTCCCAATCTGCCCTCACTGGGTCCCTTACTCCACTCCAACTGAAGCCCACTGCTGGGCTGCTCCTGTCCCTGCAGAGTGGCTAACTAGGTGATGCCCCTGGGACCCCACCATGCATTAGATGGGGCCGTGGTGGGTGGTCGCTGCTGAACCTGGGGTATAAAGGACAAGGAAAGAAACGAGTGGGGTATTTGTTAAGAGAGCTCTCTGGGCCCACATAAGGGACAAGATGACCAAAGTGCTCTCCACCCACACGCCAGCAGTTCTCCAGAAGACACCAGCAGGTGTCGACTGATCCAATTCAATTCTGACACCACCTGCAGAAAGGATCAGATCCCACGAGTCATGTGCCCCGTCCCACCCGACTGCTCCCACCTCAGAGGTCGGTCAAAAGCCCAGCGTGACGATCTGCTGTAAACCGAGCTTCCCACAACTCCTTCAAGTTCAATTCATTTGCTAGAGTGGCTCACAGAACTGGGGCAAATGCTTTACTTACATCCAGTCGTTTATTATAACGCCTACCGCGGAGGATCCAGACAAACAGCCAGGGGAAGAAACGCACAGGCTCAGGGACAGGAGTGACCTGGGGCACCCCATGTGCTCGGGAACCGGAAGCTCTTGTCTGAGTCCTGTCTGTGAGGGTTTGTATGGAGGCTCCATTGCATAGATACGAGTGACCACATCATTGTCCACTGGGGACCAACTCAATCTTCAGCCCCTCTCCTGACCTGGATGGAGGTTGCAGGTGAGGCTGAAATTCCAATCCTGTAATCCTGAGGCTATCCAGAGGTCCAAGAGTCCACTCATAAGAACAAAGGATGCTCTCACCACCCAGGAGATCCCAGGGATTTAGGAACTGTGTCAAGGACTGGGGTCAAAGGCCAAATATCAGAACAGAGGGCAGAGGCTACGTATGTTTCACAGTGTCACAGTATCACAGTCAGGCACCGGGCCTGTCAGCCCTCATGCTGCAGGCCACATGAAAGCAAGGATGGTGGCCATCGGTGCAGCTAACCCAGAGCCCAGCGCAGCAGGAGAGTTTGAGTAGGTGCTCAGGCATGTGCTGAATGGATGGGTCTCTGCCCCAGCGGTTGATTATCCCCACTGCCTGGATGATAAAACTGGCCCTCAGAGAGCGTAAGGAACTTGGCCAAGGTCCCACAGCCAACGAGGGCAGAGGCGATGATTGAAAGGCGCTTGGTTTAATCCGCAGCGCCACGTTTTCCCCAGCACTGCACAGGTGTGGAGCTCAGGGAGCAGCAGGCAGCCTCCGCACAAGTTTCAGTTTGCTTCCGCAGCAAAGGCTTAATAGTCTGGTCCTCCCAGGCTCTGCGGCAACAGAGATATGCCAAGGTTAGCCGGGCAGTCTAGGGTCAGCACGGCCAAAGCAGCCAAGTGAGTGGCCACAAGCAGACTCCAGGGAGTGGCTGCCTTTTTGAAGCCTTTTATCCTAACCCCAGGTAGCGCTGAGTGCTATCTACAGAGAAGCACTTCTGCACTTAAAAAGAGCCCCCCAGCTAATACCACTTCTGAGCCCTCTGACGCGTAGCAGGTCCACACGCGCCAATAAGGCTTTAGTCTCCGAGTCTTTAGACGCACGCCACTCTCCCCTGCATGCAGGGGTCACAGACCAGTTTCAGCAATGCCATGTTCAGATCCCAGGAAGAGGGGCGGTGCTGCCGGGATGCTCCCAGCCCTGCAGCACCAGCATCTGTACCCAAGGGCGGTACCTTATTGATCTCCTGAGCCCTAAACTCATCTGTCCAGCTGGGTCCCGTCTCCCAAGACCATGCAGAGACCTGCTCAGGAAACACCACAGAACTGCCCAGTCCCAGCCTTCCTCAGCACACATCACCTGACATGCCCCACAGGTTTGGGAAGCTCTCAGAACTGAAAATGCCCCAACCACTAGTGTGTGCTTCCAAAGCAGAGACCTGCTGCTTCTCTGAGACCTGACCGCATCTTTTTTATTATTGGTTCTTTTAGTTGTACATGGCAGTAGAATTCATTTTGATATAATTGTACAAGCACGGAATATATCTTATTCTAGTTCGGACTCCATCCTTGTGGATGTACATGATGATAGGATTCACTATGGTGCATTCACATAAGACAGGAAAATTATTCCTAAGCCTGCCTAGCACCAGTGTGAGACCGGGAGCAGGCGACTGTCTCTGCGCTGGTCTCTCAGGTGGTAATGATAAACAGCAACCTGTGCAGCGGGTGCCTCATTCATTCAATTGGTCGCTCAGCACCCTGGGAGAAAGGCTTAATCACCCCATGTGTAGAAGTCCCCCTCAGGAGCCCTATGCCATCAATTCCTTTCCCCAGGTATCTTTACCTTCTACGTCTCAAGTGGATCCTTCTTACAGGCAAGGAAGGAAGGAAAGAGAGAAGTAAAACTGGGAAGAAGGAGGAAGGAGGGAGATTTTGCTGACTCTACAGCCACCTCCAAAGACTTCAAATCTGCCGCCTTCTTAGCAGCCAAACTTCTTAAAAGATGTGTCTAACCGCTATTTCCATCTCTTCTCCTCCCCACGCTTCCTCCACCAATGTGGCTTATGTAAAATCCCTGCCCTCTGTCTCGCAAGATCCCGTGAAGAGGCTTTGGTCTTCTTTCAACCTGCAGCTGTGGTTGTCCCTGCTCTGCTCTGGGAAGCACCCTCCTCATCTGCCCCCAGCACACACCCGGCTTCCTCCTCTCTAGCTGCTCCTTTCCTGGCCTCATTTTCCAGTTCATCCGCCTTTGAGAGCCACCAACTTTGGAAATGCTCAAGGCTTACTGCTCACCCCCTCCTCATCCAACCCCTTCCTCAGGGGAGTTTCAAATAGAACAGCTTTAATTGCCACAAATATCCCACTGAGTCCCTCGTAGACCCTTACAGTTCTGGCTTTTCCTCTGGACTTCCTGATCCAGCAAGATAGCTGTGCAGCTACTGCGGAAATGGTTCCCTCATGGGCACAATCCCCCAGAGAGGTCATCTGCTAGTTTACAGTCTGCAGGAGAAGAGATCCCTGAGGGACAAAGTCAACACGGAGCCTAGTGGTGCCAATGCATTTACCAAAGGGCAGTTCAATTTCAGGTAGCTGCTCCTGAATCAAAGAACAACTCCCTCGCCAGCTGTGTCCCGGCCCCAAGTCAACAGTGGAACTACTTATGGCTCCATTCCAAATGCACACTCCTCAGTGTCTGTTCAGTATTTCCACAAGGAGATTGGAGAAGCACCTCAGACTCAACAGGTCCTACGCCTGGCCCTTCTGGCATTCCCATCCCTGTTAAATCCAGTGGTGGAAGCCACAGCCCTGGGAGTCACACTGGGAAACCCCCTTACCCCTATCTACCCATCCCTCATCCACACAAACTGTCCATAACCATCTCCAGTTCCACGTACCTCTCTCCTTCCCTCATTCCAGTAGGAAACGCCATGACAGCTTGGATACAGCTGCGACCTACTCCCTGGTCTCAGCTCCCCGCTCCCGCCTGTATTTTCAACACTGTAGTTCAAGGGCTCTTGAGATGGGAAAAATGCACCTGTATTTGCATTTAATTCTAAATGTGACATCTCCTTTATGGATATAGACATCAAATCACAGCAGTATTAGCAATACTTGTGTTTGGCACCAATTATAGAAACAAAAGTTATTGTATTAGATCCCCAATGCTGCAAAGTCCTCGACTATTATCTGCACTCATCAGTACTTCAAAATTATGATAGTTATCACACCTGTTATCAGAACATGTTATTTAAGGTATTGCTAAATGCAATGGTGTAGTGGTGAATATTAACAACTGTCCCTTGGGAAAGGAGTCCTGATTCGCAGGGTTTGCCAGTTTCCATGATGTAATGCTCTCACAGGATCCACATTCAACTCCCATGGTGGTGTCACACAATACAAATTTGGAAAAACAGTCACCCAATCGGCTTTTAAAAGCTGGTAAGAATGAGCAGGCTCCAACATACCTATGCATATATATTATTCAATCACAGATGATTCTCTATTATTTTATAAATATACCACAAAATTATAACATAAATATGGTAAGTATCTAAGTATTTTAATCTGTGCTTCTAATCACAGAATCTGATGAGATGGTGTCCACAGGATTCACCAGACTGACACAATGGTCCACGGCGCGCACACACACACACACGCGCGTGCGCACACTCACACAAGTGCACACATACAAAAATAAATAAATAGTTAAGAACACTAGGTCTTTTAGGAATAAAAGTTGCAAAGAGAAATTATTAAGGCTGTCATCCCTGTGTCCCAATAACTGCCTCCTACACACACACACACACACACACACACACACACACACACTGAGTCCTCTTACTGGCTTCCTGCTGCTCTCAGGATAAAATTGAAACCCTTCCGGGGACCTGCAAGGCTCCCCACTGCCAGGCTTCTCTCTCCTGCTTTTCACAACCAAGGCCCACAAGTGACTGAGGTTCCCACCCACCTTTCCTGGAGAAGGTGCCCCTCACCTCACTGGTCACCTCTGCTGGGCAGGGCCAGCCCCGGCGCAGGGGATCACGTCTGAGTTGCCAGCTCTGCCGCACCCTGGACGGAGCCAATGGCCTCCACCCGCAGGGCCATTACTCACTCCCAGAGAAAGGCACCCTGCCACACGGGCAGCTCCCTTTCCAGCCTCAGGAACTATTGACGGGGTGCCCCAAACACCTCAAGACCCTCTTGTGCCTAGCAACCGGAGGAAACTTCCCTACACTTCACCCACAGCTGCACATTTCCCTTCCTGCAGGATTCTCTCTTTCCTCCCCAATTTTAGTAGGGAAGAAGAATGGGTTTTGGCTGATGGGCCCTTGCCCATCCTATCCCTGCTTACCACAAGCTTTTATTTTCTTGATCCGTGTGCACTGGCACCCATAGACTCAAAAGGCTGTCCCTGGGTAACATTTCATTTAAAGGGAGAAAAATGGATACCACATCCTCAGCCTGAAGTGGAAAGTTTTCCTTTCAATCAACGACACAGGGCTCTCAGCAACCAAGTCATTTCTAATTAACTGCTGGCAAATATGGGCTGGTGCTGGGACACAGGGCAATGGCAGGCTTCCTCTCTGAGGGACACCATCCTTAATAGATGGGCTCATGGAGAATGAACTCAGATGTCCTAAAAGCAAGTCGATGTATCAGTTAATCAAAAACCTGTCCCTTTTTTTCTCAACAGGCATCTTATATGTATCTTGAGAAAGCTGTAAATTGTGCTAATCCACTCCTTTTACCGCTGTCCAGAATGAATTATTTTTGTTAATGGTGTGGTAAATCAGGAGACTTGTTAGTGAAACTGCTCAGAAAATGGGTCTTGAAAATGAAAGCTATAATATTTGTCAGATTTCCAAATTCCCTCTTGGGAACAAAGATGGTAACTGTAACATATTTGCTAAATTCCATTACTTTAATACATTTATGTTGCTTGAGATATGGGATGCTAAGGAAGGTGCATATATAAATCAATGGTAAAAAAATAAAACCAAATCCAAAGATAGATATTATGGTTGTAAATTCAGGCCTGATTTCAGGGTTGGTATTCTGATAGATTTGAGTGTCATCACTTCCACGCTTAAGGAGGTGGCTCGACCTCCTTTAGAGCCCCCAGGTGAACTCATAATGACAATGTGATCTAACCACCCTCCTCTCCAGGGCCTCCAAGGCCAGTGCCCTGAGGCTCTCTCAGCAGGAGGACACCTTCCTGCAATGTGTAGGGCCAGGCCACCCTGCTCTGCTTTCCCTACTGTGATCCTCTGCTGGAGTACAATACCTGGACACCCTCGCAATAAGGCATGTGCACGAAAAAATAATGTAATGATAGGTTGGCAAATGATGACAGTTTGACAACATCAAGTATTGGTGACAGTATGGGAAAACATGTATTCATACAATGGTAGAGCTGGGGAGTGCAATTTGGCACAGTCATTTAGAAGGATAATTTGACAGAATCTTAAATGCACATATGTGTACGCACGTGCGTGCGCACATTACATAGGTTTTTATACACATCCACATATCTGTAGATGCAGGCTTACTTTTTGCATCCACCTAGAAAAACTAAACCACTCCTACGTGTGAACATGTAAACAGGCATAAGGATACTCTATAGGGTTATATTTAACAGTGAAAACCAATAGGGAAGAGGTTAAAAGAATTAATTCATGGCAGACTACACTATGTGAATGGCGCAGCAGGTAAAGTGAATAGGATGTTTCCGCATTATTATGTTTTTGGTATGGAATGTCACCCAAAGGCTCATGTGTTGAAGGCTTAGGTCCCATGCAGCAATGCTCAGAGGCGGGGTTTGGGGGAGTGTTTGGATCATGAGGGCTCTAACCTCATTGGCTGATTAATTCGTAGCTCGATGGACTAGGGGGAGGTGGTGGAAACTAGAGAGGCAGGACCTAGTTAGAAGGCAAGAGTCGTTGGAGGTGAACTCTTGGGGACTGTCTTCTTCCTGGTCTCCCTCCATCTCCCTCTCTGTCCTTCCCTTTTACCATAGGTGAACATCTCTGTTCCAACATGCCCTCTCCTCCATGATGCCTGCCTTACCCAAGGCCCATGGCAATGGAAGCAACCATGACTGAAACCTCTGAAACTGGGAGCCAAAATAAATCTTGCTTCCTCTAGGTTGATTCTCTCAAGTGTTTTGTCATAGCAACTGAAAGCTGACTGGTACACACATAAAGTAACAAGGGAAGATATGCATTCTGAATGGAATGATAATGTCCCCTGCTTCTAATAATGAGTGGAGAAACAAGTACAGGAGTTGAGAGGCCTTTTCTGTGATTATTTAAGTTATAGTTGCCCTCTGGTTTAAATTCCTGACCGAAATCCTTAGCTGTGCCACTCACTTTACTGGGAGAGTCTGGGTAGAGTGTTAAACCTTTTTGTGTCTCGATTTCATTATTTACAAAGTAGGGATGAACATCCTCATTCTGGTAAAAGAGCCCAACCCATGCTGAGCACGCTGCAGTCCACAGCAAATCCTGAAAGCCTTTTCTTGGTCATCTCTCTAGCATCACCTTACAAAAAATATTTCAATACTCTCAAGGATGGAGAAGGAGAATTTTTTTGGTTGCTTTTCTCACAAAGCTTGTATCCAAACCCTCTTCCTGCCAATCCTTCTGTCATCTCTTGCCTGTCTGAGATGCTCTGAGAGCACAGAAGAAAAGCAGAAGGCATCAATGACAGTTTTTGACCAAGTATCTCCACAAAATCAAATGATATTACATCTCTAACTCCCCAGAAAGTAGACAGGAAGGTATCAAAGGCCGTTAGATCTTGTTTAACAGAAATACAGCAAGTTAGAGATCCCAGCAAATGAACTCCATTATTTCAAAGAGGGCGTACATAAATCATTTCATGCATGCAATAATTTAGCAGTTCTAAAACTTGGGAAGAGCAGAAAGAAGAGACTGTTGGAATTATCCATCTCACTTCATCTTGCAAATGAGGAAATGCATGCAGAAAGGTCAGAGGGTTTGCCCAGGGTCACTGAGCTAGCTAGCTGGAGACCAAACCCGCCTGAGACTTTTGCTACGTTCTTTCCTCTCTTCCTCTTCTTGTTCCTTGCCTAGAGCTCAGTACCAACCGATTCAGGAGGCACTATAATTGGAGAATATTCTGTCTCCAGTTAATAAGTTGACCTTGGATAATAAGCAATTCCCTTTGATTATTTTAAGGAAAAGAACACAGTTTGAAAATGCCCTGAGATGTTGTTGAGAACTAAGTCTCAAGTTTAGAAGAAACTAAATGAAGTTTGTTGGAAAAAAAAAAAATCTTCCGTAATTATTTCTATGGGTCTAGTTGCAAATATTTAATCTTTAGCCATTGTCCTTCATATACGAGGCTATTTGGGGGGTTGGATTGGGGGACCAATTGTTCCTTGAATATTTTGCTAGATGCAGGAAGCACCTTTATCTCCAAGTACTCAGATACCTTTAGCTGTGGGGCTGTCCAGGGGGCTGTGGGCAGGCTACAGACTGCAGGCCCAATGGCTCACCTGCCAGGCAACCTCAGCACCAGAACTCAGGCTTGGCATGCGGTTCCCCTGGGTGCCTGTGCTCCTGTCTCCTCTGTATCATCATCTCTCACCCACTCCAGCGGTAATCCTGGTCCTCTGACCCCTGCCCTTGACCTCAGAATCCTCTACCTCCCTCCCTCCCCTCTTCCCATCCTCCAAACCTCTCCCCATCGATCGCGCTACCTCAGCAGCTACAGAGAAGGACCTTATTTCCCCAGCCAACAAGTACCCTATTTTATGTCCCCTGGAAAAACAATCACAAAATTCAGTGCCTTTTTTTTTCTTTTGGGCAAAAATAATGAAAGATTGTTTGTTCAAAAGGATTAAAACAAATATAAGCATTTCTATAGCAGGTTACTTAATAATCGTGCCAATTGCTGCATTTTTATGTAGCATTTGGAACACTGATTAGATAAATCTGGAAATGTGTGTTGTCAGTAAAAGCAATTTAGTCTTTTGTGTAAACAAATAAAAGCGCCTGGTTCCAAATGCAAGATGATG
Organism: Sciurus carolinensis; assembly: GCF_902686445.1. Taxonomy (NCBI): domain Eukaryota; kingdom Metazoa; phylum Chordata; class Mammalia; order Rodentia; family Sciuridae; genus Sciurus; species Sciurus carolinensis. Next base: position 4,925,398 of record NC_062228.1, read on the forward strand.
CTCAGAAGTCGAGGAGCTGTGTGTCATTCGGACTGAAAACTCTCCAAAGACAGCCCTTCCTCTGCTCCCTCCTGCCATCTTGGATGTCACTCTCCTGATGATGGCTCCACCCACACCTGATCAGTCCTCACAGAGCGCATTATTCTTTGCAAATTTCACCTTATCTCTGCATCCCTGTTTCTTTACTGTGTGAGTGAGGAAGCCTCCAGTCTCTGGGACCTGAAACCTCACTGCAGGAGAAACACACTTGCAGGTGAGCTCTAACAACAGCATGCAGTCTCTATCTCTCCCTGCCCGAGAGCACGTGGGAGCCAGCTCTGCTCCAGCGAGAAAAACAAACAAAACAACAACAAAACGCCATTATTCTCCTGAGGCTCCAATCTGGCAGTCTGAAGTTTCAGGTAGACACTTGAATGGAAATGAAATACCCGCTTGATTTTTCTCTATTACTCCACTTCTCAATATTAATTGACCCGGGAAAGGAAAAGTGTTGCTAAAAGGAAGAGACAGAGAGGTGAAGTATAAAAGACTTTGGTGTTTTAAAAATCCTGTTTTGGGGGTTTAAAAAAATCATTATTCTGTAAGAGCCCAAATTTTCATATTTCAAATCCTAAATCTTAAAGGAGTCTTGGTATAAAGGTTGTGCTTTCAATGGTGGATAAGAAAGAACGGGGTAGGATCCAGGGCACCCCTCCTAGCGTCCAGGTGTGGGCTCCTTGGGTTGGCAGGTTGGAAGACATACAGTAGGTACATAAAAGGGGTGTGCCAATGGCTCCTTGTAAAGGGACAACATCATGTCCTCTCAGTGACACAGTTCCAAACCCTGTTCAGCCAGGAAAAAAGAGAGAGTCCCTACATGCTGTGTAAAGGGACTAAACAGTAGAGAGTGAGCTGGCAGACTCAAGGTGCCCTTGAGCTTGGAAGGAAGAGGAGACCAAAGACCAGACAAGTTCACCAACATCCTACTTCATGTCAGAGTCCCACACCCCCAGAGTCCCTGTGAGCTCAGTGGAGGTTCCACAGAAAACCAGGATTGTAGAGGCAATGAAGACTCAGCTGAAGTTTCTGGCAATGGGTAGAAAGGATGATCAAAGCAGAAAAGTCATGCCACAGAGCTGTCGGAATTGCACACCTGAGTTAGTGGCAGATCAGTTCCTCTGCACACTTCATCTCTGATGGTTCCGCAGACGTGGCAAAACCATTCCGCTAAGATAGAACTTGACTCTCCCAAGACTTCAATCAACAGAACGCTTTCAGAAACCACCAAACGACAGGAAAATTTCCAAATCAGACCCTCACACTCAGTCCCCAAATGAAGTTCTCACAAAGCCTGAGTGACCAACTCTGGTTCACAGGACGGCATCGCTGCTTGTCACTGATTTGGTGGCATCTCTCACTGCAGGCCGGAGTGACTGCCATTCACCCTGGCCCAGTTCCATGCAGGCCCCAGAACTGCATTTGCCTTTCTGCCCAAACACACATTTCTGGCGTTGTGCTAGTTTGGGGTTCATAGATCTTTTCCTCACTGCTCGAACTGGCCCTTGCCACGCTGCATAGCTGAGATAAGCCAGGGACTGGCTTTGGACAGCTTTGGATTTAATCACCAAATGAAAAGAAAGGCCAAAATGCCACACAAATCAGCCACTATGTCCTTCGGCATCTCCATTCAACTTTGCGGTCTAATCAGCTCTCCTCTGCCTACGCCCCTGACTCTTGGGTTGCAAGGCCTACCTGACTCTACTGACAGCTCTCAGACTTGGTCCCTAGGGAGAAGGAGACACAGGAATGGTGGCTGAGCGTGATGGGAGAGGCCTCCCAGAGACAGGCCCAGAGAAAGTGGAAACAGGTCTGCCCTCTTCTGCTACAACAAACGCTTGGGGGCCTTGACGGTGCCTGTGCTATGCGCCATGTGTTTCCTTTAGGTCTCTGGACCAGCAAAGGTGGATCAGGAGGGAGCACCATCCTTTGGTATCTTCTGAGTATGTAACTCTGGGTAATTCTGCTTACAATGGGAAAGAAACTGCAGATTCAGTTGAGGTGGGAAACTGAATCTAAGGAGCTTGTGACCATCCTGATGACTGCAGGTTATTTCTCTAAATTTCTTAATGTGACTTCCAGTGCACAGGCAGTTTCTCACCCCTAAGCCCTGCAGATGGCCGTCCATTCTTATGGTTTATCTCCCCTGGATACTGGTTCTGAGGAGTCCAGTCATGCAGCCTCAGACTACGTACAGGGAGAATGATGCCGAATACTGAGTGTCCACCCTGCCTGCACTGGGCCAGGTGGTTTGCATATACAGTGTCTCCAAATCCACAAACGAATCCTGTAAGGCACATGTTGAAACCACTGTTTTTCATGTGGGGAAACAGAGAGAACTAGGATCCACATCCATGATGATCTGATGACATGAAACCCAAGTGGCTTTTCTTTCTTTTTTGAACAGTTTTGTTGAGGGATAAGAGATATGCAATAAAAAATGCACATGTTTAATGCATGTAATTTGATGAATTTGACATGTCTACACCCACCATGGTATCAATACCACAATAAACATATCCACTGCTTCCAGAAGTTTCCTTGTGTCTTTGTGTGTGTATATGAGTGTGTGTGTGCACACGGATGTACTGGGAACCCTAATGTGGGCCCTACACTCTTGCGCTTCGTAGTGCACAGCAGAGTTGCTAACGACAGACAGACACTGTGTTGTATAGCAGAACTTTTTCCTCTCTCATGACTGAAACCTTGTGCCCACTGAGCAACAGTTTCCCTGCCCCACCCTCATCACAACCACCACGATCCAAGCTTGACCGCTTGGATTCCTCATGCAAGTGGGGTCATGCAGTACTGTCCAACTGCCGCTGGTTTCGTTCACTGCACATGTCCCCAGGCCACCAATGCTTTCACAAGCACAGGAGTGCCTTCTTCCCTCAGCTGCATGACATTCCACTGCATGCACATGCCTCATTGGGGGGGTGGGGGGGGTGGGACCAGGGATTGAACCCAGGGGCATTCCACCACTGAGTGACTTCCCCAGCCTTTTAAACATATTATAGTTTAGAGCCAGGGTCTCGCTGAGTTGCTTAGGGCCTTGTTAACTTGCTGAGGCCGGCTTTGAACTTGGATCCTCCTGTCTCAGCTGGAGTCTCTGGGATTACAGGTGTGCTCTACTGCTCCAGGACTTCACCCTTATGTTTATCCTAAGCCACACCTGGATGACTCAGAAGGACTGCAGGAGCATGAGAGTTGTTTTCTAAAATTCCATTTAAGTGACAATTAAGAGAAATTCACTTTCTCTTTACGTATAGGTATTTACAAAATTGAGTCTGTGTTACTCAGCGATCCCAAATAAACATTGTGGTTTGAGACCTGTGTGCTGTAGAAGTCAGTAACTTTGGAAGAGGAAAAAGGATACCCTGTGTCTTCCCGATTCTGAGAGGAAGAAGGTCCAACAAGCAAGAACGAATGGGTGTGCAGTTTCAAAAAAAAAAAAAAAAAAAAAAGACTGCCTCTCAAAGAGAATTTTTCAAAATTGAGGTCGTCTGAAGTCTTTTCACTCTCTGTATCTTCAGGAAGACATTCTTGCACCTTGGATATGTCCAGATGCTCTTTGATAAGAGGGAGTTATTTACCAATAACCCATCGCATGTTGAAAACATGGTCATTCAGCACAGCTGACTTGGCAGCACAGGGCGCTGCAGGGCATGGCTGGCTCCCCTGGTGATCAGGGGGCTGGCTGGGAGCTGGCTCGCTGCTGCAGCCCCACGTCTCAGGAGACAATTGCAACCGACTTGCCCCTAGCCCAAAAAGAGATCAAAACTCAAATGTCCACGTTCAGTTTCTTCTGATGCACAAAACTCTCACAGCATTGTAAGTGGTCATTGTAAGTTAGTGCATCCTGCATTGGGGGCTGTCTGCTTATTCCAAGAACACACTGGCTGAGCTGAGACACCCATATCCCCCCAGGGGTCAGGGAGGAGCTGGACAACACACAAACGTGCAAACATATCAGCACAATCTCTGCATCTTATCAAATGGAAAATTTGCACTGCCTGAACCCAGCGACCTGGAGGGGCTTCTACCATAGACCAGCACAGGGGAGGGAAGGCCCAGCAGAGATGGAGGAATCCATTCCAGGGAACCAGACAGAGGATCAGGAGCTCCTGAAACTGCATGGTCCTGGGTGGGGCTGGTTTCAAAGCAAGCAGCGGGGCAAAGGTGAAGACCATGGAGGCAGAGTCATCTGTCACTCTGGGGAAAGGCCCTGATGTCTGTTCTTTGGCAGCTTCATGTACTTTTCTGACACCCAAAGAGATAGGCAGTCATGTCTAACTACGTTTCTCAAAAAGTGCAGCCAGAGAGAGGACAGGAAGAGGGAAAGCAGCATGAACATGGAGAGGGTGCCCCTCCCACATGTTGGCAGTCTGGAAGCCCCAGAAGGTTATGCACCCGGGGGCAGCCTGCAGGGCACATGGTTGACAGATGCCCCTTGAGTGGCACAGCGTTGAGATGTCTCTATCTCCGTCTACCCCAAATTTTCAGTGGAACTGGGCTCTGCTTGCCCAAGGTTGTGCCACGCCTGTTCAGGTGCACCTTCCATTCACTCCCTGTCTCAGGTCCCACTCCCTTGCTGGAGTTTCCTGTATCACCTTATAAATAAATGACATGCATTTGGATCCTTCTGCAGGCATCCGCTCTTGGGGACAGGACCTCCAGCACCAGGGAAGGGAATGAATGTGAATAGCAAACTTTTAAAACAGTTTCTCCCCCAATCTATGCCTCTGCACAGTTGATATTCAAGAATGGTCAGAAGATTCTGGGCAAAGATATTGAAACTACTCGGGATCATTTTGTATTCTACATGGGGGTTAGGTGAAGAGACCAAACCAGAGGTTCCAGTTTCTTGTCTCTGCTTAACTTCTTCGCTTCCCTCAATGACTGACCCAGAATTCCACACCCGTCTCCTGGACTCAGCCCCCTGCTGTTCTTGACCCTGGTTGCCCTTGGTGACTTCACATCTGTGAACAAGGGCTGACTCTGACTGTTGCTGGCTTGATAGGCAGTCAGGGGGCAGAGAGGTTCCTGAGTGATAGCATAAAGCTAGAGGGTTCTAGAGATGAGGTGGCCTGGAAAGGGGTTTCCCTCAAAGCATTTGAGACCACAGGAGTTAAAGGTCTCAAGGAGAATCAAGCAGATCAGACGTGCCTACCACGGGGGCAGTGATTCATGAATTCATCAGTTGAGTCCATTGGAAAGAGGTCAAAAGTGTGCTGGGAGATGGAAGGGGACAAATGATTCATGAATAGATGGCGGTATGACTCAGGTGTGTTGGTGGCCATCCATTTCAGCTCTCTAGGGTAACGGTGAGCCCAAGCACTCAGGGAGCCAGCAGGGCTGAGCTTCTGCTGTTTCTTTAGAACAAACCCAACATACCCTACTTTCTAGGTGTTGAATCTGCACCACCCCTACAGAGACTGAATTTAAAAATTTAAATGCTGTTCTTCATCTTTGCTCAGTAAGGACCCCAACTATTAATGCTGCTGCTTTGGAGTTTCAAGAATTCCAGTTCCTTTCCCCTTGTTTAGTGGTACAAAACACACTAAATGGAGTCAAAATAAGAAAAAGGGCATAAGATTAGTGAAAATGTATTTGATATTTAAAAAATTGAATATTGACTGCAAATGAATAAAATAACTAAACAAGACTCCAGCTTCTTCATCTGAGACTCCTAAATCTCAGAACCAACTTTAATTAGCACAGGATCAGTATTCCTTTGGGTTTTAGGCAAACACTCTTCTTTTTCTTTTCTATAATGAGGTATACAGTAGTTGACTGGCATGACCAGGGACAAGCAATATGCAAATAAATGTAACTAAGACCAACCGTGTTTAACTAACCAGAACCCATTACTTAGAAGAGTGATCCAAGATTAACAACCTTAACCTTTCTGGGTCATGAGCCCTTTTGTTAGCTGATGACACTTTTGTGAAATGTGTCCATACCTGAAGCTTTGTTTCACATACTGGGAAGCTAATGAGTTTCCTAAAGCCCATTCCTTCATCTCTTCTCCATGGAGCCCTAATAAAGAACCCTGATTTAGGATTTGAGTACCACTTGGAATCTCTTCATTGACGAGAAGTCCGTTTGGAAGTGAATAGCTACCATTTGCCTTCAAGACAGTGAACCGGTCTTGATACAAGGCAATCAATCGTAGAGTTTTAAAACAGACCTAGCTCACTGAGTGAGCGTCAACTTCCCCATTCAACAATGAAGAACTCTTGGCGTAATTTCCAATTTGGCTAACTTAAAATAAACACAAAAATGAAAAGCAATCTTTAGACAAGCAATCTTTAGAAAACTAGTATTGACAAGATGGACAAATATGCAGTACTTAACAATCAACCAGACTCTGTACATCTTTTAATCAAAATGGCACCAACTATATCCACCAAAGCCAAGGGAGAGTTTCATTAGAGTACAATGGGCAGGCCTGGGTTCATATTTTCTTAGAAAAAAGATGATGTCTGCTTCCACCAGCATGTCATGATAACACAGTGGTTTCTCTGTTCCCACTTAGGAACCAATAAATTGTCTGACAGCTAGAAACCTGGTAGTGGGTTGCCATAAAGCCAAAGTCTATAACATCAAGAGGTAGTTATATACTGGAGTGAAAAATCTACTGTTTGTGCAGATCTCAATTTAGAAAATCAAATACAGTAGGTCACAATTTTTCCCCAAAGCACAAGTTTTTTTTTTTTTCTACTTGAAAAAATTCTCTGTTCATTATGAAAACAAAACCTGACACTGAATCAGAGACTGAATATGGGAAAATGTACCAAACTGACTCTCAGAAGTCACTGATGGAAATAAAGTGGGTCCAAATGAATTAACGCTGAACAAGAGTTTTCCATTTATTTCCTCTTTATTACAAGGTGGAATTAGTAACATTGGAAAAAAGACCAAAGTGACGTGTTTACCCTGATAGCAGCCCCTTCACAAGTTACTTGCACGAGCTAATGGGCTTTCATAGCAAACCACGAAGTACATCTCCACATTCGGGTTAAAAGCCCAACCTCTGCTAAATGACTCTAGCCTTTCATTTGGCAACAATAAGTGTTTTGTAGTCCAAGTGGAGATTTGATGCCAAGCTCCTAATTTGGGCTATATACAATATTTGAAGACCAACTTTCGTTAGTATCAATTTACAAATAAATTATGTGTAAGCAACAGAGCAACAAAAACTAACATGAATTAGACTTTTCCCTGCTCACTGTCTAGCGTCCTTCCCTCCTCAGCACTACGGCGGCTGCTCTGGCTCGTCCACAGGCTAAAGGCGTGAGGGGGACAGCTTATCCACTCGCCGTACATCTCCATGTCCATCCACTGTTCTTCAGGTGGTCTTGCGGGTTTGAACAGTCCTAAAGGCACGAGCTGTTAGCGAGGTCCCTGGTGGCAGGCAGCCTGGGTTGGAGCCCACCCTCTGCCAAGGTCTTAGCAATTCTGCTTCCTGGAGAGGATGACCTCATCTGCCCAGACCTCAGTTTCTTCTATGAAATGAAAGTCCAAGCCTCAGAGGTTACTGTCAGCATGAAGGTGACCCAGGTGAGGATGCAGGTGACCCACAGGAGAGTGTGAAGGTGACCCACGTTAGATGTGCTGCTGCTTCTAATGATGAGGAGGAAGAAAAGGAATAAGGGGAAGGAACAACAGGAAGTTAGGAAAAGGATGCTTCCAGAGCGCCATCTCTGTTGGAAAGCTACTTGAGGCTTTTAAGTGGCGATCTAAAGGAGGCCACACCAAAATTGGATAAGCAACGCAGGACCCTGCCTGTCCTCCACAACTGTGGGAACATGGCTCATGAAAGCCACTCATAAGGTGCAAGGTGTCGAGACTGAACAGACCCCTGCAAGGAAGCCCTGCAAGGAAGCACCTTTACAGGTGACCACAGGAAAGAGCTGCTTTAGTGCTCCTGGTCACCAGTGTCTTTGCTCATTTGCTTTGGTCACTTTTAACATTGGATTGGATGTGCAGCTCTGACACTCTGGCCAACCTTGGGACTCTTTCTGACACTCCAGGCCACATCTTCCACTATCCACCTGACCTCAACTGGGGGACATCATGAAATGGGACAGAAGCAGAAGTGTGAAGCTGGGGAACACAGTTCCCCTCCCACCTCTATATACCTGCCTTCTCTTCCAGTGACTTAGCTGGAGTGGGCCATGGTTTCCCTGCGGGACCTGGCTGGGGTCCTTGCTGGGAACCTGCACTCATCCTAATGAGTAAACACCACCCCTCACACGCACACAACTGAGGCATGTTTTCCAGTATGTCCTGGCCTGGCTTCCCGAACCCACCCCTGGCTCCAGCCACAGGTCAGTCTATGGCTCTTATTTACAGTAAACACCCAGGCCCTTTGGACATTTGTGCATCCAAGGCCTATCCTAGAACAGGGAAGCAACTTCTAGAAACAGTTCTGAGTTATGTAGACATCACCTGTCCTGTGTTAAGAAGGCTGGCCTACATTTACACACACCCGCCTCCTAAGCCTTCAGTCTCACCTCCTGATTCGTCTTTGAAATCATGTTTGGGGAGTAATAACCGGAAGTCATCATCCCATTTCAAGAACACTATAGTGAAAGCAGAGCTACAAATTTTAGGATCAGTCCAGGGAGAAAGGAAAGGCTTTCACGGGGTACATGAATATTTCAGGTAGAGTGGAAAGAACACTGAAATCAGACAGACCTGAATTCTAATATTAGCTTCCAGGATGTGATTCCCACCAACACACCTAATTGCTCTGATGCTCTTGTTTTCTAGATTTGAAAATAGAGAGGATGATAAGCACTTCAAGGGGTACGATTCAGACCGAACGCAACGGCATTGCGGGGTAGCCTGGTTTCTGGTAGACAGACAGTAAGTGCCAGCCCCTTCCTTTCGCGACTCCAGCTAAAATGTGGCATCTGCAGTTGATTCTGTTACAGTTTAGTCATCAGAGAAAGTTTTCTCAACTCAGAGCTACCTGGGGGGAAGTGTCTCATTACTTTGTGACAGCTCAGTGATCTCTCACTTCAAAACCTATGCCGGGGACAGGAGAGCCCACTGCACACATGAGCCGTGTTCTTGGTAAATTGAGCACAAACCAGCAGTGGGGGCCTGACGCGAGGGCTCTGAGGAGGCTGTGGGCTCTGTGTTGTCAACAGTGGATGTAAAGGAATCCTGCAGCAGGGTAGAAAGCGCAACGTGTGCATGCACACACTCACAAACACACATTCACACAATCACACGCTTGTGGCCCTGTTGCCCTGGAGAGGACCTGGTATGTCCATTTACCATTTTTCATTGGATTCTCACACAAATGACAGACAGCTTGAACACGGAATTAAATCAGCACATATGCCTGAATCTATACCATAGGTTCTCAAACAGGTAAATGATCAGCCTCTCCCGGGGTGAGTAGGGGAGGTGTATTTTTTTTTCTAGTTGAACAGCAATGTTGATATGTGATGGTGAGGAGGTTTAATTTCTGAGCTAACTCAGATCTGCTGTTGGAGCACATCAGATCACCACATGAAGTAAGGCAAGGAGAGTGTTCCGAGGTCTGGAGTTCAGGGATGGATTAGTCATGTCTGCGCTTGGAATGGATCTGGGCCTGGTGGCGCCACAGTCCCCTGATCCAAGCCTCGTTCTGTAGCTTGTGGCAGGGATGTTCTTTCTGTGGCGACTGCTGTCCTTGCTCTGCATCTATTCTCCAGCTCATCTCACTGTCCCTCTCCTCACTCGGGATACCAAGATGCAGAGCATGGCCCTCATGTTAATCCACAGAGGTGGGCCACTGAGGCCCCTGGACTTCCAGTTCACTGGGACAAGTGAGCCCTGCTGGGCTGTGTACACATGAGGCTCCGGAACCTGGATTCTATCAAATCACACTGGTGACGTGTATTAAATAGCAAATCTTACTCAGTAGCAAGTGAAAAGTCATCCTCTCCACAAATGCATAGGAAAACCTGGTAACATTATCATAAACATTAGGTGCTTTTCTCAACTGTACTTTGCTCAGCTTAAAGGTTAGCTTTGCAAACAACGAGGAGTGCTGATACCAAGTACACAGTCATGGATGAATCAGATGCACTGTGTCCCAGGCCAGGCGTACTTGGCAGAAGGAGAGGTGATGGGTCCTGCCCCTAGTGTGCACCCAGCACGGGTGGAAAGGGCAAGCCTTCACACGTAACCTCTGCAGGCTGCCATCCACCCCAGCATGCAGGAATAGCCGTAACAGAATCATGGAAATTCTCTGGTCCCCTAGGGTAAAGCTGCTGCCCTGCGAACCCCAAGTCCCTCATGTAAGCCTTCAGCTTCTTCTGTGATCTCCCATGACCTCCTGATCGCTTAGCAAGTAGGGGCTAACGCTTGTCACAACAAGAAGGCTTCAGGAACGCCGCGGGCCCGAGGGCCAGTGTCCATTCTGATTGAGCCATGTGTCAAATATTTGCAATATCTCTCTCAGAATCAAGTTCAGAATGCCCATAAGCTAAAGTGTCACGAATGGATCTAGAGATTAAAGGTATGAAATGAAAAGAAAATTCCCGAGAGGAATCAACACAGAAAAATGTGCCCTCAGAATATAAACTCCACAAGGGCGGGGACCTGTCCTCCTCTGCTGACGTCTCAGCTCCTGGAGAGGTTGTGGCCCAGAACAGGGGCTCAGCATCTGGTTGCTCCATGAACTAATGAACGAGCAGTTGGTTCCACTCAGGGAGAGCCCCTGGGGAAGTGTGGAAGACAGTTCTAAAATGAAGAGGGGGTCGGAATTGGAGTTGACTCCAGGTAAGACGTGCTCCGGTGCTCAAGTGCCCCCACACAGCCATAGGGGGCGGTGGAGAATACGCTGGAGGATAGGAGCCCAGGTTTTCTTCTTTTAATTGGCGCATTATAATCATCATAATAGTGGGCTGCATTGTCGTATTTCCATCATGCACATAACTTCGAGCCAGATTCAATTAAGTCCATCTGGCTTTCCTACCTCTTGGCTGTAGTGCCATGGGCCAGCTACTCCTCCTTCTGGAACCCTGGTTTCCTCCCCTGTAAAATGGAGACCTTACCACCTGCCCCTCGGGGATGTCGTCAGAATCAACCACCTATAAGAAGCAGTCTTGAGACCGTACTGTCCATGAGGGCAAGGGTTCATCGATTTTCCTCACCAGTTTGTATCCCAGGGCCTAAGAGCATTCCCGAGAAATGTTAAGCACTGCATGTTCTTGTTGAATAAAAACAGAAAGAATGAATGAGGTGTTTGTTGCTATGTTAAGAGAATGGACACAATCTGTTAGCATGTCCCCAAATGTCCATAAGATACAGAGAGGCTAGAATTGGGGCACCTTCCTAGTCTGGATTCAGGAACTCATCAGGTGCCAGGATGATACCTGCAGAGGGGTCAGTGGACAACCACAGGTGCTTTGCTCTCTCTGGGCATCAGAGGTGGACCTTAGTAAAGAATGGGGTCAAAGGGTGATTAAGGACAAAGGCTCACAGATAAGCTGCTTCTGTTCCACTGTATTCCAGTTGCATAACCTCAAGTGAGTTGCTTCCCTACACCTTTATTTTCTCTTCTATGAAATGGGATAATATGAACACAATTGATATGGTTGGTTCAAGCATTCTACTCAACAACGCAGGGCTAGTGGCCAGAGTGTGGGAATGAAATATGTTAGTCATCATTATTAGGTGGATTGACAATCTGAGGTTTCCTGACCCCTCAAGACCCAGCATGTCTTGCCACCTGCCTGGTGTCTCACCTTAGTCTCCCTCTCCTTGCTTGGGATGGGAAGATGCATTCACTAGCCTTCACCCATAGTTGTGGGCCACTCAGAATGGCTTTGCTCAAGGCCCTCAGCTTCTAGCCCACTGGGACAAGTGTCCCTGAACCAAAGTGCTCAGCTGAGAAGCTAAAACTTCCACACAGAGACCTGGACTCACCAACTGCAGGAGGGAAGGCGTAGCCAGGCCTATTTGGTGAAGGGAGCCAGCCTGGAGGAGGGAGGGGGCATTGGCTCACTGGGAGACCAGCCCCGCTCTCTTTAGAATGGAGTGGAGAACACCAACATCAAGGAGGTCACACAAAGGTTTTCCTAGACTGTTCCATAGCCGTTATTTTAGAAATAAATTGCTTTTGTGCCAATGTGGGAGGTAAGTGGGGTTTGCATGTTCCGTGACGGAGGGAGTCAGACGGAACCATCAACCTCGAAGGAACCCGAGTAGGAAAAATTGGCTTAAATTATTCTACAATTTAGAGAGATAAAATATTATAGCGGCTTTATAGTTTTTGAAATATTAAGGCTGAAGGGTATTATATTTATAAGGTGTTTGCTTAGGTGTGACAACATAACTATTCATTTCAGTCAAAGAGAGATTAAGCCTCTGAGAAAATACAATTGGATTCAGAATCCACAAGTATTTTTCAAATTAACCAAACGTGCCGGATGCAACCAGAGTCAAAGGTGAAACTTTTAAACAACTCTTTCATGTTGTTTATCAGCTAACCCTAGTAGTTTGCTTCTGATGGAAATGCCCCATCCGGAAAGTTTCCCAAGGGAGAGGAAAAAAAAAGAACTACCTGATGTTCAAATGATTTAAACCTGACTTAAAATGTTCCACAGAACAACAAAGGTGGCTATTTACTTCACAGAGGTGGTGAGGTTTATGTCCTGGTTCTCTTCGGGGAAGCTCTCCTCCAACAGCGGTTGCCTTCCCAGAAGGAGCTTCAACAGGAGACCATCCGGGCCACTGCCACCCAGCCAGGCCTGGCCCCTGCTGCCTCCTGCTGCATGCACACTCTCCCTTAGAGACACTCCTGTGCCCCCAGCTTCTTTCATTTCTGACTTCAAGAGGAAACAGAGAGGGCCATCTCCTGCCTGCCTCCATCACTAAGCCTTCTAATCTCTTTCCCAGGAGGCCTTTCAGGCATCGAAAAGGGTTTGGGGAGCAGGCCTGTTGATCCCAAGCATCCTCAGTAGGACTGTGATCTGCATAACAGACGCGGGGAGGAGGCTGTGCAGAATAAAATAAGTGATACTGGAGTTTGCTCTGTTACTATATTGGGCATAAAAATACTTGCAGGGTTTTGACTTTTAAATGATGCAGCCCAGCAGGGGTTGGCTGAGCACAGGGCAGACTGACAGGGAAATAAGAATAATCATTCAGGAGAATGGTCTTTGAAACTTGAGGTACCAAACTCAATTGGATAATGAAACACTGGGAACTCCACAGGGTATTTTTTCACCTCTGTAAAGAACATTCAATTAAATGCTTTTTCATTTGGACAGGAGGGGTGGAGCAATTTTTTTTTTCTCCCTTTTCCACAGAAAGTATCTTCCTGGCTCTAGGCCCAAATTTTCTTTCTTTCTTTCTTTCCTTCCCCGCCCCCCTACTCCCCTCGTGATGCACAATGCCTGCACGCCGTGCCTCCTCACAGGTTGATGGAAGGTCCCCACGCTGCCCTTGGAAATGCTCATTACCATTGAGCGGCACAATGGCCTCACTGGGTGATGCATTGGCGATGCTTCCAGAGGCTCCTGGTGCCTCCATTTCATGGGCCACTTGCTTAGCTGCCTCTGACATGTCTTAGCACTAGGAAGGCTGCATTTAACCCAGCCGTCTGTGAATAACTCCATCAGGGGCAGACTCAAATCCAAAGTCAAGACTGCTTCCTGACCAGAAAGTCATCCTGCACCATAAGAACCAGCGAGGGTGATTTCTGACACCAGAGTCCAAGGCTGTGGTTCCTGAGCCTGTGGGGGCCCCAGGGAGCCCATCATGCTTTGCATGTGGATTTTCTTACCAATACATTAGTTCTTGGCACTTCATAGTCAGAAAAGATGTCACCCCACCTGTGTGTGGTCAGGCATAATGGTTTCCAAATTAATGGTCATTTGATTAACGGAGGTGGACTTTCTATTTTTGAAGAGTGACAAGTGGAACACAAGAAACAGAGAAAGGACTCCTTCGGACAAGACCCCTCCCCGATTTGGTTCAATTCATACAGACCGAAGGTCCAACCTCTGCCAGCTTTGCCCTTGGTGTTGGGGATATAGTGACCTAGAAGACCTGGCTCTAGAGAATTGACAGCCTGGAGCAGGAGCTTATCCTGGGGTCAAGGACTTGGTGAAGTCTCATGAATGACCTTCAAGGGGTCCAGAAGCCCAGTGAGTTGCACATCAACAGAAGGCGTGTGTGGAGGAGAGCGACTGCAGAGGCACACATTTCTGGCAGTGGATCTGGGTGTTTTCTGTCAGAACTGTGCATCCTACAAAACACCACCTACGAGGCTAGTGACTTTTTTTTCCACTTTGCATTCCCCAAGAACATGAGGGTGGGGGCTGGATGAATGGATGACACTTGAACAAGGAGGTGGGAATTTCACACTGGGAGGGCAGCCAGCCAGCCCAGGGGGCAGGAGCCCTGTGGTTGCAGGACAAAGAGGTGGTGAAAGCACTGCTTATCCTGTTTATCTGAAGTCCTGAGTCCTTGAGGTCCAGGAAGCTCCGGACCTGGGGTGCCTGTGAAGAAAGTGCTGTATTCTATTGGCCAGAAGCAAGTCAGATCCTTCCCATGCCCTGACGGAGGGGCGGGGGCATAGTGAGCCAGGGAGGTAGAGACCCTGAGAGCTGGAAAGAGGTGGAGGCCTTGCTCTCACCTAACTAAGGAGGCTTGTATGCCTACGAGTACTCACAAAGCCCTATTTGAGAACAGTTATATAGTATAATTCATGGTACTGTGAGGTGTGTGTGTGTAAGAGAGTGAGAGAGACAGTTTTAAACTCCATCGACCAGCACCTCCCACAAGCCCCAGGACTGTCCAGGTAGGAGGTGGCCCCTCGAGGCCCAGTGAGCAGGAATTAAAGGAGTAGTCCCCCTAAATGGGGTGGGGCTGGTCTGAGGTAGACATGGAGACTTGGAAACACCCACTGTGTGCTCCCCAGGTGCCCAGCAGGGAGAGAGGAGCACTCTCTGTGCAGAAGGCCAGAGCCCGCAGCTGGGGCTTAACTTTGAAGGCTCTAGAATTTGGCCTAGGAACTTCTAGAACAGGAAAAAGCATTCAGACCCTGGGCTTTGCACTTCTTTTTTAAAGAGCAGCAAAACCTGTTTAGAAACAAAATACAACTATTACTTGACCTTCTCTTGATTAAAACAAATGAAGAATAGTGGAATCTGCTCTGGTAGAAGCAGGGTGTCCTTCCCATGGAAACTCCTGAATGCTTCCTGTCCTTGTGCAGCCCAGAAACTTCCTTTCAACAATTTCTCTAGCTCAGTTCCCTCATTAGAAGTTAGACAAAAATGGAATCCCTGAGAGGTAAAGTGTCCTTTCAAAGCCATAGCCAAATCTAGACCAGTGGTTCTCAATCCTGGATGTGACCCAGAGTGACTGTCCAAGGTAAGCTCTGTCCCCATGGCGCATTATGCTGCGCATGCTGCACCTCCCCAGCATCCTCTAAGACCCTCCCTCCCTCATTGGGCTCACAGCTGCTGCCAGTAACCCTCCCTTGCCCACCCCTGCTTAGGGGGTCAGACTGAGTTGGCTCTTTGTGTAATGAATGGAGGAGCGTTGGTGTCCTGTGGCATCTCTAATTTCTGTGAGCAGTCCACCCACATCAAAACCGAGTGACCCACACTGCCTTCCAACCCCTCAGGGCACCTTGAGGGTGGGGTGGGTGAGAAGTTCCCAGACAAATGGGAGAAGGCCAAGAGTAGGACCTACCCAGACGAGTCTCATGGGCCTGAGTTAAACTCAAGTCCCTTGGCTCTGGGAATGTGGCCAGGAACACCAAACAGCAAATCAGCCTCCTTGGAAACCCAGCAGTGAGCCCCAAAGGAAGCGAGCAATCGACCAACAGCCTGGTGGGGCTCCGACCTGATGCTGGCCTCTACCTGTGCCCAGCCCACCCCTGCTCGCCCCAGCTGCCTCCTGCAAAAGTTGATCCAAAGGCTTAATGAGCCAAAAGGCATTTAGAGTCATGTGCGTGAACAATGCCACCGATTCCTGCTTCTTTAATTGGATGCAAATAACATCACCTGGGCTCCACATCCCAGGATCCGTCGGGCTCTTTGTCACACGGCACTTTAATGCACCCCATTCCAAAGAGCCTGGCAGGAGAGAAAGACATTAACCGCGAGATCTGCCGGCTTCTGCCAAATTCACAAACGCTGGCAGCGAGGCCTATAGATAGAATGAGGGGTAATTTCATGCAAATGCTCTGTGCTATTCCCTGAGCTCCAAGATTAGAGATGTCAGGAAATGTAAGTGCTCCTCTGGTTAATAATACAAAGAGCTAATTCAGTCTGATTCCCTAAGCTGGGAGTTAAAGACCACCAATTGAGAGCTCATGGAGGGAGGGTCTTCTTAGAGTGGGACCAGCGGGTCCAGGGCACGTGCAGAGGCCCTGGTATCTCGGGGGAGCAGGGCTTCCTTCTGAGAGTCACTGTGAGCCCCATCCGAGAGGTTTTTGAAAGGCTGGCATGGTTCTTGGGCTCAGCCCTGTCCTGGACACCTCCCAGGTGTGGCAGATGTGATGGAGCAGTGTGAGCTCACACCACTGG
Organism: Sciurus carolinensis; assembly: GCF_902686445.1. Classification (NCBI taxonomy): domain Eukaryota; kingdom Metazoa; phylum Chordata; class Mammalia; order Rodentia; family Sciuridae; genus Sciurus; species Sciurus carolinensis. The sequence goes on from NC_062228.1 coordinate 4,941,984, forward strand.
CTACAGAGGACCATCCCAGAACAAGCCCAGGCTGCAGGCGTGGGAACCAAGTCCAGGAGATGCACCCAGAGCACACTCCTTTTCATTTTGAAAGGAAAAACAAAAGTCCCCAGACACATTCATACCAGCTTCTTGGACACACTTCTCTGTGTGCTGAAGTCTCCAGAGAGCAGTGACTGAGTCAAGCAGCGTGCTTCTCAGACATGACATGATATCTTAGGTAGGTGTGGGCTAACAGGATGCTTTGCGGGGCAGGTGGATCACTGCCATTCTCCTGCTGGCTCCACCCTTGGTGTGGCACAGGGATTGCAGGTCACACTCTGGCTCTTCTGATTTAAATTTTCATTATCCTGAAGGATCTCTGATGGGTTTGAGATTAAGAAGCCCACGTGACCCCCTTCATCTCCTACCATATTGTCACTGGAATATGTCTTGATTCCTAACTTTTCCAAAAGAAAAAATAAATATATTATCATCAATTAGGAATCCATGGATAGTTTTATGAATAAACAAATTTCAAGAAGAGCACGTAAAATTATGGACAGATGAATCTGAGGCAGACAGCATATGCTCCTAATCTAGGAGCATGAGCGGTTAGTCATTTTCTTGGAGCCCAGCGTGGGACTGGGCCCTGCCTGTCCAGGTTGTGAGATGTGTGGAAGACCCTTGGATTCTCTGGGCAACACTGCTTTCATGTGTCCTTTAGGATCATAATAATCCTACTTTATAGGCTAATTGTGGTGATGCACACACTTAGTGTATAACAAATGCTCAAAAAATATTTTTCATTGATTTATATGATTAAAACCCACTAAAGCAAAACTATTTACTCAATATGAGTGCTCAGAATTTCTCCATTATTGTCAGGTGTCAGTCAACCCCATCAGCCCTCTGCAATGGCAATTTTTCTGAATAATGTGATGAGGCAAATGGGGCCAATTCCCTGTTTCTATTCCAGGACTTAGGTTTTGCTGTGCTGTGGTTTGGGTATAATGCTTTCAATAGAATATACACCAGTAGATTGGTCACTCACAGCTATGTATGTGGACATGGTGAAGAAGTGAAACCACTTAAAAATTTTGGCAAGTCTATTTCTAGAATTCCCTGTGCAGACATGCACCATGCCCAGTCCCAGACCAGCCCTGGTGGGAAACAGTCTTTAGTAGCAAGACCATGGGCTTATTTTGACATGTGAGCTGAAGGGCTCCTTGTAAGTGTTGTGATCTATCTTCTAGAAATTTCTACTCAAATCAGGAGGGCCAGGACTCCCTTCACTGGGTTCACACTCACACTCCCACTGAGTCACAGGATTCCAAGGCCACCCAGTGGGCTGCCTCACTGCTAAAAAGTCACACTCTGGTCCAGTCACCCTTGGAAACAACTGCTTTCTGACGAGGAGGGGCACAGACACATGCCCATCCCAGAGAGCCCCAAAAGTGATTTTTATACATTTTCAATGAGGTGGTGTCACCTCTGAGCCACAGAGTATCCTGAAATATCTATGATGGTCTTGGAGATTTAAAAAATTAGAACACAAAGACCTTTGCTGATTCACTTCTCCTCTACGAAGTAGCTACACCTCAATTCCTAAGTTTTCTAAAAGAAAGAAATTGTCATCAATTTGGAATCCACCAGTGATTTTACTGGTTATCAAATACCTAGAATAGAATGTAAGATTATAGACAGACCAACCTTAAACCAGACAGTATATGTTAATAAAATCAAGAGTGTGATTAATGAGTCATTTAGGTGGAGTGATGTGTCCCATGTGCTGGACCTGCCGTGGACCCCCACATACTAATCAGGGCCCACAGGAGTGCAGACACAGAGGAACCTTAGCTCCACCAAACATCCACTTTAAGGGGCTATCTTTTATTGAATAAGCCTGGAATCAAGGCCACAAAACCATGGAGGGAAAGAATAAACCAGTTACAGGGAAGCCATCTCTCTCTGAGTCAAGTGCCACCCTGAGTCCACACGCCTGGGACCTCAGGGCTCAGTAGGAGAGTCCCAGGTCTTCTCCAATCCTTCCCCTTCTCTCCACCTCAACCCTCCATCCCTCTCCTGGAAGCTGTGCCCTGTGCGTCTGCGTGGCCAGCCCTGTCTGGCCTTCCTGTCTCCAGCTCAAATGTTACCTGTGCCCAGAAGCCTTCTTTGCTTCCCCTTCACCTTGTCCTAGAGATAGCTGCCAGCTCTCGGGTACCCTTAGAACCCGTATCAAAAATGTAATTGATTTTATAATCAGTCATTAGCCTTTCTTTTTTCCTTCCCTGGAGTCTAAGCAAGTGTGAGCAAGGAGCAAAGGAAAGAACGCCTCAAGTGAAATGGGACTCGGAGCTCTTGTGCAAGCAGGACACAGACATCTGCTAACCTGCTGCTGTGATGGGAGACTCCTACTCCCGACTGGGCACATTTGAGCTGATGCACGAGGCTTCAGCCAGGTGTTGGAAATGAGAGGGAAAAGGGCACCCCCAAAACATTCCCTCACACCTCCATGAACACATCTGCAGGTTCGAGGTGGTGGAAGGAACAAAGAGAATTTCTGAGCACATAAATATTCTGAAGAGGTCGGCACTCTTTTCTCTGCCCTCTTCCACTTTTTTCTGCCACCAGCTCCACCTACAGTCATCACCGAGTGGCCTGCCAGCAGGTGCTCCTCTGTGAAATCGGTTCTGCCTCTCACCTTTCTCCCCCTTCTTCCATGCACCCTAGTGATGCCACATCAAGCCCTGGCACCCAAGAGCCTCCCAGGAAGGGCCGACTTCCCAAAGCTACGTGAAGTCTGGAAGCCTTCTGAGAAGAGAATGTCACAGAGCTAGCAATTCTGTTTAGCTCAATGCACACCTTACTTGTGCCCCTAAGACAGCTCAGGGAGGGAGAGACTCACTGGGAAGATTTTTAAAGCAGCCAAAAGTTATTTTCTTTGTCCTTGGGAATTCTGGCAACTAATCCCAGGGCTGGGACCCTCCTCCAGGAGTCTGCCTCTCTGTGCCCTCCGAGTTCAGTCTCTTTAACTCAAGCTGCAGGCTCACGCAGCTTCGCAAGCTTCTGCTGAGCGAGTTAATCTACCCCAGTTAATGACGACGAGTCACTTACCACCATCAGAGAGTCTAATCAGTCAGCTGGCTGCAGCTCCAAGACCAGGCACAGCCTCCCTGCCCAGCCTGGCTTTGATTGTGGAAACCTCTGCACACATTCGGAACACCTGCTTGCTGAGTTGGGGGCCTTTGGCCCTAAAGAGGGAGCACAGAGCACTTTCTGGCTCAGAGTATGGCTCTCCCATGCTCCTGGAAGCCTGTTCCTTCCACAGGAAATGTCCTCTGGTGCCAACCCTGCAGTAATGAGGGAGCACGCTCTCATTGAGCCACACCTGTTGTCAACAGCGCTGCGAAGCACGAGGGAGGAAGGAGACGGTGGGTCTCGGGCATTTTTTGGCAATGGTGAGCTCGCAGCACCTGAGAAAGCTAAACAAAGCCTATGTTCCTGTTTGGGAAGTGGAGTTGCCCCTAGTAACAGCTGCTGCATTGCAGTGGAGAGCTGGAGGCCTCTGGAAGAGTCACAAAGACCTCACCCAGGAGAGGTACCCAGCTGGATGCCAGGAACTTGGAGTTGAAGGGCCGATTGCTCCTGCCAGCAGCAGGAGGCAGAGGGAAGTTTGTTGTGTTTTCCGTTTGGCCAAGGACGCTGCTGTATGTAGCTGGGTTAAATTCAAGTCTGCATTATCATCTATCACCTGCGATGTATTTAGGTATCTATCATTCACTAATTCATCTGTCCATTTCACTCTTCTCCTTTCCTGCATTCGGAACTAGAGGCCCACTCCACATCCTGGCTCTTTGGCCTGGTCCCCTGTCCTATCTCAGAGCACAGAGCCCTAGTAATGGCCCCATACCTTCTGCTCCCTGCTGGGAGCCCCCTCCCACACGCAGAAGGACCTGGCAAACCGCAAACTAACGTTGCCTGGAGGAACTTAGGACCTGGGTATCCGTCGCTGCTCAGCTTCCTGTTGCATTTCTCCCTAGCCAGGCAGCTCCTCCCTGGTCAGCAGACACAGCACCAGGGTTTGCACACGGGCCTCCTCCTCCAGTCTTCCACACAGCAAGGCCCTCCCTCAGCTCCCCACAGCTGCATGGCGTGGTTATGGATCACTAAGCGTGCTGTTGCCTAGTGTGTGGTTCACACGTGACTCCTGAACTAGACTGTAAACTCCTAGGTGGGGTAAGTGGGACTTATGTGTCTTTATCACCAATGCCAAAATCAGTGTTGCTGAATTGCTTAAGAGGGGGTAGTTTTATGGATGGATATGAGCCACACTGGTGGATGAAAGGGTGCATACCTGACAGGAAAAGTAGAGGGATGAATGAAGACAGGGAGGGATGGATGGGTAGGAGATGGATGGAGGAACAGGCATGAGGGCAAATGAAGGGGTAGGTGAGTGAGTGGATGATGAACAGGTGGGTGGATGCTTGATAGATCAATGGATAGACAGGTGAAGAAGTAGGAGAATGGGCGGATGAATAAATACATGGGTGTGGATGGATGCATGGGCAGCTAAATGAAGAATGGCCCCAACCATCACGGTGCCATTGTGCACATCGACACCAGAGCTTATGTCCACTAAGAGAGCAGCCGAGTCTCTATCCCTTGGGTGAACCCACAAGACCTGAGCCTCCGCCAGCACTTTTTGAAAACCAAAGAGCAGTGCAGTGATCAAATCTGTCCTATCACTCCTCAAAGCACGGCCGCCTCCTTGATACTCCCCTTTGATTCTGCCTAAGGAGCCCAGAGGCAGGCTGCAGAAGACGCACCGTGGACACCAGGGGAAGGAGGGAGCCGAGTCCAGGGCCACTTGCCTTTCTGGGCAACCTTACAAAGTCATCACTTTGGATAGCAGGACACCTGTTTCAAAGCCACCGGGCTCTCCTCACTGCAGTCCACGCTACTCAGAAAATGGGAGAATGGATATAGTACTGTCAGGGTAGAAGCAAAGCCCCTGTCCTTGGGTTGGGTTTTGATGTTTTTATTCCCATGACTGTTCTCCATGTCTTTCCTTCCTGTAAGATAACAACAGAATGAAGAGCCAGTCTGAGAGAGAAAAGCTGTCAGTTTGGGTAAAGTCAGTCTGCTTTGTTTTATTATTAAAGAAAGGAGGATGCTAATCATGTCAATTGTAATTTTAGCAAGTTATTTCTAATCTAAGTTTATTAAACCATAAATTTTCCCTTGAGCTAAACTAATGACCACTATTAGGCATGCTACTCTATTTTAAATGATCAAAATATTCAATGGAATAAGGTGAAAATTATAGATACTGATAATTTCAAAATGTCAGCATCACCTGGAACCAATTTACTAATATGTCAGCTCTGTGCGGAGGAGAAGCACCCATTTAAAATCTGCAGAAGGCATGGTACACGGGCCGCTGTCATTTATCCTTCGGGGACTGTCAGGACTGGATATTTATATCTCGGGCTCCCTGCAGTCATTTCCAGCCCGCTCACCGTGGCTTTATGGGCAAGCCCAGGGGATTGGCACAGAGAAGCCCTGCCCCTCCCGGAGCCTGGGTCCTCAGCCAAAGGTCTGCAGTGGAGACGGAGCTCTCCAGTGAACCGCTTCGGCTGTGACCACTTGGGTCCACTTGTGAGGTCCTGACCTTTCCTGTCTTCTGATTCCTACAAGCAAAAGGGGAGTGGAACCCCATGTGGACCCGATGCTGAACTTTTACTCGAAGGTTTCAGCTGTGCTTCTTTTGTTTAGGAAAATCACCATGCACCTGAAATCATGGGCATGTGGACCTGCTCTGGCCACGGAGGGTGGAGACTGCATCCCCTGAAAGTGTGCCTGGCAGGGAGAGACCAATCATGTCATGCACATGTGCAGATGTAGTTGACTCCTTGGGGCTGATGGAAGCTCAGGGACTGTCAGCTGTTCCTGTGTGACACAAGATGAGAGCCACAACCCTCCCCTTCCCCGTGCCGCAGCCAGACCCTCACAAGTTCCCCTGTCCCACTCTGCTACAGGGAAGATGTCCACACCCCAGATACACTGGGCACCGCAGCCGTCACTCACTCCCACGGTCAGAGCCCAGCGGGACAGCTCGGGGAGCTCCCCCAACTGAGCTGGTCCGTTACAGTGAGTTTCCAGGTAACGTGCACCCTTATTCCAGTTCTTTCTGGCTTTCTCCCATGGCCCCTCTCCTCTGCCCTCTCCAGTCCTGTACCTCAGAGCCACTGACCACCACTGTGGGTTCACTTGGACTCTCATCTTCTGCACAAAAGTTCAGATCCCTATTACCCAAGGGAACAAGGGTGCTTTCTCGGGACCCCAGGGAATCACTCCTGTGGAGCAGCAGCCCTGACCCTTGCACCTGCACACGACTCCTCAGGTGGCCTCTGCTCCCTTCTGGCTGTTCAGTTCTGTGAAGCAACAAGCACAGAAACCACAGAAGATGCTGCCTGCTGGCTGTGTGACCTTGTCTTTGTCCCTCTACTTCTCTGAGGAAAGTAGTATTCCTTTCTGGGGACTCAACTTCAAGTGCTTAGCATGCAATAAATGCTTTTTTACATATTTATTAAACTATAAAAATAGCTTCAAATGGTCTGATGACTCAGGCTTCCCCTCTCCCCCACACTCTCAGGCTACCCTTCACAATTTTCTTTTGTCAAAAAAATGAAAAAATTCTACGATTCTCTTTTGTCTGGGCTACAAAATCCAGTCATTTCCTTCACCCCTGAGTTTCAGTCCTTCTATCTGATATTGACGAACCACACGCGATCTCCAGGGCTGCTTCCTGCTTGCTCTCTTTGCCAGACGTACAATCATGTGACATTTCAGCTCCTGAGCCTTGCAGAGCTAAGCATGGAAACAGGGAAGGGAGGTGGTGTGGCCATGTTTTGCTTGAAAATGACAGAACCCGAGGCCCTACTACCTCAGGCACTGTAAACATGGATGATAAGGGCCAGAGATGGGTCTGAGTTCAAATCTATGCGTTCTAGAAGGAAATGCGTGAAATAAGGCTTAACTGTAAGGAACAAGATGCCTTCCAGCCAGTCAAATCTAAAAAATACTCTGTGGGAGTCACATCTTAACAGGAAGCAAATTGTGTGTGTGTCAAGGGTGGAGAGAGAGAGAGAGAGAGAGAGAGAGAGAGAGAGAGAGAGAGAGAGAGAGAGACAGAGAAGGAGAAAGAGAGAGATATTGATTCCAAAGGTCACTCCCAGAGAAGTTTTAAGGTCTTGGGCAAAGTTTGCATCCTGAATGAGCCGAGTCTTCCATTCTGAGGACAGCACTTCAAAGGTCAATGCTTATTTGCACAGAAAGTCTACAGCAGCCACATGGAAATGACCCCACCACCCGAAACTTAGTGATGAGGGTGGATTCAGCATCATGGGTCAAAGAAGCTGGATGCAGAGCTATACAAGACAGGTTATTTCCAGACCAGCCAAACGTGGTCACCACGCCAGCTTTTCAAACGGTGCCTTATCCTGGGAAGAGAGGTAAGGGGCCTGCATGGATCCTTAAGACAGTCAAGACTTTCCAGAGAGATCATTCTACCCAGTAGAAGCAGTTGGATGCACTATTAAAACAATCCTGCCATGGCAGCAGGCACCATGTGGCTCCCATGATTCCCGCATCCCTGTGCACAGGACCATATGCAGTCCCCTCCTGAGTGACGTGCTTCTAAGGAAAGTAACACGGCAAAACTGGCAGTACATGACTTCCATGGTGACGCTGGTACAGACGGAGCCTTCTCTTTTGCCGACACCCTGCCCTCTGGTTCCCTTCCCTCATTAGCCCAGATAAAACCAGCTACCCAGTTGTGCACTGCCTCTGGGAAAGTCTGCAGGGCACGATGCGCTTCGACATTCCGCAGCCAGGGAGGAGGCAAGGCACTCGGTCCCGGGCATGAGAGAACAGGATCTACCCACAACTGCACAGTGAAGTCAAAGCCAGTGAGAAGACTGTGCCCACTGATACCTGGATGTTAGCCTTGACCACAGTCAGAGGTCCAGCGAGGCTGCACCTGGACCCCTGATGCCTAGAAACCAGGTTTTAAGTTGCTACGTCTGGGAATTATTTGTTATGTAGCAATAGGTAACTAGCATACTGTGGACGAGGCTTTGGAACTGCAAGAAAGACAAGGCCTGCTGCACCTACTGTGTGTTTTGGCTCATGCGCTCAGAGCTGATAAGATGCGCAGTTCTGGCAGGCAGCGCACACAGAACAGGATGTGAGTCAGGTAACACTGAAGCCCTGTGACCACAGTTACACGAAATTCCAGGTCCCAGGAGACTTGGGTATGATTTTATGTAACATTGTCACCATCTCATCTGCATAAAGTCTTACCTCCTTGATCCTCAGTTTCCTCGCCTATAAACTGGGGATGCGAACTTTGACTTCACTGGTTTTCTGAGACAGGTACCCTGTGTCTGTGAAGAGCCCAGTATCAGAGACCAACTAGATCATGGCGACTCTGACTCTGGCTTCCTCTGGGATGCCCAGGGCTCTGGTTCTGTGTGAGGTGCTGGGACTCTGGATCTCTGTCTCCACTCCAGCTTGGACTGGGGACTCCCATCTCTTCTCTGGCAGAAGAGAGGAATGGAGCTACCTCAGACCGCTTCCCCAGGCAGAGCCCCAGGCATCTGGTTATACCATGAAGTACCAGATGTTTAGTCTAGAAAGAAAACTGATCCCGTAGTCAACCCATCTAGGTGGAAGGAAAACAGAAAAGACGGGACACGAGTGTAACCTCCTCTGCAGTTGAAACCAGTGTCCCATCCCGCACGGTGACACCACTGAGACCTCCTCTGGAAAGAAGGCCCCCACGAGCAGGGTGTTCTCACATCACAGGACCTGCTGGTACGTCCTGCCGGCCACTGCCTGGGCCCTGGGGTACAGAAATGTCTCCAGCCTCCGAGATTCAGCGCCAACAGTGTTGGGCATGTCTTCGTACGAACTCTGACAGCCTCACGAAGCACATGCACAACTGGCACCCTGTCTTTTGCTCCTTTCACCCCTCTTTTCGCACAAGAGTAATTTGTAACCATCCAAATGAGAGTGCAGTGCAGGAGAGGCCCCAGGCATCAACCAGGCAAAGGAGGGAAGAACTAACTCTCGCCAGAAGGGTTTGTGCCCAGCCCGTGCTGCGTGTCCCATGCAGCTGGTTCCAGAGGTGTGGCCCTTACTATTGAAGATCGCTGACCAAGGAGACGAACTATGGGGGTTTAATTCTTGCCAGTGAGATCCTCAAGTGTATTTCTCGTCCTTGCTAGGGCTCAGTGTTCTCTTCTGTGAAACGGGGATAAAAAAGTACCTATCTCACAGCATGGCCACGGAGACTAAAGGAGCCACCAGTTTCAAACACTGAGCTCCCTCACCAAGGAACCGAAGTGCGTTAGCAAGGTCAGCCCGGGCATAGCCTGTGGGCTGGGCACAAGCCACTCCATTGTCCTGGTGAGAAGAATGAGAGAGGGAGCTGAGGTGACAGTCCCAAGTTCACACAGCTGTAGGTGAGGGATCTGGAGCACGCGTGAGCGAATCCAAAGCAGCCAGGACTCACTCTGAGGCTTGGCTGACTTGCTTACAGATAATGACAAAGGCTACCATGACCACATTGTCACCACTTCCTGTGCTTCACACACACCCACTCATGCTCTCTCACGACTGTATGCAGCAGGTGCAGCTGTTATTCCCCTTGCACAATGAGGAACTTGAGATCTAGGAAGGTGAAGTCACAGGCTGGCGGGAGGGACCTTTAGTTCTTGCCACAGGCTGTTCTGTTCTCCTGCGGGCACATGAGGATCCGATGCCTTGGGCCACCTGGCAGGTCCTATAGTCGATTCTCACCATGGTGGGTCGAAGTGACGCTTTACTTCCAAGCTCCCTCCCCGCTGCAGCAGGGTAGGCACACATGAGGTGGCGAGGCCTTGGGACGGGCAGCTGGCACACCGTGCCAGCTCTGCAGAGTGCTCCTGGCCCCGGGCCCCTTCCCAAGGGACAGTTAGACCAGTTTGTTTTCTGGCCCCAAGATCTGAGGTCTGCACGTGCTTGTGGACAGGGCAGAGTCTCAGCTGTCCTGCCAACAGACATAGTGAGCCCACAGCATTTCGGGGTTGGGAGCCCTAGAAGCTGAGGAATAGCCAGGGTGGTGGTGAGGATTGAGTTCCATGGGAGAAATCTACACGGGACGAGCACATGGTCACTGCTCGACGAACATTTGTGGAATAAAGATTCCTTTTCTGAAGGTCAAGATGAAACCTGATGACGAAAGCCCCTGAGAGCTGACACCAGGTGGTGCTTCCCCTGTGCCCAGCATACTGCCAGGGACCTTGTGCCCACAGGCTCACCCGCTCTCTCAATAACCTAGGAAACAGGCGCCATGAGTGTCCATGAGTCACACAGGGGAAACCAAGGCAGAGTGGAGGAGCTGAATACAGTCACGGGACGGAAATGAAGGAGCCAAGTGTCCAGAGCCCACCCTGGCCAGACCTCCACACTACAGTCTCGCCATGGAAAATGGATCAGGCAATCTGTTGATCACAAAGAAAACAAAAACAAAAACCATTTTCTGATAGCCAGGGGCAGGAGCCACATCACGAGAGCAGGGTCCTCCGGGTTCCCCTGTTGACACCCCACCCACCACACAGATTCAGACCCTGGGAGGTGAGCCCAGGAGTTCTGGGTTAGATCTTAAAGGCGTAGCCTTCGGAGTCAGACTTGGTCACAGAGCTCTGCTCTGCCACTTGGTGCTGGACGATATTTCCCTCCCTCAATATCAGGGGCATTATCTATAAGAGAGGGAGAGGAAGGTGATGAAGATGATGGTGGAGACCAGAATGATGGGGGGCAGGATGGACTGAGGCCCCCACTTCCTAGGGCTTCCTCAGCTTCCCTGTGGCAGATCGCCCCCAGTTTGTCTGCTCAGCATGTCTCCTAACCAGGCCGCCTCACGCACAGAGGCCCTGTCCTGAAATCCACAGCTGGCCCTCCTCTGGCCGAGTCCGCCTCTCTCAGATGCCCCTGCCTGGCCTGGAGGTGGTTCAGGCAGGTTTCCTGCTCCATCTGCCACCAGCATGGACTCGTGCTGCAGTGGGCACCATCTGGCTCCGTCCCGTCCCAGGCCCTCGGTCTCTTCGCCGCACGCGGACTCCCTGAAAGCCAGCCCCTGCAGTGGAGAGCTGGTGCTTCACATTCCCCCCCCGTTAGGGGAGGTCCTCATGTGAGCACGGCCAGTTCCCATGGCGTGAAGACTCCCACCGTGGCCGAGTTGACGGATCCCTGTCAGCTCAACCAGCTTGCAGAATTCCTAACACCCAGCCCTCTCACAAGCCGGGGCTAGCACACCTCAACTCGCCACGGACATCTGAGCTCTGGTTTGGAAGGCTGGATCCAGATTGCCTGGACCCGGAGTATACAGAAGTATCTGGGACTTGAGTTTGCTGCTCTCCCACCCCAACGACCCTTAGCCAAGGACTGGGGGTATAAATACTCAGGTCCCTTCCCCCTGATAGGGCCAGCACTGAGGTGTGCCCCACACCGTCTCTAATCTCCATGGGGGCTAAGTCAAAACAACCTGGTGGGACACTGCTGGACCCCACACCCTGTCAGCTGCCTTCCTTCCCAGACTGGCCCTTTCCTGCAATGTTCCCCAAGATCCTTGACAGGAGTCATTTCACACTAGTCCTCACCGCAGGCCTTCATCAGGAGAACCAAATGTAAGACTGTGCTTAATAGTTTTCATTTGAAAGTCAGATGAACCGAGTTCAAATCCTGCCTCTGATGCATGGCTCAGGACTTGGGAAAGTTCCTTAAACTCTCTGAGCCTGTGTTTCTCCAAGTTCTCCACACCCCCCGCCCCCCCGCCGTCTCCACCTTCTTGTGTGAGGGGTGGGGGGAAGCAGTCTACTCCACACAGCTGGGGGGAAATGGACACCCATGCAACACTAGTGGTATAGATTAGCAACACACTTTACCAAAGCCACCAGGCCGACGCTACCTCAATCATTAGCAACACCAGGCACACTGGTCCAGGGTCACCAATGCTACACATCCTTCACAGATAGACTCCTAGCCTGGAAAGGCTTTATGCACAATGCTAGCCAGTTTAGCACTGTGCTTCATATACAATTGATGCATAGACATTTTAATTAATTAATCAGGGTATTGGTTATCATTGTAAAAACTGGGAAAGCACCTTAATCTTCATGGGAAGACACAACGCCATAGGTAAATGTTATGGTGCTGACTTTGAATTTTAAGAAAAAGAATCAACTGTCAAAATTATATTTGTTAAAAAAATTATAAAACAATGTAAAAAGTTTATGAACTATAGTAAAGCAAATTTTAATTTTTCTAAAATTGCAACTTAATTTGTAAGTACATGTATTATTTATTTATATATCATATGTACTTTATATCCAGAATATATTTGTAAAGAAAAATGTTGATTGGAAACATTGGAAATAAATGTGCCACAATAATAAAGAAATGCTAAACTGAGCTATAGTATCTCAGCAGAGGAATAACATACAATAATTGAAAATCGTGTAAAATTCATGAAATGATAGCTGTCTGCAGAGGGGTAATATAGCTGAAAGAATAATCATTGCACGTAATTATGTAGATGAAACTTATGATCAGTTTAAGCAGGGTTTGAATATAAGACTTGTAACCAGTCAAACTATTTAAAGACTAAACCAACAACCTGAAAGAATGTGACTCAAAACAACCACACCATCGAGATCAGTGACACTTGGGTTGCAAACTTTGAGTGACTTTCTTGCTTTTCCTTCTTTACGTTCCGTATTTTCTCCCATTAAGGAGAATTACTTTTAAATTAAACACTGTTTTTGATTGACTGCTTGAGTAACAACACCACAATGTGCATACAAACACTGACGGAATACCGACGAGAGGGAAGCTCGGGAGAGCATTGCTATTCAAACGCTTGTCTCTTCTAGTGATTTCCCAAATCTGTTTTCTAAGAAGGCTAAATCATAGCCATGTTTTGGGTAGGCAGCAGCCCAACCTAAACAGGGAATCTGACTCACAGGAGAACTTCCCAAACCACAGTGATGCTTCAGCTGACCCTCCAGCCTTGGCAAAATTAGCTGGGAATGGACTCCAGGCAATGAGGTTTGCAATTCAAGAGCCAAGGAATGTGAGTCCTGCTCATTGGAGGTCCAATTTAGTCTCCCCTGCTCATGCAGGGCACTGTGCATCCGAGAGCCGAATTGTACCCCGAGAATTGATTTTCCTCAGATGCAGTCTCTTATATTCTGTAGGTCTTAGTCCATTGTTTCCAATTGAATTTTGCTGTTTAATTGCAACATGCTCAGGTAAGTGTATTCTTGCAGATGCGTTAGAAAAGCCAGCTCAATGGAGAGCCATTGATTCACCAACTGGTGAGGAGGAATCTTCCCATGAACAATCCATCATCTGCAAGCCCCATGGAAAGTCTAGGTCACCATGGGACGTGGCAGTTCTCCCCTCCCCCTCCATCACCTATCAGCTCAAGAAAAAAGTTACATCCATCATGAGCAATGCTCGTCCACCCATATTCAGGGTGTCACCACAAGACACCAGGGGCAATGACCACAAGTGTCCTGACCATGACCACTCCCAGACAGCCTCTGCCCTGGGTTTGGGCTCAGCATCCATAAAGACACAGGTACTTTCCTGTTCCTCCTCCCTCCCTCATGCAGAGGCTATGATGACTTTTTAAAACCCCATTTCCTAACACACGAAGATACAGTATATAAAACCTGCCATCTGGCTCTTTCTTTTTTTGATGAAGCCATTTACATTTCCTTCGTATAATTAGTATTGCACGGTAACTTGTCAATATTCTTTTTCCATGGCACCAAATAACAGTTTAAGTATAACTGCAACTTTGATGATTTATTTGTTGCGGCATGCTTTCAAGCGCTGGTGAGGGATAATTACCAAGGAGATTATTACATGGTGTTGGGTTAATTAAATATGATAAAGCCATTTGCCTGTGACATGATGGGTCTGTTTCAATCTAAATGATATAAAATGGCCAGACTCGTGGAAGGTAACGTGTTGACCCTACGGAAGATTAGACCTAGCCAGAATAGAATCCTGCTAATGATGTTTCTGAATTTGATGTTCTGTCTCGATTTTGCTGGCTGTCTTTTTAATCAGAGAGATATCATCACAATGATGGCTCTCAAACATTTGTGCCCAGCCCTCATGAGAAAGCAAGAGACCTTCAAACTACCTTGAAATATTTGCAAAATACCAAGTGTTAAAGGTGTGAATAGAAGCCGCGGATCTTCCTTGCTGGGCTGAGTCAGAATCAGTCTGAACTGAGAGAGTCTGCTGGATCATGAGGAAGGAAATGGATGGCCAGTGGCTGTCCCACCACATCCCCGCTCCAACAGAGATGCCTCTGGCTGAAAACAGACCAGGCACCAGGCTGGAGTCTGATGGATGGACATCAAGCCCAGACCCCATAAGAAGCACAAAAAATTTTGTGGTGGGGATGAAATTTTCTATTTTAATTCCTGAGGAACAAGATAGACACAGACATAGATACTACACCATATTTTTGAAGACATAAAACGCATCTTCCACCATGGAAACTAGTGGCTAAATGCTACCAGGCTGAGGCAGTAAAATAGTCCAAAAGTGAAAATAGTCCCCATTGCCCTCTCCCCGAGTCTTTGGGAGAACCAAGTTACCAAGCACAGCTCCTTACAAAGGCAAAGATGGTCAATGCCGTCAAATACACAGTAAGTCCAGTCCCAAAGCATCAATAAAACTAATTGCTAGAATGATTGGCCAGGTGAGAGGCATCACTGGCAATTAGCACATATCTATTGGTGGTTTCCACAAATGGGTCACCGAGAGGCACAAAATAAACAAACACCTTATGAAACTTTGTGCCCGTCAATAGTAAGACACTGAGTTGAGGAAAATGAGATTGCAATTGAGTTGAGAAAATGGGATATAAATTGCGTGAATGCACAGCAGTCCCACCAGCCACAGGACCATTCATCTGTCTGCCTTGGGTTGAGGTCACCTATGCAGGAGGGCAACTGCTCTTCAGCTGCCCACCTCCCTCCCTCCTGAATCGCCAGTGAGGACCCAGCTCACACCCACTACCCAGGCTGACCCCCTTGGCGTTTTCTCCCTCAGCCTTCACTCTGCTGCATGGGGACCTTGGGATCATCACTCTGGGTCCACTTCTTAATCATAGACACCATCAACATCTGCTCTACTGATTCAGAAGCTGTGTTGGCTCAGAGCACAGAGACTCTAGAGGCATCGCCTGAAGTTCTGACGGTCAGTTCCAGAGCACACGAGCCATGGACTGGCAGACAGGGTTCAGAGAGGTGACTGCTTTGGACAGGGATGAGCTGCAATGCTGGGAAGGGGCTCAGAGGGACTTTCTTGGGACTTTCTCCATCTTGACAAGGGCACGGGTTACATGTTGTGTTTCTTAAAACTCAGAGGACTCACACTTGAGACTGATGTGTTTCACGGCATGTAGTGTTCGTGTGAACTACATATCAACCCAGGGAACACAGGAACTCTGCCTGGTAACATGCATGTGGAAATATTCAGGAGGAATTACACTAAGGTCTGCAATTTAAAATACACCAAAGTCAAAAAATCATACAATACGTTAATGGGTGGATAGAGATGCATGGGGAGGAAGAGAGGGCAACTCGTGTGGAGGAAAACATTTGCAGAGAATTCTGGAGGTGGATGGGCACTAAAGAGTCCAACTTTTCAATAGGTTTGAAAATGTTTATGATAAAATGTTGAATTTTTAAAAACTGTATGTTGGGCATAGACAGGCCTTGAAAGTCAGTTTGACATTTTATTTTACAATCAAAGGACATCTCACATTTCAAACTGAGGAATGCCGAGAAGAAAACTAGTTGTGGGGGACTTAACCAGAGTTTTTGACATTTATAGGATGGTTATTTGCAGTAAAAACAAGTGCAGCTGCTATTACTGCACCCTGCCACCATGACTGTGTCAAGCATTAGGCGCTATCTCATTTAATCCTACAGCGACTATAAGGGAGGCCTTATATCTCAGCAGAGGAACTGATTCATTCCAAACTAATCAGTAGCTCCCCCTTTTCCACACTTTCTCTTTCCATGGTTTCAGTTGCTCCAGTCAACCACAGTCCAAAAATATTAAATGGAAAATTCCAGAAATAATTCATAAGTTTTAAATAACTTTCACTCTAGAATATTTTTTATAATCATTCTACTTTGTTATTGTTAATCTTACTGTGACTAATTTCTAAATTAAACTTTATGATAGAATACATATGTGTGTGTGTGTGTGATATATAGGAAAATCACACTAGATAGAGGATTCAATATTACCTACAGTTCCAGGCGACCACTGAGGGTCTTGGAACATTCTCCTCAGATTAGGGGGGACACTGAATGCAGGATGAGGACTTGGACCTGAGTCTGACTGACCCAGAGAATCTGTTCTCTGCCACAACATTTCAGCAGTGTCCCCAGTAGCTCTTTATTCTCTCCAGAGCTGAGGGGAATTTCAGTCCTTTAGTAATGGCCAGGACCTGGTGTTAAATAGTCAACTTTGGATTTATGGGATCTGAAAATTATTCTCAATGTACTTGACCTCAGTTCTACAAATTTTCCTTGACTTACAAAAGAGCTTACACTAGACATTTCCTGTGGTACAAGACATTTTTAGTAGAAATCCAAAGAAGCCTCCTGCCTCTCCCCACAGGAGGGATCCTAATGGTGGGCTTTGGTGGGCTAAGTGAGGTGGTAGGGAAGATATCTGGGGGCCATCAGCTGCCAGGGGGCCTTCAGTTCTTTCGGAACTGTATACTGTATATTCCCTATGAGCTTGGACTTCAGCGTCACACAGACCTGCATTCCAATTTGACAAAACCACAGGAGAGGAATTTATGAGATTTTCCTGAGCCCCAGGAGAGCCTGTACCCTCCACAATGGGGATAATTCCATGTAATTCCCAAGTCACGTTACGGAGAAGCCAGCGGCGGGTCCTCGCAGGCCTGGCCCTGTGTAAAGGAGCAATGAAATTTCATTTCCAAGTCCCTGTCCTCCGGGTCCATAGGAAGAAGTGACCCTTGGAGAGCTGGACCCTGAAACGCTCCTGGAGGTGTGTTTAACACCTAGAAGGAGCAGGTAGGCCTCCCTCAGCACGCCTTTCCACGGAGAGGCCCACAGTACAAAAAACTGTACACCTACAAAGGCAATCGTTCTTCTCTGTGCCACCTGATTTTCTCACAGTAAATACCCGCTCACAGCCTAGATCCCCATCGACGCCGGCATCAGCGGGTCTGCCCGGAGAGGGAACAAAGGAGCGGCCCCCAGGAGCCCGAAGTGGGTTTTCAGGCAGAAACAATATGGTCTGTGATTTTGACAGTTAAAGTAGAAGGAGTGGGGAATCAATTCCACTTTTAAGACTTTCAGCGCCGGGTGCCCCATGGAAACTCAATGAATTGAGCTAAAGATGGTGGGGCTTTCCACAGAGGCATAACAGCAGCGTCCCACGAGGGACCCTCAGGTCCACAGGAGGTTGGAGGCTCAGCAGTCAGGGCCTCAGGAGGCTGAAGCCAACAGAATTCTGAAAGCCACCCAGGGTTCAGAGGACCCACATGCTGCCTCTGCAAAATCTGGAAGGAAAACGTGGTTCCTGGATTTGCTCTGCTGCATCCATAACCACAGGCCCTGAAGGGATTCTACAAAGAAGTAAAGGAGTGGAGTCACTCTGTGGTGAGCGTGGTTCAACTCACAGGGAAGACGGGCACAAACCAGCAAGCGGAATTAACCCCCACTGGCTGACGCCCTTCACTCACTATGTGATGCATGTTTACTGAGCACCTACTACGCTCCAGCACTCTTGGCATAAACCGATACACATCACCCCTTAGAGGAGGCACACGGATCTCACAGGCCCTCTCCACTTGTTTCCCTCCTGCCCCAGGGTAGCCCTTCCATCTCCCAAAGGTAGAGTCCAGCCTTCCCTTTACACTTCCCCCACTTAGGTCTCATAAAGGAATTGGGTGGGGAAGGGAAGGAACCAGGTGGGTGAAGCAGAATCCCATCCAGCAGGTAAGGGACAGAGAAGGACGGGGGCAGCCAGCTTTTCAGCTTCAGATGGTGGGTTTCAGGATGTGATGGGGGGACTTCCACGCCTGCTCCTTGTTGCTTTCAGGGTTTTTCTCCCCAGAAACTGCCAAGCAAGTGTTGTCTGTATTATTGTTGTGGTGGTTTTGTAGAATAATTGTCCTTTATTTGTAGACGAGGACACAGACTGAGTGTGGCCGCTTGTACATGGTCTCAGAATTAGGGGATCCGGAAAGTGAACTTGGCAGTCAGCAGGTTCCCACAGCCTCACCATGACCTCTTTCCTTTCAGAACTCAGGGTCCCCTTATCCACTGCTGCTGGCCAGGCGCCCATTCATGCATCCCTTGCTGTTTCCTCAATATTTATTAACTAGCAAACACGTGCGGACACTGTGTGTTTTTAAGGTAATGTTTTGACTTAAATCATTGGCCAGTAGCTCAGAGCTCCATTTGCATTTTTCTTTCACTTAGCAAAGACTTAGAGTGTGCACTATATCCCCAGGCTGGGGATGACACAGGGACCCAGGCCAGTAGAGAGCCTGCACTCATGCAGATCCAGAGGAGCAGAGGCAAAATGAGCAACTTGAAAGACATTTACAAGTCAGGAGATAAGTGCTGTTAGGAAAAAGTAAGGCACAGTAAAGGGACAGAGTGACAGCCGATGGGGAATGCTGCTTCACATAGGATGGCACATGGACACATAGGAGAAGGGACACAGGAGCAAAGAGTGTGATTAAAAGGAGAAGCAAGCAGAGGCTTGGGTGGGGCATGCATTCCAAGCAGCAAGGACAGCATGCACAAAGGCCCTGGGTTGCACAAGTGCTGGAGGTTCGAGGACTAGTGAGAAGGCTGGCATGACCGGAGCCAATGCTTCACCGTGATCTGCAAACATCAAGTCCCGCTGGATTTTCACATGGGTTCCCCAGGGATGTCCGCTTTGTCCTGATAATCACAGACAGTTCATGTCCCTCCAGGAGACAATTATTTTTCCTCCGAAAATCATTAAGCTGCTTTAATCACTGCACAACAATGGCTGGATGATGAAGGTGAGCCCATGCAATCCACCCTGGGCCTCCCGAGAGCGGGAGCCCACTGAGCAGAAGGGCATTTTTAAAAGGAGGCAAGGGGAGCAGAGCGCCTTCCTGTTCCTCCAGCACAGCTGGTCTTGGCCGTCAGCACCCAAGTCTTCACCCAGGGCTGTCCAGGGACCTCCTCCAAGTGTGGGCATGCCCGTGGTTTGCCTGGGGCCTTCCATCTGCAGACATGGAGGAAGTGACCTGCCAGGCACGTGGCCAGCACTGAGCAGCCCAAGACAGGAGGAGTCGTGGATGAAAGAAGCGAAGCCGAGAGTTGGGCTTCTAATTAGTGGAAAGCTGGAGTTGGTTTGAATCATTAGAATTACGGACTTAGGGGTTTATTAAATAACACCCTCTCGCATATCCTTTCTATTAATTCTCCATGGTAGCTCCAGTTAGCTGCATTTCTTGAGAACTCTGTGCATTAAGAGACAGTATTTTAGAAAATTGTGGGCATATTTTGTGCCAAAAAAGTATAAGCTTGAATAATTTTCTTCTTATGAAGAGTACATAACAATTCCGAGCTAATCCATCCTAATGGCACAGAACTCTTGGAAAACCTGGGAATCACATTTGGGGAGATGAAAGAGAACACTGGAAATCATGGCCCTCATCTGCTTCATTTCATCTTTGGGAAAAGAGGGAGAAGCCTGGGTGAAGCCCAGGATGCTGGTCCCTTGGGGGAGAAGAGCAGCGAGCCAGCCCAGGCGCTGAGCGGTGCCCGTCTCTTCTCTCCAGCCCGATCGGTGACATCACTTCCTAGCTGAGTCTGACACCTCTGTAAAATACTCAGCCAGCTTTCCAGGCCTTGAATTGCCATTTCTCTTTGTCTTTCAGCTTTTGTGCCCTTAATGCACATCTCACCTCTGAGAACTCAGTGTAAACAGAAACCATTTTTCTTGTTATCTAAAGTTATTGTATTTTGATGCTTTTTTTTCCCCTCCCAGGGATGGAGATATATATATATATAAATAATCAGATAAGTCAGGAGGAAAGAAACTTTTAGGCATCACTTCAAATTTCACAGCTTTGAATCATTCTCATTTTTCTCCTTCAAAAATATGTCACCTTCTCCTCATGGCAATGCTACCCAGAAAACCCCGAGCGGAAGCTGCTGAGCTAGGAAACAGGTGAAGAATGAACGTTCTTGGACGTTTGCATGGCTTTAACCCCCCACGCCGCGAGGCCCGGCTCCAGGTCTGCCAGCCCTTCCCTTGGGCGTATCTGGCACGTTTGTAAAGCCACACCACACTGTAGAGCCAGCCGGGCCCGTGACTGATATCTTACAGAGAAGCAGCCACCTGGGGTGGGGAGAACACCACCGCAAAGCTCAGACTGTGCTCACCTGGAGTAGCAGACTTGTCGAGCACTCAGCTCTCGGTGCCTCCATCTTCTCATCTGAGAAATGGACACCTTAGCATTTATCCACTGAGTCACTGTGAGAGTCACAGGCAGAGGGTGTGTGTTGCCCTCGAGTACGATTCCTCTCCTGTACTAGGGATCCCTACTACTGTAACACCTGGCACCTTTTTGTAAATAGGTTCCAAAATGTGAGTCATTTATAATAAAAAGTTGCAATGCATGTTATAGAAATACAAAATTTTTCAGTTTGTCTATTCTTATAAAATCATGAAATAACCAGGAGTGCAATTGATAGTACCCCCAGTTACCGGAATGTGGCCCCTTCCTAAACCCAGGGTTCCCCCCGCCTCCCAGCAGAAGACAGGAATTGAACACTCCCCATTCTGAGCACAGGCTGGGCAGGCCAAAGCAAGGCAACTGCAACACATCCAAACATGTGTCCAGCTTACTGTCCCTTAGTGAGGGTCGTGGGCTGGGGTGCTTAGACCCAACTGAAGCCCACGCTCCTGTGCCTGGAACAGCCATGAAGTAGGGGCTATGCACAACACTCGTGTTCCACAAAGTCCCATGGTCAACAAAAGTGTGCAATAAGTTCACACAGTTTTTGGAAAAACAAGATCAGCATAGAACATTCCAGATCTTTGCAAATTAGTGACCATCATCCTCATAATCACAATTGTTATTTTTTAGCTGGCACATATGAAAATATATGATTAATGCTTAATAGTTAACAGTACTATGAATGTAGGATTTTTTTCCTTCAAAATGTAAATGCAGCTTGCTGGAAGGGACGTGAAGAAGGACGGAGGCTGCTGAGCAACGGGAAGTGGGTGCCGGGCACTGAGCTCAGGCGGAAGCCTCCGTGTGCTCACCAGGAGGGCCTGGGACGGCGTCTGGCCTCCAGGGAGCTAGCACGCTTCCTTCAGCACTGCTTCTTGGTGGGAAAACCGCCAAAATGCAGGGGATGCTGCACCTGGGCCTCAGCGATTTTTTTCTACCTGAGGGTTCCATGTTCAATCGGTCACCTGCCTGTAGCGCATTTGCTTTATGGAAACTGTCTCTGCAACTATGTAGATGAGGAGCGGGCTGCGCAGTGCCTGTGCTGGCTGCTCATGACCTTCCCTTCAACGGGAAGTGGACGAGGACTTTGGTGCAGGTCTTATCTTTGGGACTCCATCCCAAGGAGGACAAGTGAGGAAACGGAACAGGGAGTCAGAGAAGGGACAGACAGACAAGGCTTATGTTAAGACCCAGTCCTGCTGGGGGAGCAGACTCAATCCCAGTGGGGCCGCTCTAGACACCAGGTGGAATCTGACTCAGAATCCTCACACAGGAGACTGGGGCTCTCACCCACCCACTCCCAGCAGTTTTGAAGTTACCTTCCCTGCGTTTCCAGGGCCGGATTGCCACCTACCCGGCTCCTGGAGCTGAGAACACCCTGGAGCTGAGAACACCCGAGGCAGAGGATCCGGAGCTTCAGATGGCCTACCTGGGCTGGTGAAGGTAGCGGCCCAGTCCCTAGAGGGGGACCTTAACTCTCTGCGCAGTTCTTCCCCCAGCTTTCCACCCCAGGGGGCCAGTGCCCCGCTGTTCCAGGGCAGAGACTCAGCCTCACTTCCCCAGGGCCTCCACTTCAAGGGATCTTAAGGTGTCCCTTTCCCCTTTCACCTCCAAAAGCCTAATTAACATGTGTTGGAGTATTTACCAGTCTCCCAGAATCATCCAGGTCCTTTCTCACTGGCAGAAGGAAAGTGACCTTGGGGACAATGCATTCAGTGCTGGTGTCTCAGAACCCGTGGTGACTCTATCATGGGTCTGGTCACTTTTGCCTTTGCTAGGTTGCAGGGTCATTGACAAAGACGTGGCTCATCTCCAACCATCCCACAAGCCAAAGCCACTACCTTGACATTCACACACCTGCCAGAGAGAAATTTCCAGGCCCAAGATGGATTGACAGCGGCATTAAAAGAAGTTATGGCATGATTACCACAGCTCGCATTTCCAAGCTGCAACCGTCAAACTGTTTCCACCGCGTCAGTTACTAGAAATTGAGCTTTAAACCAAACCCTCAGTTGTTCTGGAAACCCTCAGGGCAGGGCAACCATCTCTTGCAATTAAAAGTCGACATAATTCTTTCAGAGCTAGAGCTTTGCTTTGCTCCCAGTCTTCCTCCGCGGCATGGGAGGGCTGCCCAGGCCCCAGGCAGAACATTCTTTGAAAACCTGTCAGCACAGACACAGGTCTTTGGGTTTGGGGGAGAAGTTAAAACATCAAGAAAATTGTTCAGATGCAAATGAAGGTATTCGGTTGTTTATTCAATCTTATGCCAAATGCCTGCTTCAGGCCAACCCTGAGCAAGGAGCCCAGGAGCAGAGAAGCGTGAGAAGAGGCTTCTGACTGAAGAGAAGACACACCACAGTGCAGCCGGGAAGCGTGTCACCACCACCACGGGAGGAACTAAGGGTTGTGTGGGAAGCAGACACAGGATGGCCGAGGCCTGGAGAGAGGACAAGACTGGGGTGGGGCTGGGGAGCCGGGTCAGTGCTCTGTGGGTCCTGATGGGCAAGCAGGAGTCTGCCCAGCAAAGAAAGGAGCCATGAGAGGTGGTCCTTCCGCAAGGAATGTGCCAGCTGGTCCTCCTGATGATCCCACGGCGACAAAACAGCCCGATCGGCTGTCTCCACGGAGCTCGAGGGCCCCACAGAGGTCACACACTGGGAAAGTGAGCCTCACGCACGGACAAGACCCTGTCACTCTCAGCAGCGGACTATTCCCATCCGACGGGAGCTCCCGAGAGCGTGGTCTGCCGAGAGCACCCCCAGGCTCTGCTCCCATCCTCCTTGGTCCCCTGAGTCTCTTTCTTCACCTGTGACGGGGGAAGGAGTAACAAAACCAGCTAGCACTCCAATGCTCATGGGCCTGCTCCTCCCTGCTGGACACCTGACTCCCCATGTCCCCAGGCTCCTGTGGCAGAAGGGGAGACGGAGACTGACAGTTACGCCAACTGCCCCGTTGCCCTGGGCTTCCAGAGAGTGCAGAAGCAGGACCAGAACTGGCCCTGGCCTGTGCTGGGTGCCAGCCTCCTATGGCCATCGTGCCTACAGCAGGTCACACCTGCGTCGGCTTCACCATGAGCAGTGATCACTCCCTTGGCCCTTTTCGGAGCCTCAACCGGCTCTTCCCTTCATTCTTTAGTTTTTGGCTCTTTCTAATCTACTTGCTCATCCAAGCACCGGGTTCTTGGCTAAGCTGCCTTAGCAACAAGTGAAAATACACAGCGTTCACAGCCACCTCTTCACAAGCCTCCTCAACAGAATTGACACATTAAACACTGTAAACTAAGCCCGCGAGGACGCTCCTCAGCTTGGAAACACCCGCTCGTCCACCTCCCAGCCCTTAGTCAGCTCGCGCTCCTAACCCTCTGCCAAGCCTCTTCGGCCCCAGGGGGAAGCCGCCCCAACTGGAGAGTCCCAGGCCCCTCTCTGTAGCCCCTCCAGCTGTACCTCCAACCTCTTTAACTGTCCTGCAGGCCTCTCTCCCTTCACCTCGCCACCATAGCTGTGGCCACAAATTTAACAGGCAAAATACTTAAGGAGGCACTAAGCAGAACAACTGCCCAGGCACCCAGTGAGACCGCAGGACGTGTCCAGTCCCTGACAGCAGCCGGCCTGCGTGGCTTCCAGTGAGCTCCTGTCTGGGTTGGGCTTGGTTTTGTCCCTGCAACTTGAAGTCAGGGACTCTGTTCCTCTTAATTAGTAAAGGTTAGCTGAAGGAAGGAAGGGAGGAACTGGACTGGAGAAAGCCCCAGCTCAGGCTCTGCAGTGAGAAGACAAGACAAGGCCACTTCGGGGGTGAGGCTGAAATCCATGTTTTTAAAAATCTGGGAAATCAGTAACCCATCAGAAAAAGCAACTCAAGAAAATACAGTTACTAGAAAACCCACTCCACGCGGACCTTTCCCGCACCCTTTCCCTAACTCCCCAACAGAGCTCCCTCCAGCGGTTCCCTTTGACATCCTGAGTTTGCTCTCAATGCAATCACTGCTGTGTGACCAGAGAGTCCAAAGGAAGAGCTATTATACCGTACCCACAAGCCACCGTTTGGGGCTGAGCAGAGAGGCAACACTTTGCACAGATCTTGCAGGTCAGGTGCAGGCGAGAGAAAAATGGAGGAGGGCCGAAGTCAATGGCTGGCTGTTGCAGAGGGCTCTGTGGCCAGCTGCATTTGGAACAAAGGCAGCGCTGCATATATTTTCTCAGGTCCACCCACATCGATGCCTGTGCCAGCTGGTGTGTATGTGTGCGTGCACAGGTATGAACACACACACACACACACACACACACACACACTTCTAACAAAAGTGTTTTTCATGGTTCTAGTAATAAGGACTTTGAAACCACTGCACTGTTTGAGTTTCCCCTTAAAATACATGATTGCTCTCACAAAATGTCATTTCAATTAAAGAAACCCAATAATGAACCCCAAACACCGCCTGTGCCCTCTCGGCTTGTGAAGTACCCACTGACTGTGACAAGCACTAGCCGAGGTTTGGGTTTTTTGTATTATTAATAAAAGGATGCAAATGAAACAAGTTGGCTTTTAGAGATCATTATCAAAAGTCTGGATAGCAAAGGTCTGCTGGAAGCTGCTTTGCATTTCGCCAGATCATCATCACAACAAAGGTAGGGCTGCTAGAAACCCAAAGAAATTAATAAATAAATCGAGCTCTAATGATATTGATCCAGCAGCCCTGAAGGGAGAAAGGCCTGCTGTCTCCCTTTGTGCTGAAGCCTCCTCTCTGCCTGACGACACCGAGATTTGGGGAGAACTTGTGTATATTTTGCAGCAATTCTCAGGAACCCCAAACAACGCTTGCTGCTTTTCCAGAAAATACAAAGTTGGTTAGGAAGCTGGATTCAACAACTGGCTTCTTTAATAGGGTAACAAATATTTACTCTCCAAAAGTTTAGGCCCCAGGATGAATCCAAAATAATAATATTCCCTGGTGGTATTCATTTGGCCATTCACTTGACAATCATTTATTCATTTATTCAACAATGATTATTAATGCAGGCCCATTTCTGTTTGGAAATGACCACCAAGGGGAAGCATGTGTGTTAAAATGTATGTTTTAGGACCCTGGGGCAGAACCAGACTTAGAAAGTTCTTATAGAATCTAAATGTGGGTTGAGCAGGAGGCACTGTATCTGTCCTGACCTTGCTCAGTGCCGAGGAGCTTCCCACCCTGTGCAGTGAAGCAGGAGGGCAGCAGACTGTCCAGGACTGTGTGCCACAGCCCTGTTAGCTTTGCCCTTTTGTTCTAGAAGCTTGGGCCTGACTGAAGACTCATGGGGTGCTAGACCCGGAGGGACCTGAGAGGTCATCTAATTCATTGATTCACAAAATTCCCTGGACCACTATTTGATAAAGCAAATACTTCATGGAACCTCAGCAGGAAATTGGAAATTGTGAGGGGGATGTCCCCAGCTGAAAGGAGCATGGGTCCCCAGGGCCGGACTAGGCCTCCTGCTCTTCAGGCTTGGACAGCATCTAAGGTGGACACAGAATCCAAGGCTCCTTGGGACACGGAGTCAAAACTATCAATGAATATCGAGCTTATTTTTCAGATGGCAAAACTGAGATTAGGGAGATCAGTGACCTGCCCAAGGTCATAGAGGTTAGCAAGGGATATAATTTGCACTAAAATGGAAATCCACTCTCCCATTACAGCATACTGCCATTTGGGAGCAAATGATTGTCTGGGAGAGGAACACAAAACTGTTTGGGATGTCCTGAGGGTGAGGTGTGGGGACATCCATGTGGTGACGCGGAGGCAGTAGTTCAGGACACCTTCTGGAGCTCAGCAGGCAACTGTCCCAACTCCCTAGACAGGACTTGTCTTCACAGGCAGGATAAAGCACGTCCAACAGGAGGACCAAAAGCCCCTTGTCAGGGAGGAGGGTCAGGGACAGTTGGGAGGCAAGAGGACAATGAGGGTGAGGAAAGATCTGGATGTGGACCCGGAGCCATAGTGAGCTGCTGACTGGATTGGACTAAGACGTCTGCAGGCAGACTGCACTGAAACGCCAAGTGAGCACCTCTTCTGCCGATCACTTCCTCCCGCACCCATGGCCGCTCTGCAGTACAGGAAGGCTGCTCCGAGTCCCGGGGGCGAACTGGGGTGGGGAGAGATGTGCAGGAGCCATCACTACCGACCAAGATAGGTTAGATTGCTAACGACTTTAAACACGATTGTTCAAAATGAAATGATATTCATTTATGTTTAAATGATCTTAAAAGCAAAGGGAGCAAATCCTCAAAATTTATTGCTTCTTAGTGTTTTAGCTGTATTGACTGCTCTCTGTGCTCTGAGGCTGTTTATGTCTGTTACGAGCATGTGGTGGAGACAGTATTTCACGGGGTGCAGCCTCACATCTCTTCCCAGCCCTACATTCACTAATGCATCCTTGGCCACTTGAAATCAGCCATGGTGGGAAGCGTTTAGTGCATGCAAATAGGCAGCAGCTATGAATTCCTGGGGAGAGATGAGCAAATCGACCCCTGGAAACCAATAACCTGCCCCTCCGAGTTCTGGCCCTTTGGAAGGCCCCGCTGAAATCCCTGTTCCCAATAACCTCCTGCTTTTCTTACACTTGTTTGAATGCATGTTTTTTACTTGCAAACAAATAACCAATGACTGAGAGCTGGACATTTTCAGAGTTGGAACTTGAATCAGGTTAGACTTGCAGCAACCAATCAAGAAATGTTTAAGTATCTATCCAAAACCAGGCACTGGGCCAGGTCATTTAGGAAATGAAGGATTGCAGAGGAGATTGTTCTAGACACAAGGGGTGTGGTGGGCCAGCGAGGGGCGGGAGGAGGAGAAGGGGTCAGCAGAGCCAGCACACCAAAGCAGAGCTGGAGAGCTCCTTTCGGCAGCCCCTGGCCATCCTTCACTGCCAGGATCTTTGAACAGGAGTTGACAGTCCGAGAAATCCACTATTAGCTCCATTACATTTCCAGTTATTATTCTATTCATTGTTCTCGCACCTCGGGCCATCCTATTTACATAATGAGAAGAGAATTGGGTGGAGAGCAGAGTGGTGTATTGATCATCACGGGCGGGCCTGCCTCGCTAGTTTATACTGTAAATAACACTTGTTTCCCAGACTGCTGCGTTGGGGGATGTTCTCCTAATTCCGTTATCATCTTGTTTCTCCAATTTGGCTCAGGATTAGTCTAGAGGACTGCTCAGATGGTTAAGCACGGTCATTATTTGGTGGTGCTTTAGCCAGTGTGTTTCCAGGAGAAGGATACAACCCAGGGGCGTGCTGAGGGCCAGGCTGACCTCCATCACAAGACTCTCTGCTTGTTCAGGCCTGAGCACGACGGGCCATATGCCCCTGTGTGCTGGCAAACATTAAAGGTGGTGCCAGAGCAAACCACAGAATTTGGCTGGTACCAAATGAAATGTAGGATCCCTACAGTGTTTTCCCTTTTTTTCCACAGTCTCTCTCTCAACCTGTCAAGCTGGGTTTTTCTTGCTATTGGCTCTCTGAGACATGGGAAGTCAGAGGGAGGAGCGTAGGCCCTCCTAAGCACCTAGAGCTCGGTCCTGTGGTGCTGCATTGCTGAGCAGGATCTGAGAGCAGGCAGCCTGAGAGGCTCTAAACTCCTGTTCATGCTCCACAGTTGCACTGAACTCCATTTATCAAATATGAAGAAAAATGCATCAAGACTTGTAAGACAGTGATGGTAGAACATTACTGCCCCAAGCATGGGGCCCCATAGTGAATATTGGGCACTATGCCTCTATGCATGTCACCCTTAAAGCCGTCCCTGACTGTACATTCCTCTGTCTTGCCTGTCATGGTGACATCCATTGGTACACACCAGGCTTTCCACATACCAGCACATGCTGAAGATTATGTATGATTAAGCAGTGAACCGGAAAAGGCTCAAGAGAGAAGGATGCTCAGGGAGAGGAAGGATGGGGGACACCCAGATGCCTCGGCTGGGAGAGGACCGGCACCTTCATTTCTGCAGGTTGCTAGTGGATAGTTTCCATTCCATCACTTCCTCAGTCTGCAGCTCCTGTGTCTGATTGCAGAAGAGTCGAAGCCACTTGTTTTAAGGGAACGTCCTAGCATTAAACGTGCTCACTCAGTATTTGCTAAAAGAATGCGTTCGACCACAACAGAAAATTGGAAATCAAAGTCTTTGCCTTAGCTATTGGGAAAAAGCAGCGACTTAGGCCACTCTCTTGCCATTTTCAATGTTAACAAGCTCCAGATGGACCAAGAGATTTTTCTCCTTCCCATTCTGTCCAACCTTCATCAGCTGGAAGCATTCTTTGAGGTATTTTCCCTTTTCACTGTCAAAAAACCCAAAAGTGCTATTATTTAATGTCTTCCTTCTCCACCTGAGACCTTCTTAAGACAATAGTGAGCTAAAAGGATTTGAGCTTTCAGGCACATCCTTGGCAACCACTTGGGTCCTGTCAGATCAATAGTCTTGTAACACTCAGACCGGAAGCCGCCGAGTCTTCTCATAGATGGTTCAGAAAAGGGAAATCCAACCAGCTCCCCAGAGAAGGGAGAGCCACTAACCACAGGATAAAGATGGAAGCTGGGAGAGACGTGAATCTGGGCCTGTCCATCTGAAGCTGGTTTTCCAAAAACAGATTAAAGAGCAGACATCCTTCCTGAATGTTCAGGAAACACAGCTCATTTAGATCAGAACCGAGTCTGTTTACTTAGCAATAAGGAATGTTCTTATTTTGGTCACAGATATCCCCGCCACCTGCTTCCTGATTTCTCTTTGCCACTGGACCCCAAAGCATCACTGCCTTGGGAGTTGATCCCTCTGAACCCCACTTAACCACAGAAACTTGGTTGGAATATCTGCTTTGGTTGTAGCACCTCCATGGATTATCAACTGCAAAGGATTGTTGAGTATGCTCAGTCCAATCTGTGACCCAACCCAGGGACATCCTTCCAAAAATGTCTACCCAGAAGCCTGCCAGCTTTTGGCTGTGGATCTCTAGGGACAGGAGAGCTTTCCTTAGCACGTATTAGTTATTTCATTCAGTTATTGGAGGAAACATCCCTGAGCACCTTCTATGGGTCTGGGTGTATGTTAGATGCCAATGAAAAGAAAGGAAGGAAGGAAGGGAGAAAGTGAGGGAGGAAAAGAGGAAAAAAGGAAGGAAATAGAAAGGGAAGAAAAATGAAAACGCTCTTGTCAAGGCAAAAACTGCAAAAGGTCATAACGTGTTCAAGTGAAGGAAGACGTGCAGGAGGCAGGGAGCCAGGAGAAGGGACACTGCTGACAACAGATGCATCACCCTGGGCTTGAGTCCCAGCTCTTCCTCTCTATGACCCTCAGCAAGTTACCAACTTAGGCCGAGCTCCCACTGAGAGCAGGGGCCTGATGACATCCCAGCTGCCATCACCGTGGGCCCAGCTCAGGGGCAGCTATCACGGCAGCTGCTCATGCCCCGTGGGCTGCGCGTGCCTCCCAATGCAACGTCATGAATTGCTCTTTCCTAACGTGTATTCCCGCCTTCCATTCAGCACCTGCATCCGTCCTCCTCTAGCCACCAAAATGATATGAACATGCCTTCCATGCCTATCTCACCCTTGGGCTCCCTCTTCCTTTGGACACAAAGCACCTTATTTGGCCTCCGAGTCTCTGCATACTCTGGCCTCCATCTACCTCCCCAGTCCCATCTTACCAGGCTCCCCTCAGGGAGTCCAAGCCAGTCACCCTGGCTCCCTTGTTCTCTTTCACAGGGACTCCACACACTGTTCCCTTGGACAGAAATATTTCCCAAGGTCCTCCAGCTCCTCCTGGCTCTAAGATCTCAGCCCAGGCAAGACCTCCCCTGGATGTGTCCTGTCATACACCCCACATGTCTTCACCCTCTTAGGGACAGCTTTACATTCCTGTGCCCAACTGTCACGTTCACTTCATTTCCCTGCCAACACTGCTCTGCCCTAGGCCACGTGAGGGTGTGGATTTCGTCTTCCTTGTCCACCCCTGGGTCCATTCTAAGGCCTATGGCAGTGCCAGACACACGCTGGGCATTCCATGAGGTGTTGTTTGTGTCATTTTCACTTGACACAGAACAGGGGAAATAGCATCATAACCACTTCATAAATGAGAAAACGTGAGATCACGTGAGCGAGGTTTGCGCGTGGCGGAAAAAGAGCCGGGGTGTGAGCTCCACTCGCGTGACGCTGGGACCCGGTGTCTGGCCCACCCCTGTGGCCACCGTTCCTTCCTCTGCTCCACAGCGTCTCCTGGTCCTGCTCCTGAGAAGGACCACACACAAGCCACTGCCGCCCACCTTCCACGCCTCAATGTACTCAGAATGAGTTTTCCTGCTCCACAAATTTCCCCATCAAATCTCCTTTTTTTCTGGCAAAGTTTGCCTCGATCCTTGAACCATTCCTCAGAAATAGCATTTCCAAATCACACAAGTCAGGCTTTTTTGAATATAATTTGCACTTGAAATCATTTAAAATAGAGAATATCTCTGTGGGTAACTGGGAAGCCCAAGGTATGGACTTCAGATACAGCTGAATCCAGGCTTGAGTAGCACCATCGGGTGTCTCCCTTGCCTCTCTCCTTTCTCCTCTCTTTCCTTTTCTTTTTCTCTCCATTTCTGGGCTCTGTTGTTTTTTTTATCCAACTCATTGTATCCATGTGGAAGAAAGTAGGGCTTCCAGCCCTGCATTTATATAGTCCTTGGAACTAATGATTCAAGGAAGTCAGAAGGTCAACTCCATGCCACATTCAAGCCAGCTATCCCAAAGAACTTCCCGTTACTGCACATGGGTCTCAAATGGGTCTCTAGACCATAGCTGAGTCTAGGCTGGCAGTGGTACCAAGGACAAGATGCTGGGCAAACAAGAACACAGCTAAAGCCCAGTACCCAGGATGCTCATCGGCTGGGCCTTGTCTGGGGAGTCTCTGCTACTCTTGGGCTTCTGGGTGTGTCCTAATTCTTGACATGGACACACCTGTCACCATAACAAGGGGACCGACATGCCTTTCTTGCATACAATGTACAGTTACTAGCAATTTGGAGTTACCACTTTGATTTTTTATTTATTAGCAGCTGTTTCATATTGCTGACTCATTTTCAGGTCACAATCCAAGGCAAAACAAAAATCCAAAAGCCCAGATCATTGTCCCAAGGAATCAAAGCTCAGTTCAGAGAAGAATTCTCTCTGCTCATGACAGTGCCAGCAGATAATTCAAAGCTGTTTTGACTGTCAGATCACACACACAATTAAGGACACAGGCGATCATCTTGTCCTGCAAGTCAGAATAAAGGCTGGTACCAAGCAAAACACACTCTGCTTAGTAAATTAGCTGCCACGTGCAATGAAGCCCTCTTCTGGATGGGAGCATGAATTAGGCTGCAGTAATGAGAGTCGTTTCCTGCGGGGTTTGGGGATCTAGTCTCTGTTAGCAGTTATGTGTCATACCTCGGAGAAGCCGGGAGGGCTTCAGCCGTGATGGTGAAAAGAGGTGATTCATCCATTATCATCCAGCTGCTGGGTCACATGGGGGTGGAGGTAAGAGAACAAACGAGAAATTATGGACCTACAGAAGACATTTTAACTGGATTTTTCTGCATCTGGAAAGGTCAAGTGGAACCTACCAGTTCAGCCT
This sequence comes from Sciurus carolinensis, assembly GCF_902686445.1. Classification (NCBI taxonomy): domain Eukaryota; kingdom Metazoa; phylum Chordata; class Mammalia; order Rodentia; family Sciuridae; genus Sciurus; species Sciurus carolinensis. The sequence continues at coordinate 4,974,223 of NC_062228.1, forward strand.
GAGCCTGAGCTTCCTCAGGTATCATTTCAAGGCATGCCTCGGTTTCAAAAATGGAGGTTTCCCAGCTATTATCAACTACCTACGGGCCTGCCTTGGTTTGAAAAATGGAGGTTTCTCCATGGAAACTAAAGGTCTTGCTACTGTTAATCAAGGTCTTTGGTCACTCTGGGGAAAAATTCAAGTGGGAAAGATAGTTACAATTTTATTTGTGGAATACTGACATTATGCTATTCTGAAATCCCCAGAGTTGATATAATTCACAACATTCACGTCACACAGACATTAAAACATGACAAAACACTTTTGGAGACACTAATTTGTAAATGGATTCAAAGCCTCTAAGACTTCCATTTAAGTAACTAAATTCATGTCTAGTTAGCAGTTATTCTTAAACTCTAACCAACAGAACTACCTGGAGGCCTTGTTAAATGGTCCTGCAGCTCCCTGTCATTCTGACTCAGTGGGTCTGGGGTCCAAGAAAACAAGTTCCCAGGGAATCCTGAGGCTGCCGGTGCGGGGCCCACCCTTTGAGAAGCTCTGCACTGAATAGTAAATATATCTGCCAACATGTGGAGGAACCCTACCATTTCCTGTGTGCCGGGATCTGAGCTAACTGAGTAAGTCTTCCTCAGGCCTGGAGGTGTGTACAAATCCCCCCCACGGGGTCTTCTTGGGAGGGCCTGAGATTATGTATTTCTACTCACTTTCAGGTGAAGCTAGGCTGCTGGCTGTCCATCATGGAAAAGTCGGTGCCGAGGGCGGAAATCCTACACAGTACCCCATTGCATTCTGGTTACACTGCCCCACTGGAAACAACACTTGCACGAAAAGAGCACATTTTGTTTTTCTATAGCAATCACGTTCTGTTGGAAGCACCTTGCATGGAGGAAGACCACACACCAAGTTAACAATTTAATTCAGCAACATATCCTGATCATCTATTTGCACAGTGATTTTTCACAATTGGAATCTAAGAATGAAAGAGGTGCTGGCCCGATCACACCACCATGTCCTTAATGATTGTTCTGATACTTTAGGAAGATAAACTGTTGTAGGGGATCACAAAAAGTCTATACCATAATGAGATAAAATAAATGATCAAGAATAGTTTTGATTGCGGTGCTATTCCTATAGGTTTTGTGCAAACGTTTGGAAAAGTTTTCAAAGTAAAAATTTAAGAAAAGAAATTTAGGAACGTTTCCTGGGTCTTAAAGAATGAGATCATGTGTGTATGTGTGTGTGTGTGGTGTGTGTGTGTGTGTGCACTTGCACCTGAGTTAACTACTTATTTAAGAAGATGAAGTGATTTCATCTAATAATGTTTCTAGGCATTTTAATAAGATTTTATTTGATAGGACAACTTTACTCATAAGTGAAACTTTTATAAGTAATTATAGAGGCAAAAAGTCACATTTCTGCTAAAGTAACACTGTATTTTTAAATGGGAAAAATATTAATTCCTTGGTCCTCATTTTTAACAACTGACTTGACAAGAATCCTAAATTTCTGAGCTTAGGCCCCTGAATGACAGGGACACCTGTTTTCAGTGATAAAAACATTCCACAGTTGCCTGGATTTTCAAAGAAAAGTCCAAGTTCCATCCTCTCTATTGCAAAAATAGACATAAAATCCCTGTTGTGCTAGCCATTGTTTTAAAAAGTGGCAATTGCTAATGCTGAGAACGGCATAATTCAACTTGCAAATGGACACATTCTGATGGTATTATCAAATATTATAATAGTTTTGGAAAGCAGTTGGCATGTGTGCTTTAAGAAGCACAACATTTGTACTTAGTGCCTTGGTAATCTTATTTCTAGAAAACTATTTTCCGGAAGTAAAATAATAGACCAAATTTTATCACCACAGCCTCAAAAATTGCAGGAGAATAAAAGAACAGACTAAATAGTCAGTAATCTGAAAATAGCTAGATGATGATTAATTTGTTGTTCTATGTGGCCCAGTGAAAACCACATTGTGAAGGCGTGTGATAAGAAAATGTTTACATGCAAGGAAAAAAAGGACCATGTTGAGCCTCGATGATCATCTGTGATGGGACCACGTACAGAGTTCTGAGGAAAGGACACAAGTTTTATCAGGGCAGGAGAGTTGGCTTCTAATTTTTTTCCCATTTTTTGTGTAATGTTACTACTGAGTTTATGGTACTGTGTTAATGGATAAAAATCATGTCCCCAAAACTCGAAATCAGTCCTGACATGTCCTGTCTTTATTTAATAATGCACCGAGGTGGGAGATGCTACTGAAGCTTGAATTTTTTCCCAAATCCCCATCAACCAAAGCAGCTACCCTTGCCAGGCCCTGCCTGCCTGTGTCGCCAGCTGGGCGGGTCTGGGGTGGTCAATACAGCACTAACGTCTGTTTCTTTCCTCACACCTGTAAAGCATGGTGGCTGGACATGCAGACTGCAGGTGAGATTCCAAGTTTGACCTGGGCTCTACCCCTACTCACTTTGCCCCCTGATTGCATTCTGCCCCTCAATAGTGTCTCAAAATTCACTGCTGTCTGCACAGGATAAGAGCTGACTCTCGATGCCACCTGTGAAGCCGGGCTACGTATGTGTCCTGCGAGAGGCAGTTCTGCCTGGTGGCTGCAGGAGTAGAGTCATACAACGCGGTGTCCTGGGGCTGACATCTTACAGGCTCTGCACCTCATGCAAGGGGCCCAAGATGTCTGTGCCTCAGTTTCCTCATTGGTGCACAAGGAAATAAGTACACAGGGCCCGTGACATAGGTGTCGGGGCTTAAACGAGATGATGTGTTCGGAGGTGCTCATGGGGTGGTGAGGGACTCCAAATCACAACAACTGCTGGGTATTCAGGAACGTGAAAAGGGGGGATCATTTTGCCCTGTTATGGATCAAGGGGACAAAGGAGTCAATATTCTGGAAGCCAGCTAAAGAGATTTATGTCTGAAAAGAAAGGTGTGATCAACAGATCAACTGGGTCCACTCCTGGATTTTGAGAAATCCCTAGGACCTGGCGGAGCCATCCCACACCGAAGCTACTGCTTCCCAAGACAGATGCACAGCATCCTCCACTCCCCAAGAGCTGGAAGTTCCACCTGTGAAAAGCACCCTCGGAAGGAGAAACTAGGACCCTGGCCGACGCCATGTTTCAGTGTCGGCTGTACTTGCTGGGGTTACTGTTCAGCTTGCTTTGCCCTAGGGGACTGTTCCAGGTGGGTACTTGTGACTTCTTGAGGACACATGTGGAGACTTGGCACGTGTGACTCCTCTGTCAACAGTCACATGGAAAAATGGGCCTGAGCAGATGAAGGGTGAGATAGACTCCAAATTTTCTGAACTGATTTTTTTCTCTTATCTCCCCATTAAGAAAGAGCTGGAGCCACACACAATGGTACATGCCTGTAATCCCAGTGGCTTGGAAGGCTGAGGCAGGAGGATTGCAAGTTCAAAACCAGCCTCAACAAAAGCAAGGCGCTAAGCAACTCAGTGAGAACCTGTCTCTAAATAAAATACAAAATAGGGCTGGGGATGTGGCTTAGTGGTTGAATGCCCCTGAGTTCAATCCCTGGTACCCCAAAAAAGAAGAAAAAAGAGCTGGATAATTACCATCCTGACTGGAGTGAGATGGAATCTGTGTAGTTTTAATTGGCATTGAGGATGTGGGAGAAAAGTTCACTCATACATTGCAGGTGGGACTGCAAATTGGTGCAACCACTCTGGAAAGCAGTATGGAGGTTCCTCAGAAAACCTGGAATGGAACCACCATTTGACCCAGCTATCCTGCTCCTCAGCTAATACCCCAAGGACTTAAAATCAGCATACTACAGTGACACAGCCATATCAATGTTTATAGCAGTTCAATTCACAATTGTCAAGTTATGCAACCAACCTAGATGCCCTTCAACAGATGAATGGATAAAGAAAATGTGGCATATATACACAATGGAATATTACTCAGCTATAAAGAAGAATGAAATAGCATTTGCCAGTAAATTGATAGAACTGGAAAATATCATGATAAGTGAGATAAGCCAGAACCAAAAAACTGAAGGCCCAATGTTCTCTCTGATATGGGCATGCTAACCCATACAAGGAAGAGTAGGAAGGGGAATATAAGTTTATTGGATTAGACAAAGGGGAATGAAGGGAAGGGAGAAGGGATGGGAATAGAAAAGACATAGAATGAATTGGGTATAACTTTCCTATTCTCATATATGAATACATGACCAGTGTAACTCCACATCATGTTCAACCACAAGAATTGGAACAAAATTGTAATGAGTTGCCCCCATATCCACCCTACTGTCACGTATATCTAAAAAACAACAAATTTTTTACAACAACTGGAGAAAATCTTGCTCTTTAAAGATGGCAAGATGCCCCTAAAGATTCCTTAAGCAGGTACGAATATGTAACAATGAATCCCACTATTATGCATAATCATAATGCACCAATAAACAAATAAAAATATATTTTTAAAGAGTTAGGCTCTCTAACCCATCATGTTCACTACTTTCTCCAAAGTCTAAAAAAACACCTGGCTTACAATAAGTGCCTAATATATGCTGGGTGAAGAAATCAATCCCTGTAACTATTTCAAATTGTTCTATATAAAAATCAAGATATCCACCTGAATCGCTGACATTTTTTCCAAGTATGTTTTTGAAATAAAAAAAAATTTTTTTGAAAAAAAATCTATATGGCATGATTCTTTAATGTACAAGAAGGTTCAGATAAGAATCTCTGGAAAGGAATGTGAGAATGTTAACAGTCGGGGCGACGCATGCCCCGTTCTCCACCTTCTCGGCTCTTCTGCTGACCAGGAGCAGAGCACCAAGCCTTTGGGTCACAGTATTTCAAATTGTGTAAACAGATTAAAGACGTGTCTATTCTTCATCTAGGTGAAAAGTCTTTTCACGTCCTTCCTGCAGCAATTGTTCCAAGACATTCCAAATAATGCCTTTCAAATATGTGCCACGTGCTCTGCCCTACAGCTGGTAAAGTGTCGGTGTTGTTCAAATCATTTTGCTCACAGATGAGGACAAAAGCAAGCATTTGGTACCACATTTTAGTTTTTCTAACTCATCTTCCAAAGAGAAATCATGCCAAGAGACAGTGCGGTTGATGGACACTTGAGTTTACTGTATTCCTCTGTTTACATTGTATGGATTCCAATATTTCTTTAATAAAAAATACTCTTATATCACATTTTTCTAAATGTGTAATTAGTAATTTTATGCACTTAAAAATTACATTACATCACTTACTCTTCAGTATGTGCTGGAATTAAACCAATCAATTTATTTTTAATGGACTCATGGAGGAACTTTCAGTACATTCTTGACTTATAGGTTGCTACCAGCTTTACTCAGTGCATGATGGATAGTTTCTATTTTAAAATATGGCATTTGTTGTGATATAATTTAAATTACTTTTCTGCCGGGAGCATGCGTTCTGTGGAGTTACAATTATGCGAAGGGAAATTATACATCATATTCCTACTTTATCTTCTTTTATAGTCCTTGTTGTGGTTATTTTCACTCAGGTACAATTACATTAGAGAAAACAAGATTCTGCGTTTATATTAAGAATGATTCTATTTAGGAAATTCATTTCAGTTCTTAGTTAATTACAAGAGAAAAATGGAAGCCAATCTAAAAATAAACAATAGTCAAGGCTCAAAAGTAGGTCTCACATATAAAGTGCTGCACATAATCAATAATTTAGAGTTCTCACATGCCCACTGAAGAATACAAGTCACTATATCATAATTATACGTTAAGAAAAATATTTTGAGATTTTTTTCCCACTCACTCTGAGTGTTATGCATGTTCAATGCGGAATATTTGGAAACAGACAAGAGCACAAAAATAAAGCCACCCTATGATCATTACACCCGAATATAATCACTGTTAATATTTTGCTTTATTTCCTTTAAGTCCAATTTATTGGGTTCGCGTGGGATATAAATATCAGTAGCCTGTTATATTTTTAAAAATAACATCATACAATAGACTCTGAAGCTCTGGTTTATAATCTAATTTCTCCCATGGAAAATACATAGTAAACTTTCCCTGATATTTTTAACTATCCTTCTTAATAACTCCAGACATCTTTGCTCAATACTCTTATCAACATCTAACCCATCTTATATTGTAAGAAACTTAGTGTTTCTATTTTTCCTATTAGAAATGATGTTACAATCAATAACCCTATAGAAAAAAAATTTCGCATCTTTATTTATATTTGATAATCACTTAAAATCAAATTTTTTATAAATTTATTGAAGTATTTGGGGGGAAAATGATAAAAAATCTCTAAAAGTTGACCTTTGGATTCTCATTGGTAATTCCAGATATCTATATTTTTGCAATGTTATTTTATCTTTTTAAAAACACAATTGGTGATCTGAAAAGTAAATACAGCCTCTCCTAAAATTTGTATTTATTATTTGCTTATTAGTGAGACAGAGTCTATCCACCTGTGCCAGGGCAGTTTTCTTTTCTTTTTTTTTTTAAGGGCTTATTTCAAACATCGCCTTTAATTCAACCCCCTTATGTAAAGCCTGTCACACCACAGTCATCAAGATCAGTGGTGAGGATGGCACAGGAAGAAGCTGTAGGTCCTATCTTCAGGGACTTCGCAGTCTCATAGAGAAATAGATACGTGAATGACTAATTCCAATTATTGCGAGTGCTACGTGGACGTAGATACAACATACTCAGGAACCACAGATAGAAGGAAGTAGGAACTCTCTGGGGATCCGCACAGAAGTTGCAGTTTGAGCTGGACTCTGGCAATGGAGAGGAGTGTCCCCGCAGAGGAGCCAGCAGGAGCAAAGACAGAGATGTGAACTGGCAGACACGATGGAGGCCATCATGAAGGCACCGGTAGGTTTGAGCTGTGTGAATTGCACATGGGCATCCTTGATGCATTTCTGAGCAGAGAGTGAACGTGATAAGTTTTGGGTTCTAAAAGTAAAGGAAGATCTGGAGTCACTTTTTCGGAGGGGGAGAGCATATTTCCATCCAGGTCAAGGATTTAGTCTGGCTTATTCAGCATAGAGTGACATATTTACTTTTAAAAATTAGGCCTGAGGAAGAGGTAAGCCCTTCTGAAGAACCTTAACGCTAAGTAGCTGTCATAAAGCACCATTTTCACCTACTTTTTACCTCACCATACCCAGTCCTTTGCCATGTGACTTAGCAGTTCTCCCAAGCAGAAGAATCCCCCACTGATGGTGGACTTTGTTAGGTGAATGGCTTTGGCCAGGGGTGGAAACGACTCTGCACCAGCACCTGCCTAGGCTTCATGAAGCATTTGTGAATGCCATTGAGGAAATTTCAATCTTCAACAGGAAGAGAATGTGCCCCAGGGGCCTACTATTCCAAGAAGAATGTGACACGTGCATGGTGCAGACCTGAATATCACTCAAAATCTAGAGGCAAGCCCACAGGAGCCCAGTCTAGATCAGCCAGCCCCTTGGCCAAACAGACGTATAAGCCACAAAGTTTCAGTATGCTTGTTAGGTGGCATTAGCATGGCAAAGGCTAGCTGATAAATAGGTATAATCCATTCCCTTTCTAGATACAGCCCACCTCCGTTTAAAGAGACTTCTAAGAAATTGGGTTGGGCTGTGCATTATCTAGAAAGTGGGATAATACAATTGAAGTATATAATAATTAAATGTAGCCCAGTGCTTCTAATTATAAAATGTCATCTCATCAACTGGAAGTCACTGATGAATTTTCATCCAGACTTAAAGTACTCACATGTTTTACAAAAGAAATCAATCGACTATTGATTCTGTGACGTGCATTTTAATCAAATGCTAAGTAGACAGACATGAGCTCAGCTCCACGTTAGAAGAATATTTGCATCCCTGTCACCTCCTCCAGGAGTGTTGTTCGTAAGCAGTAACCTGTGGAGTGGCATGGAGGGTTTTAATCTGGTGGTAATAGGCTTCTCCATTCCACTCATTAGAATAAAGAAAGGTTTGCCAGGGAAATGGTCTATTAGATGGCAATTTGCTTTCACATGCAAATTAAGGAATAATTAGTTTGAATATCTGGAGATGTAGAATCTTTGTGTTTGACATATTTTTATATGTAGTCAACACCAAAAGTTCAAGTGTATTTTCAGGGAAAAGAAAGGTTCTTTGAAAGTTAAAACAGATTAAACAATACTCCATTCTGAATACACACTATGCAGGTAAATATTACCAGTGGCATATATTTAGCTTGCAATTCAGAACCAACTATTTTTTAACTTGCTAATATTTTGAAAAGGCTGACAAAAGTCGGAATGTCACCATATTCCCCTTTCCTTTTATAGAGACTAAATGTTGTTTGAAACATAGTTGAACCAAGATTTAAACTATTTTAAATAACTGAAGGCAAATTCTGTGCCTCTCATTAACTTGAAGTAGCTCTTCCTCTTCTACCACTTGTTTAAAATAAAGAGAATCCTCCTCAGTGCTTAAAGAGGGAACATAAGTAGGCTTAAATGATTTCTTACCTGCTACTTGGTCTTCTCTCACTTAAATTTATGGAAACAGTAAAAGCATGTTTCATGATGGAAACCCAAAAATCAGAGATGGAGCAAGACTCGGTAATTAAAAATGCTTCTAAATTTGAATTTCAGTGGGAAATCTTGGTAGGGAACTTATCTGTCATTATGGTGGGATTTGGCCCTTTGGGGCTGGTCACCTAGTGCCATCTTGGTAGAGAATTTCTTTATTTGGAAGTAGACAACTTGTCTGAATCAGTCACAAAGATATGTCATCTGAAAAGGACTTTTTTTCCCCGGATTATTTAATTACCAAAAAATATAACAGTTAAATCGCATCTGGCCAGGCTATTAGCAAATTATCTTTATTGGAAAGAATAAAATGTTACATAACTAGGACCATACTAAAGAATGAGTGATGGGGGACCATCGTTTCTAATGCTAAGTTCCTGAAAACAGAGTATGACGAAGATTGTTTCTGAAAGAATAATAAATTTATTTTCTAACCACTTCTTCATTTATTTCTGTAATAAATCTCTCCATCAAAAGGTTTTGAAAGGCCTATGACATGTGAGGCACAGGGAACATAAAAATTGTAAGATAGTCCCTGGCCGCCAGCAGCAGAGGATGTAGCAGGACAAATAACATGAGCTCGTGGCTGGTGCTAGTCAAAGGAATTCGCGATCGCGTGAGGCAGATGGCACTACCTAAGCTGGGCAGAAGTTCAGGGCATGGACTGTGGTTCCCACTGAGGAGACGGCGCACAGTGGGGGGCATTTAAGTAAGGGAAGGGAGAGAGTTGACAGGCACTGCGCAGGGTCTGCAGCCCGCAGGGTATGTTCCTGCCACCCGAGGTCGTGTTGCTTACCTGGGGGAGATGGGAACACAAGCAGGGAGCACCAAGAGAAGACGCGATGGCGACAGAAACCAGCTCGTGAGCCACTAGACGTTCCAGCACCGAGAATGGTGTGTTAAAAGCATCCTTCGAAAAGGGGACAGGTTAAAATGAGCGAGATGCTGAGCGAGGATGCCAGTTAGGGGGTCTTCCTGTTTGGGATGATTTTTCCACACCTTCATTCTCCTGGAGTTTGACACCAATGAAAATAACGGGCTCTAGTAATGTAATGCAGACCAAGGAAGAAGTCAACTCTATTTTAGAATAAGGAATTGGAACAAGCAAAAACCCAGTGGGCGTGAGGGAATGTGCGGAGGTAATGGTGCTCCCGTCGCCTTGAGTGTGGCAGTGACAGTTTCATGGGTGTGTGCATATGTCCAAACTCAAATGTGCACATTAAATGTTGGGGTTTGTGTATCAATTATACTTAAACAAAGTGGTTACAAAAAGTATGTAGTAAAAGAACTTAGACACTATAGAAGATGAGGAAGAGTATTGGGAAGGTAGTCTTCCTAGAAACCAGGGCCAGACCTCTGTTGTCGCTGCCCGCGGCAACAATTGTGCAGGTATTTATAGGAGGGGTCTGGATATAAACTATTTTTCCTATATTCACTAATTTATAGATGAAGAGAGACTTCGAGAGAAAGATAGGCTTTGCTTAGAGGGAGAGAAACTTTGCTTATCAGGAAGAGCGACTTTGCTTAGAGGAAGAGAGACTTTGCTTAGAAAGTTTTAGAGAAAGAGAGGCTTCTACGCTTATCAGAGATCTATTTCTTCTTAATTCTGCTGCTTCTTCTTAAAGGTGCGTCCTGCATCCTGTGAACTAAGGCTGCGTCTATCTGAGCTGCTTCTTTTCAGAGGTGCTTTCTATCTGCTTGCTGCTTCTTCTTCTTCCTTTCTGCTAATGGTTTCTACTCTGCTTCTTTCTGCTAGCTGCTGCTGCTTACTGTCGCTCCTTACTGTCACGCCCCCGCCCACTGCCCGCTTATATTCCCTCCAGGAGGCGGAGGGCGGGGCCACGCCAGTTGCTATCAGGCGAGGAGCCAGCTGCCCCATCATGGCAAGGGTTAAAACGAGCAGGCCCGAGCAGGCGTGCTCGGGAACACCTGTGCATGCATTGTGCGCATGGACTTAACTGAATACCGCCAATGATAAATCACCTGAGTGCGCTTATGTTAATTAACCTCCTCACTGCCGATGTGATCAAGCACCGTTCTGGCTGGCACAGCCCCCAACACTCTGCCTCGGGGCAATGCACAGGAATGAACAGGCCAGAATCAGAATGCATGCCCCACCACCCCGCACCCCTTCTCCACACTACAATATGCGGCCTAAGGGGGAAACACATCTGATGGGCATTCTCTGCACAGGTCAACAGACTTGGCTGGCGGATGTTAAGGGCATCTTAAAGGAACCCTCACATCATCTCTCCCTCCCACAAGGAGGAGCCCAGTTTTGCAGTTACCTTTCTTTTATCCCCCAGGGGACAACACAATGGGAAGGAGTATGTGAATCGGAAAGAGCAGGGGAGGGCAAACGAGAAACCCAGAGCTGGCCATGCACAGGAGGTAGCCACCGAGTCAACGGAGGGCCACCCAAGGGAGGAATGGAGGAAGACCTTGCCTGGACCCCTTGGCTCCCAACCTTGATAAGCACAGGAATGGAAACGGCAATTCAGGGAATTACTAGGTCAGAATGAGCTTGGTTCCCGACCTGGCACCCGGGTGCCGGCACACTAGAAGGTCTAGAAGTAGACCTCTTCTAGAAACCCTGGGGACTAAGATCCAGGTTCGGCCATCATCTCCTAAAGGAAACTATGATAGGGTACTTGAAACCCATGCTAATGAAGAAGGCACAGAAAGTTAGTGCCAAGTGTTTAAAATCACTTGGGTGTTAGAAAGAGGAAAAGGAACCGAGAGAGGCAGAGGACTATTCGGACAGGAGGTGGAAGAGCCACATTAAACCACAGCTGAGAAGCCACAGGAACCGGAACCAATCAACTCCAGCACAGTAGAGGAGTTGAAGAGGCAGAGGACAGAGAAGGGGCTTTAGACCAGACAACATGGAAGGCTGCAGGGCCCACAGTGTCCCTGTCTCAGATGTCATGAGGAGAAAGAGCAAGTGATGGTGTAGCCTGCTTTTTAAAGAATTCATTGGTGAAGAAGATGAAAACACTGATAGTATCAGTAGAAGATTAAGGAAGACTTGAGCAGAAGGTAATGAATTACTAGAGAAAGAAAAAATTCTTAGAACTTTAGTTCAACAAATTTTCTGTGGGTTCCAATGGTGTCCCGGGCACTGGAGGACAATGCTGAAAAGATCTGAATTTCAACACACAGACTAACCTCTATGCATCGCAGTGTTTTTGCTTAGACCAGTAGCTCACTGGAACAAGGACTGTGGCTAGTTCCCATGAGGCTAGCACAGAGCCTGGGCAAGTGCCTGGACAATGTGCAAACGGTACAGCCTCTCCTTAGGAAGTTCACCCCATCTTTGCTTGGTGAACCCCCTTTGTCTTTAAGCACTGTTCTTCCAGGAATGCACCCTCAATCTCCAGGACTGAGTTAGGCACCCACCTCGGGTGCCCATTACACCCTGGGTGTCACTCCATCAAAATTAAAAAAAAAAAAACATCAGAGAGTGGTTTCAGGATTTTTACCAGCCCCTAAGCTCAAGAGAGGCGTGGAAGGCGGAACCCCAGTGTGGCTTGAGGACCGGTTTGGGAACTCGGTGGAATTCGTTTCCTCTGCACTTGGGGTTTTCTGAGTCACTCCCACAGATTCCCCTTTACTCCCAAGGTCTTCCCAGGGTAGCCTGACCAGCTTGGCTGAATTCAAATGAGAGAGACGCCTCCAAATCAGCCTGGGGAGTTCAGAGGTGGGTTTTTCTCATACTGTCAATCTCGTGTAAACAGCCAAGACACGTGCCTTGTAAGCAAAGCCTGTAGGACCCCATTGGTGGCTGGGAACCCAGGTTACAAATGCAACTTGCTAAGAGTGTACCTAGCAAATAGCTTTCTTTGGCAGAGCAGTGCCGTTCAGCCTGGGAGGGAATTTGATAAAGTGCTTTACCGGGTGGCAACATCTTGGTCTCGGCTTTTTCAGATCACAGTGGGATAATGAAATTGGAATCCATTTAAACCTTCCATTTCACCCCACACGACTCATAGACACCATGTCAAACCACATCACGCGGCAATAAATGTGCTAAAATCTATACGCTTACTCCCCCCATTACACGCAATACTCTGTCAGATTGGTGATAAATTATGGAATACAATTTCTCGATTTGCCCACTCTTGTAGCTATAACAGAATCTCAAATCCAAGGCAATATCAGATGCCATGAAGATGCATAAATAACTGGATTGTTTCATGCCAAGTTTAGCAACACCGCATTCTCACTGGCCAGTCTATGAATAGCACAGGCGCTGCTGGGACAGAGCCAGTCATGTGAGGAGGACCTACATGCTCTGTCCTTCTGACAGGTTCTATCCCTGTCACTGAAGCATTTGCTATTATATCACATTTTTGTCTCCACACTCTGGAAAAATTGAGCCCAGGTTAAATTGAACCAAAACCACCCACATGCAGTTGTCACTGGATTAGGAGATTTTTATAATTTAGTTTGAATCCTGGGATACTTTCGTGTTGATTGCTCCCTTTCACTCTGCTCTGCTGAAGCAATCTTAGGTCCTGAAGAATGTTTGAAAGTTTGACCTTCAAAAGACATTCCAAATTTGCCACCTGCTGGCTGAAGCCAGTGTCGAGTCTCCCCTGGCTTCCTGTAACCACTGGTCGGCCTTGCTTTGGTCCCTGCTCCCAGCCCCTCTACACAGAAGAACTGTGATAGGCCACCTCAGTGAAGGGTCCAGAGCCCCATCTGCTCAGAGTGCAGAAGCAGGCAGTCCTGAGCCATCTCCGTCTCCCCACCCAATTCACGCTGCTTCCTTGGCATCTGAAGACCGAGAGAAACACAGAAAGAAAGAAAAGAGACCTCATGGAAATCAAGAGACCAGTAGACTAGAGGTTGGGGGTCAGGGGAGACAAGGAGGGAAACAGAGGGTGTGGAGGAAGGAAGTGCACCAAATCAAGCATTGTGCACCCGGGATATACCACAAGGAATCCCACAATTATGTATAATTACAGTAAACCAATAAAATTTGAGAATGAGAGGGGTTTTAAAAAATAAACGTATTTTAGAATGACCTAGTTCTATGGCTGAACATGTGGGACAGTAGAGGCCTGGCTGGTTTGGAGCACACAGGGACAGTTCTGAAGCTCCTCTGAGTGGCCAGGGTTCCCACGGGGCCGCACACCACCGGGCTTCTCCCTGGGTGCTCCTGCTCTCTGCAGCTGTGGACCCTTCGACTGGACTCCATCTCAGAGTCGCTTCCCAAACTGTGACAATCTATGCTTCACAAAGAGCCAGAGTCACCCCACTAACTCTGAGTGAGATGGGGACTCTGGCCTCCTCCCAACCGATCCTCTCTTCCCTCTGCCTTCAGAGGCCACAGGATGGCCAACAAGGTCCCCGCTCCCCTCCTCCCACTAGCTCAGTCACTCCTCAAGCACATCAGTCACCCTCCATCCTGAGACTACCACCTGCTGTTTGTTCCTCTGCCCAGAATATTCTTCTTCCAGACGGGCTGGGTGCGTTTTTCTCTGTAAAGGGGGCTTTGTGCTTCTACAACAGCAACTACTCACAAGAGATGCTCTAAAGTCATTCCTTATGTGGTGAATGAACAAATGAGTGGATGGTTAGGTAATTGTGTATTTTCTGCACCTTTGTCCTCTGTTTCTATTCTCTTCAGATCCTGAGAAGCTCCTTTCACTTCTAACATCTTTGTAGAATAAGGTGCTTACAAGCTCAAACCCTTTAGCCAGGTCCCCTGAGTTCTGAATCCCAGCTCTGTTACCTATTGGCTCCCTGACCTTGTGGAGTCTATAACCTCACTAAGCCTCTGTCTTCTGGTCCATAAGTTGGTGACGTAATACTGACGATCTGTAGAAGACGGTGGAAAGCACTCACCCAGAAACCCCTTAATCCACAAGTGCTCTAAGAGAATCATTGCCTCTTTCCCTTAGTTAGTGTTCTTCCAAGGGAAGATAAGGTCATGTCCACAAATGGGGTCCTCATTGCCCTTGAACCAAAACCTCACACATGCTTGCAGGAGATGACTATTCCCTTACATTGAGCAAAAACAGATTCTAACAAGAAAAATATGGAACCATTACAATGGTCATTATTGGGTGCCCTGCTCTGTGTTTGCTGGTGGTCTGATGGTTTTGCATGCTGGGCCTCCATATGATCATAACACATCAGGGACCAAACCAGTGGAGGTGCCTTCTGCATGTGGTCTCTGTCTGCATGAGTAAGATCATCCAAGGAGGGCCCCTCTCGTTGCCATGAAAACGCTGCTGAGGACCCCGTTGAGCAGTAAACTACTTGAAGAACTCCTCACAATTGATAGATATGGTTACCCACTCACAGCAGATGAGCCTGTGGTAAACATGGTCACCACTGACTTTCGCTTCAGGTAGGAAAAAAACAAAGAGAAATAGGACGCATGCTTGAGAGAGCCTCAACACCATTCTTCCTCCTCGGGGCCTGAACTTACATTTAAGTTCCTGATGGGAGCTCCCTCAAGTCTCCCAGCCGGACTATTTTTTGCACTGTGGAGTCCCTGCTAATCCTCAAACACCTGACACCAGATCTTGATGAAGCCAGAAATCTAAAGGAAGTAAACAGATCCCATTGTATCTGAAAATATGTACAAATTGTCAGAATTTGTAATAAACATTTGGAAATGAGCAGTTAGCACATGGAATAGAAAATTAACTGCTCCTGGCTTTCACCTAAAATGGGTGGGTAGCAACCGGCCACTGGTCTCTCCAACAACACTAGGGAGGGATAAATCTCTTTTAAGCAGCCCTCATTCCATTCCATTCATCTTCCTGCTTCACATCATTTACAAGAGCTTGAGAAATAGATTTGTCCTGGCTGAGCTTTAAAGAGACAGTCAATAACAATATGAGAAATAATTACTATACCTGGAGAAAGTGAGCATCGATTTTAGCAACTATGGGGCCTCCAAACTGGATTTCAAACCTGTTGTAGCAGACTGGTCACCATTTATTACTTAACTTGCTGAATGTGAACTTAACTTGGGCTAGATGAAGCCAGTGCTAAAACTTTTAAATACAGGCCTCATTTTTTTTTTTTAAACAATCACAATTCAGTCTAACAACAAATATTGAGTGCAGACTATTTTCAAGAAATGTTGGGGTCCAGAGACACAATGATAAAGATGGAGCCTCCCTGCCTGGGGACACTAGCATTTTTTTTTTTTCTTTTTGATAAGCGGAGATAAGAAGCCAGCACATAATTCATCATGTGACTACAATTAAGCAAGTTGTTTGGACAAGAGAGCATCCTGCGGTGAATCCATTTGGTCTTGGGAGAATCAAGGAAGCCTGTTTTAGAAGAAGTCACATTTAAGTTGCAAATCAAGAATGAACAGGAGTTATATAGGAAAGTGCAGATGAAAGGGGGCTAGCTTCAGGGGGAAGAGACCCCTCTGCAGGCTGGAAAGAACCTGCAACATCCAAGCAAACAACAGTGGCATCCTGTTAAACATTAACAAGCGGCTCTTGACAGAGGCTACTAGGCACACATCTAGCCACATACACATTATTATAAATGCCATTGATGTTGAAGGTAAGTAAGACAGTTTACAAGTAATGATGAAACATAACTATACTATAAACTCTACACATGGCCAATTGATTCTTAGAGAATGCTTTTGTTGATTCTTGTCAAACTCTCAGATCCATAACCAACCTAAGGTCACAGTTGATGGTCAAATTACAGCTCCCATATCAAAGTTGGTTGATATTTTCATTTATATTAACAAGTGAGTGAAACATAAGTCAGAACTTCACTCATTTGTCAGTAACATGAGCATCTTATTTGCTGAATCATAATTTTCATATGCTGGCAGAGTATGCCTTCAGGGACTTTGGGGGCTATATACAATGTTAATAGCTACCAGACACCGCACGTTTGAAAATTTAATTTTCATTGTTAACATTCTAAAACATTTTTTTTCTATCACTTTTGTAAATCTAAATGAGACCTCAGTCAACTATTAACTTACTGTTTTGGTAAATAAAGTTTTATTGAAACAACCTACTCCCTTATTTACATACTTCCTATGGCTGTATTCAGCCTTAGTAACTGCAACAAGAAGGTTTAAGGCCCATGAAGCCTAAGTTGTTTAGTACATAGCAGAATAAACTTTGCTGCCCACTACTCTAGATCATCAAAAAAAAAAAACAAAACAAAGAATCAAGACCTGATTCACAGTGTTTGCCAATCGCTGTGGTGTAAATGGTCTTACCACAGCCAATTTCCGGTGTCACGGAATGGAATGTTGGGAAAACACGTGCAGTGACTCTCCCAAACAGGGAGTTCACCGCGCAGAGGCAACAGAGTCCACAGCCTCCAGGGCGAAAAGCGGCAAAATAGGAAGAAATACATTTGGAGGATGTATCACACTTATAATTAATACAGTTATTATTGCAAGTTGATATGATTTAATTTCAATATGGCTACAATCAGCTGTATTTAACAATTTACAAAATTTCTGGAAATGTAGCAAGTTACTTTCAGGGTGGTATGAGCTGGCTCCAACACAGTACTAGCCCAAACCAGGGGAAAGATTACCATTTGGTTGGAGTAGCAGGGGTGGGTGGATGGAATAAGGCCGGGCAGTGAACTAAGCATGCCTGTGCACCAGGTCGAGGAGATTAGGGCTTATCCTAGAAGAAATGGGATGGCATTGAAGCCTTAAACCTGGGAAGCTATATGATCATCCCCATTTTCTGTTATCTAATGCTTTTAATTCCAGAGAAGATTTGGGGAGCTTTTTTTTTTTTAATGTATCAAACACCATTGCAGGTATGTTATAAATATTGATTCTCAGTATCAGTAT